>NC_060179.1:85719690-85804690 GCF_021184085.1 Oncorhynchus gorbuscha
TACATCTACTACCCATACATCTACTACATCTACTACCCATACATCTACTACATCTACTACATCTACAACATCTACAACATCTACTACCCATACAGCTACTACATCTACTACATATACTACATCTACTACATCTACTACCCATACATCTACTACATCTACTACATCTACGACATCTACTACCCATACATCTACTACATCTACTACATCTACTACCCATACATCTACTACATCTACTACATCTACTACCCATACATCTACTACATCTACTACCCATACATCTACTACATCTACTACCCATACATCTACTACATCTACTACCCATACATCTACTACATCTACTACATCTACAACATCTACAACATCTACTACCCATACATCTACTACATCTACTACATCTACTACCCATACATCTACTACATCTACTACATCTACTACCCATACATCTACTACATCTACTACCCATACATCTACTACCCATACATCTACTACATCTACTACCCATACATCTACTACATCTACTACCCATACATCTACTACCCATACATCTACTACATAAACTACCCATACATCTACTACATCCACTACATCTACTACCCATACATCTACTACATCTACTACCCATACATCTACTACATCTACTACCCATACATCTACTACCCATACATCTACTACATCTACTACCCATACATCTACTACATCTACTACATCTACTACCCATACATCTACTACATCTACTACCCATACATCTACTACATCTACTACCCATACATCTACTACATCTACTACATCTACTACCCATACATCTACTACCCATACATTTACCCGAGATGGCATAGCAGTTCAGACGTCTTTTGTCCTCGTCTTGTCGTGTCCTGTATATATATATATATATATATATATTTACAACTTTTTTCACATACATTTTATTTTTATTTTCCATCAACTCATCTTCAAAACACTCTCCTGCAACCCGCCTCACCAATTTATATTTATAAATAAGTATTATTTACCTCAAATCTGCAATCCTCCAAGAAGCTAGCCAGAAGCTAGCCAGAAACTCCAAGAAGCTAGCCAGAAACTAACCAGAAGCTAGCCAGGAGCTAGCTAGAAGCTAAACAGAAGCTAATTCAGAAGCTTTTTAGCTTCTTTACTGGCAAATTGTTAGTATTCAGCTAACCACGGTTTGTGTTCATCAGCTATCCTTTAGCTCGGAAATCTATCGCCAGTTTTGTACGGCTCAGCGCGGCTCGGAACGGAACATACCGGACCAATTTTTCTCTCCATGTCCTTGGATTTCAACTGCTCCCTGGACATTCATTCCCGGATCTCACAGCTAGCTAGCTGCTATCCGTGTGTCTATCTGCTCTCGTCGATTCCGGAGCAAACATCAATTACTCCGGAGCTAGCCAGCTCCGTCAATCACTCCTGAGCTCCGTCAATCACTCCTGGGCTGCAGTCACCTATCCGGACCCGTTTTACTGCCTACGCGGAGCCCCACCGGGCCTCTGGCAGTCTCTATGGGGGTGCCACAGGGTTCAATTCTTGGACCGACTTTCTTCTCTGTATACATCAATGAGGTCGCTCTTGCTGCTGGTGAGTCCCTGATCCACCTCTACACAGACGACACCATTCTGTATACTTCCGGCCCTTCTTTGGACACTGTGCTAACAACCCTCCAGGCAAGCTTCAATGCCATACAACTCTCCTTCCGTGGCCTCCAATTGCTCTTAAATACAAGTAAAACTAAATGCATGCTCTTCAACCGATCGCTACCTGCACCTACCCGCCTGTCCAACATCACTACTCTGCACGGCTCTGACTTAGAATACGTGGACAACTACAAATACTTAGGTGTCTGGTTAGACTGTAAACTCTCCTTCCAGACCCATATCAAACATCTCCAATCCAAAGTTAAATCTAGAATTGGCTTCCTATTTCGCAACAAAGCATCCTTCACTCATGCTGCCAAAAATACCCTTGTAAAACTGACCATCCTACCAATCCTCGACTTTGGCGATGTCATTTACAAAATAGCCTCCAACACTCTACTCAACAAATTGGATGCAGTCTATCACAGTGCAATCCGTTTTGTCACCAAAGCCCCATATACTACCCACCATTGCGACCTGTACGCTCTCGTTGGCTGGCCCTCGCTTCATACTCGTCGCCAAACCCACTGGCTCCATGTCATCTACAAGACCCTGCTAGGTAAAGTCCCCCCTTATCTCAGCTCGCTGGTCACCATAGCATCTCCCACCTGTAGCACACGCTCCAGCAGGTATATCTCTCTAGTCACCCCCAAAACCAATTCTTTCTTTGGCCGCCTCTCCTTCCAGTTCTCTGCTGCCAATGACTGGAACGAACTACAAAAATCTCTGAAACTGGAAACACTTATCTCCCTCACTAGCTTTAAGCACCAACTGTCAGAGCATCTTACAGATTACTGCACCTGTACATAGTCCACCTATAATTTAGCCCAAACAACTACCTCTTTCCCAACTGTATTTTATTTATTTATTTATTTTGCTCCTTTGCACCCCATTATTTTTATTTCTACTTTGCACATTCTTCCATTGCAAAACTACCATTCCAGTGTTTTACTTGCTATATTGTATTTACTTTGCCACCATGGCCTTTTTTGCCTTTACCTCCCTTCTCACCTAATTTGCTCACATTGTATATAGACTTGTTTATACTGTATTATTGACTGTATGTTTGTTTTACTCCATGTGTAACTCTGTGTCGTTGTATCTGTCGAACTGCTTTGCTTTATCTTGGCCAGGTCGCAATTGTAAATGAGAACTTGTTCTCAACTTGCCTACCTGGTTAAATAAAGGTGAAAAAAAAATTAAAATCTACTACATCTACTACATCTACTACCCATACATCTACTACATCTACTACCCATACATCTACTACATCTACTACCCATACATCTACTACTTATACTACCCATACATCTACTACTTATACTACCCATACATCTACTACACATCTACTACCCATACATCTACTACATCTACTACCCATACATCTACTACATCTACTACCCATACATCTACTACATCTACTACCCATACATCTACTACTTATACTACCCATACATCTACTACATCTACTACCCATACATCTACTACACATCTACTACCCATACATCTACTACCCATACATCTACTACATCTACTACCCATACATCTACTACACATCTACTACCCATACATCCACTACCCATACACCTACTACATCTAATACATCTACTACCCATACATCTACTACATCTACTACATCTACTACCCATACATCTACTACATCTACTACCCATACATCTACTACATCTACTACCCATACATCTACTACCCATACATCTATTACATCTAGTACCCATACATCTACTACATCTACTACATCTACTACCCATACATCTACTACATCTACTACATCTACTACCCATACATCTACTACATCTACTACCCATACATCTACTACATCTACTACATCTACTACCCATACATCTACTACATCTACTACATCTACTACCCATACATCTACTACATCTACTACATCTACTACCCATACATCTACTACATCTACTACCCATACATCTACAACATCAACTACATCTATCTCAAATCGGATTGAAGCATGGTGGGTGGAATAAAACATAATTGGGACGTGGCTATAAACTCTAGAAAACATCATTTCACACACACAATCCCCCCCCACACACATACCCCCACACACAGACCCCCCCACACACACACATACCCCCCACACACAGATCCCCCCACACACACACAGATCCCCCCACACACAGCTTCCCACCAACACACACACATACCCCTTCACACACAGATCCCCCTCCACACACACAGAGATCCCCCCACACACAGCTTCCCACCAACACACACAGATCCCCCCCCACACACACACAGACCCCCTCCCCACACACACAGATCCTCCCCACACACACAGATCCCCCCCAGACTCTCTCTCTGTACCTACATGCGATGTGGACGTAAGCACGGCTACTCTTGGTGGTGCCTGCAGAGCTCCAGGCCACACACTGACACCAGTAGTCTTCCAGACCAAACAGTTCCTCCACCTGGGTCCTCGATACAGAGATATCCACCTCCCTCACCACCAGGCCTGGGAGAGAGAGGGGAGAGAGGGGAGGGGAGAGAGAGGGGAGAAGAGAGGGGAGAGACCGGAGAGGAGCGAGGGGGAGAGGGGGATAGGGGAGGGGTGAGAGAGGAGAGGAGAGAGGAGAGGGAGAGAGAGGAGAGGGGAGAGAGGGAGAGAGGGGAGAGAGGGGGATAGGGGAGAGAGGGGGGGATAGGGGAGAGAGGGGGGGATAGGGGAGAGAGACTGAGATCATTATATGTTAATGAATGTTTACAGTAGCGATGCGCGGGTTGACTCATAATGCTGGTTTAGTAGTCCCCATGGTGATATCAGAGGGTGTGGGCTGGTTTAGTAGTCCCCATGGTGATATCCACGGTGTGGGCTGGTTTAGTAGTCCCCATGGTGATATCCACGGTGTGGGCTGGTTTAGTAGTCCCCATGGTGATATCCACGGTGTGGGCTGGTTTAGTAGTCCCCATGGTGATATCAGAGGGGTGGGCTGGTTTAGTAGTCCCCATGGTGATATCCACGGTGTGGGCTGGTTTAGTAGTCTCCATGGTGATATCCACGGTGTGGGCTGGTTTAGTAGTCCCCATGGTGATATCCACGGTGTGGGCTGGTTTAGTAGTCCCCATGGTGATATCCACGGTGTGGGCTGGTTTAGTAGTCCCTATGGTGATATCCACGGTGTGGGCTGGTTTAGTAGTCCCCATGGTGATATCAGAGGGTGGGCTGGTTTAGTAGTCCCCATGGTGATATCACGGTGTGGGCTGGTTTAGTAGTCTCCCATGGTGATATCCACGGTGTGGGCTGGTTTAGTAGTCCCCATGGTGATATCCACGGTGTGGGCTGGTTTAGTAGTCCCCATGGTGATATCCATGGTGTGGGCTGGTTTAGTAGTCCCCATGGTGATATCAGAGGGGTGGGCTGGTTTAGTAGTCCCTATGGTGATATCCACGGTGTGGGCTGGTTTAGTAGTCCCCATGGTGATATCAGAGGGGTGGGCTGGTTTAGTAGTCCCATGGTGATATCCACGGTGTGGGCTGGTTTAGTAGTCCCTATGGTGATATCAGAGGGTGGGCTGGTTTAGTAGTCCCTATGGTGATATCAGAGGGTGTGGGCTGGTTTAGTAGTCCCCATGGTGATATCAGAGGGGTGGGCTGGTTTAGTAGTCCCCATGGTGATATCCATGGTGTGGGCTGGTTTAGTAGTCCCTATGGTGATATCAGAGGGGTGGGCTGGTTTAGTAGTCCCCATGGTGATATCCACGGTGTGGGCTGGTTTAGTAGTCTCCATGGTGATATCCACGGTGTGGGCTGGTTTAGTAGTCCCCATGGTGATATCCACGGTGTGGGCTGGTTTAGTAGTCCCCATGGTGATATCCACGGTGTGGGCTGGTTTAGTAGTCCCTATGGTGATATCCACGGTGTGGGCTGGTTTAGTAGTCCCCATGGTGATATCAGAGGGGTGGGCTGGTTTAGTAGTCCCCATGGTGATATCCATGGTGTGGGCTGGTTTAGTAGTCCCCATGGTGATATCAGAGGGGTGGGCTGGTTTAGTAGTCCCTATGGTGATATCCACGGTGTGGGCTGGTTTAGTAGTCCCCATGGTGATATCAGAGGGGTGGGCTGGTTTAGTAGTCCCTATGGTGATATCCACGGTGTGGGCTGGTTTAGTAGTCCCCATGGTGATATCAGAGGGGTGGGCTGGTTTAGTAGTCCCTATGGTGATATCCACGGTGTGGGCTGGTTTAGTAGTCCCCATGGTGATATCAGAGGGGTGGGCTGGTTTAGTAGTCCCCATGGTGATATCCATGGTGTGGGCTGGTTTAGTAGTCCCCATGGTGATATCCATGGTGTGGGCTGGTTTAGTAGTCCCCATGGTGATATCAGAGGGGTGGGCTGGTTTAGTAGTCCCCATGGTGATATCAGAGGGGTGGGCTGGTTTAGTAGTCCCTATGGTGATATCCACGGTGTGGGCTGGTTTAGTAGTCCCCATGGTGATATCCACGGTGTGGGCTGGTTTAGTAGTCCCCATGTTGATATCCACGGTGTGGGCTGGTTTAGTAGTCCCCATGGTGATATCAGAGGGGTGGGCTGGTTTAGTAGTCCCCATGGTGATATCCACGGTGTGGGCTGGTTTAGTAGTCCCCATGGTGATATCCACGGTGTGGGCTGGTTTAGTAGTCCCCATGGTGATATCCACGGTGTGGGCTGGTTTAGTAGTCCCCATGGTGATATCCACGGTGTGGGCTGGTTTAGTAGTCCCCATGGTGATATCCACGGTGTGGGCTGGTTTAGTAGTCCCCATGGTGATATCCACGGTGTGGGCTGGTTTAGTAGTCCCCATGGTGATATCAGAGGGGTGGGCTGGTTTAGTAGTCTCCATGGTGATATCCACGGTGTGGGCTGGTTTAGTAGTCTCCATGGTGATATCCACGGTGTGGGCTGGTTTAGTAGTCCCCATGGTGATATCAGAGGGGTGGGCTGGTTTAGTAGTCTCCATGGTGATATCAGAGGGGTGGGCTGGTTTAGTAGTCCCCATGGTGATATCCACGGTGTGGGCTGGTTTAGTAGTCTCCATGGTGATATCAGAGGGGTGGGCTGGTTTAGTAGTCTCCATGTCATGTTTGTCATTTATTATCATGTCTTGTCCCTGTGCTCCCCATTCTGTTCGTTTCCCTCTGCTGGTCTTATTGGGTTCTTTCCCTCTTTCTATCCCTCTCTCTCCCCCTCCCCCTCTCACTCTCTCGCTCTCTCTTCTCTCTATCGTTCCGTTCCTGCTCCCAGCTGTTCCTATTCCCCTAATCATCATTTAGTCTTCCCACACCTGTTCCCGATCCTTTCCCCTGATTAGAGTCCCTATTTATTCCTTTGTGTTCCGTTCCTGTCCCGTCGGTTCCTTGTTTAGTATTCACCGTGCTGTGATTGTGTTTCGCCCTGTCCTGTCGTGTTTTTTGCCTTCATCAGATGCTGCGTGTGAGCAGGTGTCTCTGTCAACTACGGCCTGCGCCTACCCGAAGCGACCTGCAGTCTGTGGCCGCTTCTCTTGTTATTCCCCTCTACAGACTAGAGGATTTCTGTTATTCCCTGTTTGGACTTGAATAAACTCTGTTTCTGTTAAGTCGCTTTTGGGTCCTCTATCACCAGCATGACAGAAGGAACCGACCAAGGAATGGACCCAGCGACTTCAGACGCTTGTTACACTGCCGTCAAGATCCAAGGAGCCATGCTCGGCAGACACGAGCAGGAATTGTCTGCTGCTCGCCATGCCGTGGAGAACCTGGCCGCTCAGGTTTCCGACCTCTCTGGACAGTTCCAGAGTCTACGTCTCGTGCCACCTGTTACTTCCTGGCCTGCCGAGCCTCCAGAACCTAGGGTTAATAACCCACCTTGCTACTCCGGGCAGCCCACTGAGTGCCGCTCCTTTCTCACGCAGTGTGAGATTGTGTTCTCTCTCCAACCCAACACATACTCTAGAGAGAGAGCTCGGGTTGCTTACGTCATTTCACTCCTTACTGGCCGGGCTCGAGAATGGGGCACAGCTATCTGGGAGGCAAGGGCTGATTGCTCTAACAAGTTCCAGAACTTTAAAGAGGAGATGATTCGGGTTTTTGACCGTTCAGTTTTGGTAGGGAGGCTTCTAGGGCCCTGGCTTCCTTATGCCAAGGTGAACGGTCCATAACGGATTATTCTATTGAGTTTCGCACTCTTGCTGCCTCTAGTGAGTGGAACGAGCCGGCGCTGCTCGCTCGTTTTCTGGAGGGACTCCACGCAGTGGTTAAGGATGAGATTCTCTCCCGGGAGGTTCCTTCAGATGTGGACTCTTTGATTGCTCTCGCCATCCGCATAGAACGACGGGTAGATCTTCGTCACCGGGCTCGTGGAGGAGAGCTCGCATCAACGGTGTTTCCCTGCTCCGCATCACAACCATCTCCCTCCTCTGGCTTTGAGACTGAGCCCATGCAGCTGGGAGGGATTCGCATCTCGACTAAGGAGAGGGAACGGAGGATCACCAACCGCCTGTGCCTCTATTGCGGAGTTGCTGGACATTTTGTTAATTCATGTCCAGTAAGAGGCCAGAGCCCATCAGTAAGCGGAGGGCTACTGGTGAGCGCTACTACTCAGGTCTCTTCATCTAGATCTTGTACTACTATGTCGGTCCATCTACGCTGGACCGGTTCGGGTGCTACATGCAGTGCCTTGATTGACTCTGGGGCTGAGGGTTGTTTCATGGAAGAAGCATGGGTTCGGAAACATAACATTCCTTTCAGACCGTTAGACAAGCCTACGCCCATGTTTGCCTTAGATGGTAGTCATCTTCCCAGTATCAAATTTGAGACACTACCTTTAACTCTCACAGTATCTGGTAACCACAGTGAGACTATTTCTTTTTGATTTTCCGTTCACCGTTTACACCTGTTGTTTTGGGTCATCCCTGGCTAGTATGTCATAATCCTTCTATTAATTGGTCTAGTAATTCTATCCTATCCTGGAACGTTTCTTGTCATGTGAAGTGTTTAATGTCTGCCATCCCTCCCGTTTCTTCTGTCCCTACTTCTCAGGAGGAACCTGGCGATTTGACAGGAGTGCCGGAGGAATATCATGATCTGCGCACGGTCTTCAGTCGGTCCCGAGCCAACTCCCTTCCTCCTCACCGGTCGTATGATTGTAGTATTGATCTCCTTCCGGGGACCACTCCTCCTCGAGGTAGACTATACTCTCTGTCGGCTCCCGAACGTAAGGCTCTCGAGGATTATTTGTCTGTGTCTCTTGACGCCGGTACCATAGTGCCTTCTTCTTCTCCGGCCGGGCGGGGTTCTTTTTTGTTAAGAAGAAGGACGGTACTCTGCGCCCCTGCGTGGATTATCGAGGGCTGAATGACATAACGGTTAAGAATCGTTATCCGCTTCCCCTTATGTCATCAGCCTTCGAGATTCTGCAGGGAGCCAGGTGCTTTACTAAGTTGGACCTTCGTAACGCTTACCATCTCGTGCGCATCAGAGAGGGGGACGAGTGGAAAACGGCGTTTAACACTCCGTTAGGGCATTTTGAGTACCGGGTTCTGCCGTTCGGTCTCGCCAATGCGCCAGCTGTTTTTCAGGCATTAGTTAATGATGTTCTGAGAGACATGCTGAACATCTTTGTTTTTGTCTATCTTGACGATATCCTGATTTTTTTCTCCGTCACTCGAGATTCATGTTCAGCACGTTCGACGTGTTCTACAGCGCCTTTTAGAGAATTGTCTCTACGTAAAGGCTGAGAAGTGCTCTTTTCATGTCTCCTCCGTTACTTTTCTCGGTTCCGTTATTTCCGCTGAAGGCATTCAGATGGATTCCGCTAAGGTCCAAGCTGTCAGTGATTGGCCCGTTCCAAGGTCACGTGTCGAGTTGCAGCGCTTTTTAGGTTTCGCTAATTTCTATCGGCGTTTCATTCGTAATTTCGGTCAAGTTGCTGCTCCTCTCACAGCTCTTACTTCTGTCAAGACGTGTTTTAAGTGGTCCGGTTCCGCCCAGGGAGCTTTTGATCTTCTAAAAGAACGTTTTACGTCCGCTCCTATCCTCGTTACTCCTGACGTCACTAGACAATTCATTGTCGAGGTTGACGCTTCAGAGGTAGGCGTGGGAGCCATTCTATCCCAGCGCTTCCAGTCTGACGATAAGGTTCATCCTTGCGCTTATTTTTCTCATCGCCTGTCGCCATCTGAGCGCAACTATGATGTGGGTAACCGTGAACTGCTCGCCATCCGCTTAGCCCTAGGCGAATGGCGACAGTGGTTGGAGGGGGCGACCGTTCCTTTTGTCGTTTGGACAGACCATAAGAACCTTGAGTACATCCGTTCTGCCAAACGACTTAATGCCCGTCAAGCTCGTTGGGCGTTGTTTTTCGCTCGTTTCGAGTTTGTGATTTCTTACCGTCCGGGTAGCAAGAACACCAAGCCTGATGCCTTATCCCGTCTGTTTAGTTCTTCTGTGGCTTCTACTGATCCCGAGGGATTCTTCCTTATGGGCGTGTTGTCGGGTTAACAGTCTGGGGAATTGAAAGACAGGTTAAGCAAGCACTCACGCACACTGCGTCGCCGCGCGCTTGTCCTAGTAACCTCCTTTTCGTTCCTGTTTCCACTCGTCTGGCTGTTCTTCAGTGGGCTCACTCTGCCAAGTTAGCTGGTCATCCCGGTGTTCGAGGCACTCTTGCGTCTATTCGCCAGCGCTTTTGGTGGCCGACTCAGGAGCGTGACACGCGCCGTTTCGTGGCTGCTTGTTCGGACTGCGCGCAGACTAAGTCGGGTAACTCTCCTCCTGCCGGTCGTCTCAGACCGCTCCCATTCCTTCTCGACCATGGTCTCACATCGCCTTAGGCTTCACTACCGGTCTGCCTTTGTCTGCGGGGAGGACTGTGAGAGCCGCCAATAAACGCAGGATTAAGAGTCCAAGGTATTGTTGCGGCCAGAGAGTGTGGCTTTCCACTCGCAACCTTCCTCTTACGACAGCTTCTCGTAAGTTGACTCCAGCGGTTCATTGGTCCGTTCCGTGTCTCCCAGGTCGTCAATCCTGTCACTGTGCGACTGCTTCTTCCGCGACATCTTCGTCGCGTCCATCCTGTCTTCCATGTCTCCTGTGTTAAGCCCTTTCTTCGCACCCCCGTTCGTCTTCCCTCCCCCTCCCGTCCTTGTCGAGAGCGCACCTATTTACAAGGTACATAAGATCATGGACATGCGTTCTCGGGGCGGGGTCACCAATACTTAGTGGATTGGGAGGGTTACGGTCCTGAGGAGAGGAGTTGGGTTCCGTCTCGGGACGTGCTGGACCGTTCACTCATCGATGATTTCCTCCGTTGCCGCCAGGATTCCTCCTCGAGTGCGCCAGGAGGCGCTCGGTGAGTGGGGGGGTACTGTCATGTTTGTCATTTATTATCATGTCTTGTCCCTGTGCTCCCCATTCTGTTCGTTTCCCTCTGCTGGTCTTATTGGGTTCTTTCCCTCTTTCTATCCCTCTCTCTCCCCCTCCCCCTCTCACTCTCTCGCTCTCTCTTCTCTCTATCGTTCCGTTCCTGCTCCCAGCTGTTCCTATTCCCCTAATCATCATTTAGTCTTCCCACACCTGTTCCCGATCCTTTCCCCTGATTAGAGTCCCTATTTATTCCTTTGTGTTCCGTTCCTGTCCCGTCGGTTCCTTGTTTAGTATTCACCGTGCTGTGATTGTGTTTCGCCCTGTCCTGTCGTGTTTTTGCCTTCATCAGATGCTGCGTGAGCAGGTGTCTCTGTCAACTACGATGCGCCTACCCGGCGACCTGCAGTCTGTGGCCGCTTCTCTTGTTATTCCCCTCTACAGACTAGAGGATTTCTGTTATTCCCTGTTTGGACTTGAATAAACTCTGTTTCTGTTAAGTCGCTTTTGGGTCCTCTATCACCAGCATGACACTCCATGGTGATATCCACGGTGTGGGCTGGTTTAGTAGTCTCCATGGTGATATCCACGGTGTGGGCTGGTTTAGTAGTCCCCATGGTGATATCAGAGGGGTGGGCTGGTTTAGTAGTCCCCATGGTGATATCCGAGGGGTGGGCTGGTTTAGTAGTCTCCATGGTGATATCCACGGTGTGGGCTGGTTTGGGGTAATTCATTATTGTGTGGATAAAGTTTGGGTGGGTCGCGGGTTAAATAAAGACTAAACAATAACTTAAAAATCATTAAATATATCATTCTTGTTCAATTTCTATCTATTGCTTAGATGGAGGTGTTTCATTCATTATTTTAGGCTGTCTGGCATAAGTGTGTAACAATAAGCTTCAGGACCTAGCTGTATGAGCGCCAAATCGCTAACACGCCAAATCGCCAACTGTTTTTTGGGAACAGGCAGAAAAAGTTAACGTCGATCCAATGGAGGCAAAACAAAAGGACAATGTCAGAGTTATTAAGCGGTATAATAGGACGATAGCAGTGCCGCTATGTGATGTGTGATGATTGTGAGGAACTATAAAACATTGGATCGTCACAAGACAGGGACAAGACAGGGACTTCAAATAGGCCTATGGCAAGTTAAGGGAACTGTAGCTTACTGTTCAGATGTGTTAAATGGACATCTGGAGAATCTTCAGAGAATGCACAGTTAGGGACCGTCTGTAAACGTGCTTTCTTTATCAACATCATAAAAGCTGATAGTATTTCTACCACAGTTAGGGACCGTCTGTAAACGTGCTTTCTTTATCAACATCATAAAAGCTGATAGTATTTCTACCACAGTTAGGGACCGTCTGTAAAGGTATAATCTTTATCAGCATCATAAAAGCTAATAGTATTTCTACCACAGTTAGGGACCGTCTGTAAAGGTGCCATGCATTCAAGCTGAACTGAAATCTTATCTGAAACATGTTGGGTCGTTTTCACAGGTTTCTATTTCCTTACAACCGTGACAAACTGATGTTATTTTCACAGAAAATCATTCCCGTTTATTTTTTTGTTATTGCATTTTCTCCCCGGTTCCTAAATGTCTTTGCTCAGGGAAAGATCCAGAGATGACAGAGAACTCTTTACTAATGTCAACGAGATTGTTACATTATTCTGGTTTCATATAATGACCGAAGAGACACTGCATATTCTAACACCCAATCAAAATGTCAGAAATTAGAACCAGAAACCTCTAAATCCGGCTAAATCACCACCTGTCAAAAAAAAAGAAGAAGATTCCCCCATCTCTAACAGGCCCTCAGCTTTTCACATATAGTCGGGAGGTTGTGGGTCATTAGCGATTGCAGGGAGGTGAGAAAACAGCTGACCAGCGTACCACTAGTGTACAGGGTTTCTTTGTGTAACGTCTATTAGTGGACGGTTGTGGAAAGTTAAGAGTGAGTGTAGTGTATGTGTATGAGAATGTGTATTTGTGTCAATGCTCGCGCTCATGAGATTGCGTGTGTGTGTGTGTGTGTGTGTGTGTGTGTGTGAATTCTTGCGCTCGTGAATGTTTGAGACTATGGGATTGTGTGATTGCATTGTGTGCTCCAGTACTATTCCTGTACCTGTGATCTGGTCGAGGCTCTCTTTGGTCACATGATCGTTCTGGTTGACCCACTCTCCATTACATTTGAAGTATATCTGCGTAGCGGGGGCGGCCCTACAGCGCAGCTGCACCGGACGGTTCTTCACGACGAACCCGTCCTCGGGTTCCAGCTGGAACTCTGGGAGAGGTTCTGCCGGGGCGGAGGGGAAGGAGTCTGATACCACCTCGCTGTAGTCACTGGTCTCTAAGGAGAGAAAGAGAGACAAACAGAAAGAGAGAGAGACAGAGAAAGAGATAGATAGAATGAGAGAGAGAAACAGAGAAAGAGAGAGATAGAATGAGAGAGAGAAACCGAGAAAGAGAGAGAAAACCCATTAGAAAATACATTTGCCTAAATGATATAAATTACTCCTTTCTATACAGAAAAATATAAACTCAGAAAAAAACTAAACGCCCTCTCACTGTCAACTGCGTTTATTTTCAGCAAACTTAACATGTGTAAATATTTGTATGAATATAAGATTCAACAACTGAGACATAAACTGAACAAGTTCCACAGACATGTGACTAACAGAAATGGAATAATGTGTCCCTGAACAAAGGGGGGGTCAAAATCAAAAGTAACAGTCAGTATCTGGTTTGGCCACCAGCTGCATTAAGTACTGCAGTGCATCTCCTCCTCATGGACTGCACCAGATTTGCCAGTTATTGCTGTGAGATGTTACCCCACTCTTCCAAGGCACCTGCAAATTCCCAGAAATTTCTGGTGGGAATGGCCCTAGCCCTCACCCTCCGATCCAACAGGTCCCAGACGTGCTCAATGGGATTGAGATCTGGGCTCTTTGCTGACCATGACAGAACACTGACATTCCTGTCTTGCAGGAAATCACGCACAGTACAAGCAGTATGGCTGGTGGCATTGTCATACTGGAGGGTCATGTCAGGATGAGCCTGCAGGAAGGGTACCACATGAGGGAGGAGGATGTCTTCCTGTAACGCACAGCGTTGAGATTGGCTGTAATGACAACAAGCTCAGTCTGATAATGCTGTGACACACCATCCCAGACCATGACGGACCCTCCACCTCCAAATCGATCCCGCTCCAGAGTACAGGCCTCGGTGTAACGCTCATTCCTTCGACCATAAATACGAATCCGATCAACCCCTGGTGAGACAAAACCGAGACTTGTCCTGTTTCCCAGGACAATAAAGCCCTTTGAAATTGAATTGAATTGAGAGAGCGATGATAGAGAGAGAATTATGGTTAGGAACAGAAGACACAGTCAGTAAGATAGAGGGAGAGTTAGAGAGAGAGAACTATGGTTAGGAACAGAAGACACAGTCAGTAAGATAGAGGGAGAGTTAGAGAGAGAACTATGGTTAGGAACAGAAGACACAGTCAGTAAGATAGAGGGAGAGTTAGAGAGAGAGAACTATGGTTAGGAACAGAAGACACAGTCAGTAAGATAGAGGGAGAGTTAGAGAGAGAACTATGGTTAGGAACAGAAGACACAGTCAGTAAGATAGAGGGAGAGTTAGAGAGAGAGAACTATGGTTAGGAACAGAAGACACAGTCAGTAAGATAGAGGGAGAGTTAGAGAGAGAGAACTATGGTTAGGAACAGAAGACACAGTCAGTAAGATAGAGGGAGAGTTAGAGAGAGAGAACTATGGTTAGGAACAGAAGACACAGTCAGTAAGATAGAGGGAGAGTTAGAGAGAGAGAACTATGGTTAGGAACAGAAGACACAGTCAGTAAGATAGAGGGAGAGTTAGAGAGAGAACTATGGTTAGGAACAGAAGACACAGTCAGTAAGATAGAGGGAGAGTTAGAGAGAGAACTATGGTTAGGAACAGAAGACACAGTCAGTAAGATAGAGGGAGAGTTAGAGAGGAACAGAAGACACAGTCTATGGTTAGGAACAGAAGACACAGTCAGTAAGATAGAGGGAGAGTTAGAGAGAGAACAGAAGACACAGTCAGTAAGATAGAGGGAGAGTTAGAGAGAGAGAACTATGGTTAGGAACAGAAGACACAGTCAGTAAGATAGAGGGAGAGTTAGAGAACTATGGTTAGGAACAGAAGACACAGTCAGTAAGATAGAGGGAGAAGATAGGTTAGGAACAGAGAGTTAAGATAGAGGGAGAGTTACTATGGTTAGGAACAGAAGACACAGTCAGTAAGATAGAGGGAGAGTTAGAGAGAGAGAACTATGGTTAGGAACAGAAGACACAGTCAGTAAGATAGAGGGAGAGTTAGAGAGAGAGAACTATGGTTAGGAACAGAAGACACAGTCAGTAAGATAGAGGGAGAGTTAGAGAGAGAACTATGGTTAGGAACAGAAGACACAGTCAGTAAGATAGAGGGAGAGTTAGAGAGAGAGAACTATGGTTAGGAACAGAAGACACAGTCAGTAAGATAGAGGAACAGAGAGTTAGATAGAGGGAGAGTTAGAACTATGGTTAGGAACAGAAGACACAGTCAGTAAGATAGAGGGAGAGTTAGAGAGAGAACTATGGTTAGGAACAGAAGACACAGTCAGTAAGATAGAGGGAGAGTTAGAGGAGGAGAGAGAGAACTAGAGGAACAGAAGACACAGTCAGTAAGATAGAGGGAGAGTTAGAGAAGAACTATGGTTAGGAACAGAAGACACAGTCAGTAAGATAGAGGGAGAGTTAGAGAGAGAACAGAAGACACTATGGTTAGGAACAGAAGACACAGTCAGTAAGATAGAGGGAGAGTTAGAGAGATGGTTAGGAACAGAAGACACAGTCTATGGTTAGGAACAGAAGACACAGTCAGTAAGATAGAGGGAGAGTTAGAGAGGTTAGGAACAGAAGACACAGTCAGTAAGATGGTTAGGAACAGGTTAGGAAGAAGACACAGTCAGTAAGATAGAGGGAGAGTTAGAGAGACTATGGTTAGGAACAGAAGACACAGTCAGTAAGATAGAGGGAGAGTTAGAGAGAGAGAACTATGGTTAGGAACAGAAGACACAGTCAGTAAGATAGAGGGAGAGTTAGAGAGAACTATGGTTAGGAACAGAAGACACAGTCATAAGATAGTTAGGAACAGAAGAAGACACAGTCAGTAAGATAGAGGGAGAGTTAGAGAACTATGGTTAGGAACAGAAGACACAGTCAGTAAGATAGAGGGAGAGTTAGAGAGAGAACTATGGTTAGGAACAGAAGACACAGTCAGTAAGATAGAGGGAGAGTTAGAGAGAGAGAACTATGGTTAGGAACAGAAGACACAGTCAGTAAGATAGAGGGAGAGTTAGAGAGAGAGAACTATGGTTAGGAACAGAAGACACAGTCAGTAAGATAGAGGGAGAGTTAGAGAGAGAGAGGTTAGGAACAGAAGACACAGTCATAAGGTTAGGAACAGAAACAGACACAGTCAGTAAGATAGAGGGAGAGTTAGAGAGAGAGAACTATGGTTAGGAACAGAAGACACAGTCAGTAAGATAGAGGGAGAGTTAGAGAGAGAGAACTATGGTTAGGAACAGAAGACACAGTCAGTAAGATAGAGGGAGAGTTAGAGAGAGAGAACTATGGTTAGGAACAGAAGACACAGTCAGTAAGATAGAGGGAGAGTTAGAGAGAGAGAACTATGGTTAGGAACAGAAGACACAGTCAGTAAGATAGAGGGAGAGTTAGAGAACTATGGTTAGGAACAGAAGACACAGTCAGTAAGATAGAGGGAGAGTTAGAGAGAGAGAGAACTATGGTTAGGAACAGAAGACACAGTCAGTAAGATAGAGGGAGAGTTAGAGAGAGAGAACTATGGTTAGGAACAGAAGACACAGTCAGTAAGATAGAGGGAGAGTTAGAGAGAGAGAACTATGGTTAGGAACAGAAGACACAGTCAGTAAGATAGAGGGAGAGTTAGAAGACACAGAGTAAGATAGAGGGAGAGTTAGAGAAGAACTATGGTTAGGAACAGAAGACACAGTCAGTAAGATAGAGGGAGAGTTAGAGAGAACTATGGTTAGGAACAGAAGACACAGTCAGTAAGATAGAGGGAGAGTTAGAGAGAGAACTATGGTTAGGAACAGAAGACACAGTCAGTAAGATAGAGGAGAGTTAGAGAGGTTAGGAACAGAAGACACAGTCAGTAAGATAGAGGGAGAGTTAGAGAGAGAACTATGGTTAGGAACAGAAGACACAGTCAGTAAGATAGAGGGAGAGTTAGAGAGAGAACTATGGTTAGGAACAGAAGACACAGTCAGTAAGATAGAGGGAGAGTTAGAGAACTATGGTTAGGAACAGAAGACACAGTAGTAAGATAGTTAGAGAGAACTATGGTTAAACAGAAGACACAGTCAGTAAGATAGATAGGGAGAGTTAGAGAGAGAACTATGGTTAGGAACAGAAGACACAGTCAGTAAGATAGAGGGAGAGTTAGAGAGAGGAACAGAACTATGGTTAGGAACAGAAGACACAGTCAGTAAGATAGAGGGAGAGTAAGATAGGTTAGGAACAGAGAGTCAGTAAGATAGAGAGAGTTAGAACTATGGTTAGGAACAGAAGACACAGTCAGTAAGATAGAGGGAGAGTTAGAGAGGTTAGGAACAGAAGACACAGTCAGTAAGATAGAGGGAGAGTTAGAGAGAGAACTATGGTTAGGAACAGAAGACACAGTCAGTAAGATAGAGGGAGAGTTAGAGAAGAACTATGGTTAGGAACAGAAGACACAGTCAGTAAGATAGAGGGAGAGTTAGAGAGAGAACTATGGTTAGGAACAGAAGACACAGTCAGTAAGATAGAGGGAGAGTTAGAGAGAGAACTATGGTTAGGAACAGAAGACACAGTCAGTAAGATAGAGGGAGAGTTAGGAACTATGGTTAAACAGAAGACACAGTCAGTAAGATAGAGGGAGAGTTAGAGAGAACTATGGTTAGGAACAGAAGACACAGTCAGTAAGATAGAGGGAGAGTTAGAGAGAGAACTATGGTTAGGAACAGAAGACACAGTCAGATAAGATAGAGGGTTAGAGTTAAGATAGAGAGAGAACTATGGTTAGGAACAGAAGACACAGTCAGTAAGATAGAGGGAGAGTTAGAGAGAGAGACTATGGTTAGGAACAGAAGACACAGTCAGTAAGATAGAGGGAGAGTTAGAGAGAGAGAACTATGGTTAGGAACAGAAGACACAGTCAGTAAGATAGAGGGAGAGTTAGAGAGAGAACTATGGTTAGGAACAGAAGACACAGTCAGTAAGATAGAGGGAGAGTTAGAGAGAGAACTATGGTTAGGAACAGAAGACACAGTCAGTAAGATAGAGGGAGAGTTAGAGAGAGAGGTTAGGAACAGAAGACACAGTCAGTAAGATAGTTAGGAACAGAAACAGAAGACACAGTCAGTAAGATAGAGGGAGAGTTAGAGAGAGAACTATGGTTAGGAACAGGAACAGAAAGACACAGTCAGTAAGATAGAGGGAGAGTTAGAGAGAGAACTATGGTTAGGAACAGAAGACACAGTCAGTAAGATAGAGGGAGAGTTATGGTTAGGAACAGAAGACACAGAGTTAGAGAGAGAGAACTATGGTTAGGAACAGAAGACACAGTCAGTAAGATAGAGGGAGAGTTAGAGAGGTTAGGAGAAGAACTATGGTTAGGAACAGAAGACACAGTCAGTAAGATAGAGGGAGAGTTAGAGAGAGAGAACTATGGTTAGGAACAGAAGACACAGTCAGTAAGATAGAGGGAGAGTTAGATAGAGGGAGAACTATGGTTAGGAACAGAAGACACAGTCAGTAAGATAGAGGGAGAGTTAGAGAGGTTAGGAACAGAAGACACAGTATGGTTAGGAACTATGGTTAAACAGAAGACACAGTCAGTAAGATAGAGGGAGAGTTAGAGAGAGAGAACTATGGTTAGGAACAGAAGACACAGTCAGTAAGATAGAGGGAGAGTTAGAGAACTATGGTTAGGAACAGAAGACACAGTCAGTAAGATAGAGGGAGAGTTAGAGAGAGAGAACTATGGTTAGGAACAGAAGACACAGTCAGTAAGATAGAGGGAGAGTTAGAGAGAGAGAACTATGGTTAGGAACAGAAGACACAGTCAGTAAGATAGAGGGAGAGTTAGAGAGAGAGAGAACTATGGTTAGGAACAGAAGACACAGTCAGTAAGATAGAGGGAGAGTTAGAGAGAGAACTATGGTTAGGAACAGAAGACACAGTCAGTAAGATAGAGGGAGAGTTAGAGAACTATGGTTAGGAACAGAAGACACAGTCAGTAAGATAGAGGGAGTTAGTTAGAGAGAACTATGGTTAGGAACAGAAGACACAGTCAGTAAGATAGAGGAGAGTTAGAGAGAGAACTATGGTTAGGAACAGAAGACACAGTCAGTAAGATAGAGGGAGAGTTAGAGAGAGAGAACTATGGTTAGGAACAGAAGACACAGTCAGTAAGATAGAGGGAGAGTTAGAGAGAGAACTATGGTTAGGAACAGAAGACACAGTCAGTAAGATAGAGGGAGAGTTAGAGAACAGAAGACACAGAAAGATAGAGGGAGAGTTATGGTTAGGAACAGAAGACACAGTCAGTAAGATAGAGGGAGAGTTAGAGAGAGAACTATGGTTAGGAACAGAAGACACAGTCAGTAAGATAGAGGGAGAGTTAGAGAGAGAACTATGGTTAGGAACAGAAGACACAGTCAGTAAGATAGAGGGAGAGTTAGAGAGAGAGAACTATGGTTAGGAACAGAAGACACAGTCAGTAAGATAGAGGGAGAGTTAGAGAGAGAGAACTATGGTTAGGAACAGAAGACACAGTCAGTAAGATAGAGGGAGAGTTAGAGAACTATGGTTAGGAACAGAAGACACAGTCAGTAAGATAGAGGGAGAGTTAGAGAGAGAACTATGGTTAGGAACAGAAGACACAGTCAGTAAGATAGAGGGAGAGTTAGAGAACTATGAAACAGAAGACACAGTCAGTAAGATAGAGGGAGAGTTAGAGAAGAAGATAGACTATGGTTAGGAACAGAAGACACAGTCAGTAAGATAGAGGGAGAGTTAGAGAACTATGGTTAGGAACAGAAGACACAGTCAGTAAGATAGAGGGAGTTAGAGAGAGAACTATGGTTAGGAACAGAAGACACAGTCAGTAAGATAGAGGGAGAGTTAGGAACAGAAGACACAGTCAGTAAGATAGAGGGAGAGTTAGAGAGAGAACTATGGTTAGGAACAGAAGACACAGTCAGTAAGATAGAGGGAGAGTTAGAGTTAGAGAGAGAGAACTATGGTTAGGAACAGAAGACACAGTCAGTAAGATAGAGGGAGAGTTAGAGAGTATAGGAACAGAAGACACAGTCAGTAAGATAGAGGGAGAGTTAGAGAGAGAACTATGGTTAGGAACAGAAGACACAGTCAGTAAGATAGAGGGAGAGTTAGAGAGAGAACTATGGTTAGGAACAGAAGACACAGTCAGTAAGATAGAGGGAGAGTTAGAGAGAGAGAACTATGGTTAGGAACAGAAGACACAGTCAGTAAGATAGAGGGAGAGTTAGAGAGAGAACTATGGTTAGGAACAGAAGACACAGTCAGTAAGATAGAGGGAGAGTTAGAGAACTATGGTTAGGAACAGAAGACACAGTCAGTAAGATAGAGGGAGAGTTAGAGAGAGAACTATGGTTAGGAACAGAAGACACAGTCAGTAAGATAGAGGGAGAGTTAGAGAGAGGAACTATAAGATAGAGGAGAGTTAGGAACAGAAGACACAGTCAGTAAGATAGAGGTTAGAGAGGTTAGGAACAGAAGACACAGTCAGTAAGATAGAGGGAGAGTTAGAACAGAAGAACTATGGTTAGGAACAGAAGACACAGTCAGTAAGATAGAGGGAGAGTTAGAGAACTATGGTTAGGAACAGAAGACACAGTCAGTAAGATAGAGGGAGAGTTAGAGAACTATGGTTAGGAACAGAAGACACAGTCAGTAAGATAGAGGGAGAGTTAGAGAGAGAGAACTATGGTTAGGAACAGAAGACACAGTCAGTAAGATAGAGGGAGAGTTAGAGAAGAGAACTATGGTTAGGAACAGAAGACACAGTCAGATAGAGGGAGAGAGAGAGAGAGAACTATGGTTAGAACAGAAGACACAGTCAGTAAGATAGTTAGGAACAGAACAGAGTCAGATAAGATAGAGGGAGAGTTAGAGAGAGAACTATGGTTAGGAACAGAAGACACAGTCAGAAGATAGAGGAGAGTTAAGATATGGTTAGGAACAGAAGACACAGTCAGTAAGATAGAGGAGAGTTAGAGAACTATGGTTAGGAACAGAAGACACAGTCAGTAAGATAGAGGGAGAGTTAGAGAGAGAAACTATGGTTAACAGAAGACACAGTCAGTAAGATAGAGGAGAGTTAGAGAGAGAACAGAAACAGAAGACACAGTCAGTAAGATAGAGGGAGAGTTAGAGAGAGAGAACTATGGTTAGGAACAGAAGACACAGTCAGTAAGATAGAGGGAGAGTTAGAGAGAGAACTATGGTTAGGAACAGAAGACACAGTCAGTAAGATAGAGGGAGAGTTAGAGAGAGAGAGAACTATGGTTAGGAACAGAAGACACAGTCAGTAAGATAGAGGGAGAGTTAGAGAGAGAGAACTATGGTTAGGAACAGAAGACACAGTCAGTAAGATAGAGGGAGAGTTAGAGAGAGAACTATGGTTAGGAACAGAAGACACAGTCAGTAAGATAGAGGGAGAGTTAGAGAGAGAACTATGGTTAGGAACAGAAGACACAGTCAGTAAGATAGAGGGAGAGTTAGAGAGTTAGGAACAGAAGACACAGTCAGTAAGATAGAGGGAGAGTTAGAGAACTATGGTTAGGAACAGAAGACACAGTCAGTAAGATAGAGGGAGAGTTAGAGAGACTATGGTTAGGAACAGAAGACACAGTCAGTAAGATAGAGGGAGAGTTAGTATAGGAACAGAAGACACAGTCAGTAAGATAGAGGGAGAGTTAGAGAGAGAACTATGGTTAGGAACAGAAGACACAGTCAGTAAGATAGAGGAGAGTTAGAGAGAGAACTATGGTTAGGAACAGAAGACACAGTCAGTAAGATAGAGGGAGAGTTAGAGAGAGAGAACTATGGTTAGGAACAGAAGACACAGTCAGTAAGATAGAGGGAGAGTTAGAACAGAAGAACTATGGTTAGGAACAGAAGACACAGTCAGTAAGATAGAGGGAGAGTTAGAGAGAGAAACTATGGTTAGGAACAGAAGACACAGTCAGTAAGATAGAGGGAGAGTTAGAGAGAGAACTATGGTTAGGAACAGAAGACACAGTCAGTAAGATAGAGGGAGAGTTAGAGAGAGAACTATGGTTAGGAACAGAAGACACAGTCAGTAAGATAGAGGGAGAGTTAGAGAGAGAGAACTATGGTTAGGAACAGAAGACACAGTCAGTAAGATAGAGGGAGAGTTAGAGAGAGAACTATGGTTAGGAACAGAAGACACAGTCAGTAAGATAGAGGAGAGTTAGAGAGAGAACTATGGTTAGGAACAGAAGACACAGTCAGTAAGATAGAGGGAGAGTTAGAGAGGTTAGGAACAGAAGACACAGTCAGTAAGATAGAGGGAGAGTTAGAGAGAGAAACTATGGTTAGGAACAGAAGACACAGTCAGTAAGATAGAGGGAGAGTTAGAGAGAGAACTATGGTTAGGAACAGAAGACACAGTCAGTAAGATAGAGGGAGAGTTAGAGAGAGAGAACTATGGTTAGGAACAGAAGACACAGTCAGTAAGATAGAGGGAGAGTTAGAGAGAGAACTATGGTTAGGAACAGAAGACACAGTCAGTAAGATAGAGGGAGAGTTAGAGAGAGAGAACTATGGTTAGGAACAGAAGACACAGTCAGTAAGATAGAGGGAGAGTTAGAGAGAGAACTATGGTTAGGAACAGAAGACACAGTCAGTAAGATAGAGGGAGAGTTAGAGAGAGAACTATGGTTAGGAACAGAAGACACAGTCAGTAAGATAGAGGGTTAGGAGAGTTAGAGAGGGAGAGTTAGAGAACTATGGTTAGGAACAGAAGACACAGTCAGTAAGATAAGAGAGTTAGAGAACTATGGTTAGGAACAGAGAGTCAGTAAGATAGAGGGAGAGTTAGAGAACTATGGTTAGGAACAGAAGACACAGTCAGTAAGATAGAGGAGAGTTAGAGTTAGAGAGAAGAACTAGTAAGATAGTTAGGAACAGAAGACACAGTCAGTAAGATAGAGGGAGAGTTAGAGAGAGAGAACTATGGTTAGGAACAGAAGACACAGTCAGTAAGATAGAGGGAGAGTTAGAGAGAGAGAGAACTATGGTTAGGAACAGAAGACACAGTCAGTAAGATAGAGGGAGAGTTAGAGAGAGAAACTATGGTTAGGAACAGAAGACACAGTCAGTAAGATAGAGGGAGAGTTAGAGAGAGAGAACTATGGTTAGGAACAGAAGACACAGTCAGTAAGATAGAGGGAGAGTTAGAGAACTATGGTTAGGAACAGAAGACACAGTCAGTAAGATAGAGGGAGAGTTAGAGAACTATGGTTAGGAACAGAAGACACAGTCAGTAAGATAGAGGGAGAGTTAGAGAGAGAACTATGGTTAGGAACAGAAGACACAGTCAGTAAGATAGAGGGAGAGTTAGAGAGAGAGAACTATGGTTAGGAACAGAAGACACAGTCAGTAAGATAGAGGGAGAGTTAGAGTATGGTTAGGAACAGAAGACACAGTCAGTAAGATAGAGGGAGAGTTAGAGAACTATGGTTAGGAACAGAAGACACAGTCAGTAAGATAGAGGGAGAGTTAGAGGGGTTAGGAACAGAAGACACAGTCAGTAAGATAGAGGGAGAGTTAGAGAGAGAGAGAACTATGGTTAGGAACAGAAGACACAGTCAGTAAGATAGAGGGAGAGTTAGAGAGAGAACTATGGTTAGGAACAGAAGACACAGTCAGTAAGATAGAGGGAGAGTTAGAGAACTATGGTTAGGAACAGAAGACACAGTCAGTAAGATAGAGGGAGAGTTAGGAACTAGAGGAACAGAAGACACAGTCAGTAAGATAGAGGGAGAGTTAGAGAGAGAACTATGGTTAGGAACAGAAGACACAGTCAGTAAGATAGAGGGAGAGTTAGAGAGAGAACTATGGTTAGGAACAGAAGACACAGTCAGTAAGATAGAGGGAGAGTTAGAGAGAGAACTATGGTTAGGAACAGAAGACACAGTCAGTAAGATAGAGGGAGAGTTAGAGAGAGAACTATGGTTAGGAACAGAAGACACAGTCAGTAAGATAGAGGGAGAGTTAGAGAGAGAACTATGGTTAAACTAAGATAGGTTAGGAACAGAAACAGACACAGTCAGTAAGATAGAGGGAGAGTTAGAGAACTAACTATGGTTAGGAACAGAAGACACAGTCAGTAAGATAGAGGGAGAGTTAGAGAGAGAGAACTATGGTTAGGAACAGAAGACACAGTCAGTAAGATAGAGGGAGAGTTAGAGAGAGAACTATGGTTAGGAACAGAAGACACAGTCAGTAAGATAGAGGGAGAGTTAGAGAGAGAACTATGGTTAGGAACAGAAGACACAGTCAGTAAGATAGAGGGAGAGTTAGAGAGAGAACTATGGTTAGGAACAGAAGACACAGTCAGTAAGATAGAGGGAGAGTTAGAGAGAGAACTATGGTTAGGAACAGAAGACACAGTCAGTAAGATAGAGGGAGAGTTAGAGAGAGAGAACAGAAGACACAGTCAGTAAGATAGTTAGAGAACAGAACAGAAGACACAGATAGAGGAGAGTTAGTAAGATTAGAGGAAGAGTAAGTTAGAGGGAAGTTAGAGAGAGACTATGGTTAGGAACAGAAGACACAGAAGATAGAGGGAGAGTTAGAGAGAGAACTATGGTTAGGAACAGAAGACACAGTCAGTAAGATAGAGGGAGAGTTAGAGAGAGAACTATGGTTAGGAACAGAAGACACAGTCAGTAAGATAGAGGGAGAGTTAGAGAGAGAACTATGGTTAGGAACAGAAGACACAGTCAGTAAGATAGAGGGAGAGTTAGAGAGAGAACTATGGTTAGGAACAGAAGACACAGTCAGTAAGATAGAGGGAGAGTTAGAGAGAGAGAACTATGGTTAGGAACAGAAGACACAGTCAGTAAGATAGAGGGAGAGTTAGAGAACTATGAGAACAGAAGACTATGATAGTTAGGAACAGAAGACACAGTCAGTAAGATAGAGGGAGAGTTAGAGAGAGAACTATGGTTAGGAACAGAAGACACAGTCAGTAAGATAGAGGGAGAGTTAGAGAGAGAGAACTATGGTTAGGAACAGAAGACACAGTCAGTAAGATAGAGGGAGAGTTAGAGAGAGAGAACTATGGTTAGGAACAGAAGACACAGTCAGTAAGATAGAGGGAGAGTTAGAGAACTATGGTTAGGAACAGAAGACACAGTCAGTAAGATAGAGGGAGAGTTAGAGAGAGAACTATGGTTAGGAACAGAAGACACAGTCAGTAAGATAGAGGGAGAGTTAGAGAGAGAGAACTATGGTTAGGAACAGAAGACACAGTCAGTAAGATAGAGGGAGTTAGTTAGGTTAGGAACAGAAGACACAGTCAGTAAGATAGAGGGAGAGTTAGAGAACTATGGTTAGGAACAGAAGACACAGTCAGTAAGATAGAGGGAGAGTTAGAGAGAGAGAACTATGGTTAGGAACAGAAGACACAGTCAGTAAGATAGAGGGAGAGTTAGAGAGAGAGAACTATGGTTAGGAACAGAAGACACAGTCAGTAAGATAGAGGGAGAGAGTTAGAGAAGACACAGTCAGTAAGATAGAGGGAGAGTTAGAGAGAGAACTATGGTTAGGAACAGAAGACACAGTCAGTAAGATAGAGGGAGAGTTAGAGAGAGAACTATGGTTAGGAACAGAAGACACAGTCAGTAAGATAGAGGGAGAGTTAGAGAACTATGGTTAGGAACAGAAGACACAGTCAGTAAGATAGAGGGAGAGTTAGAGAACTATGGTTAGGAACAGAAGACACAGTCAGTAAGATAGAGGGAGAGTTAGAGAGAGAGAACTATGGTTAGGAACAGAAGACACAGTCAGTAAGATAGAGGGAGAGTTAGAGAGAGAGAACTATGGTTAGGAACAGAAGACACAGTCAGTAAGATAGAGGGAGAGTTAGGAGAGAAGACACAGTCAGTAAGATAGAGAACTATGGTTAGGAACAGAAGACACAGTCAGTAAGATAGAGGGAGAGTTAGAGAGAAACTATGGTTAGGAACAGAAGACACAGTCAGTAAGATAGAGGGAGAGTTAGAGAGAGAACTATGGTTAGGAACAGAAGACACAGTCAAGATAGAGGGAAGATAGAGAAGAGAGTTAGAGGAGAGAGAACTATGGTTAGGAACAGAAGACACAGTCAGTAAGATAGAGGGAGGGAGAGTTAGGAACAGAAGACACAGTCAGTAAGATAGAGGGAGAGTTAGAGAGAGAGAACTATGGTTAGGAACAGAAGACACAGTCAGTAAGATAGAGGGAGAGTTAGAGAGAGAGAACTATGGTTAGGAACAGAAGACACAGTCAGTAAGATAGAGGGAGAGTTAGAGAGGTTAGGAACAGAAGACACTATGGTTAGAGAGAGAACTATGGGAACAGAAGACACAGTCAGTAAGATAGAGGGAGAGTTAGAGAGAGAAACTATGGTTAGGAACAGAAGACACAGTCAGTAAGATAGAGGGAGAGTTAGAGAGAGAGAACTATGGTTAGGAACAGAAGACACAGTCAGTAAGATAGAGGGAGAGTTAGAGAGAGAGAACTATGGTTAGGAACAGAAGACACAGTCAGTAAGATAGAGGGAGAGTTAGAGAACTATGGTTAGGAACAGAAGACACAGTCAGTAAGATAGAGGGAGAGTTAGAGAACTATGGTTAGGAACAGAAGACACAGTCAGTAAGATAGAGGGAGAGTTAGAGAGAGAGAACTATGGTTAGGAACAGAAGACACAGTCAGTAAGATAGAGGGAGAGTTAGAGAGAGAACTATGGTTAGGAACAGAAGACACAGTCAGTAAGATAGAGGGAGAGTTAGAGAACTATGGTTAGGAACAGAAGACACAGTCAGTAAGATAGAGGGAGAGTTAGAGAGAGAACTATGGTTAGGAACAGAAGACACAGTCAGTAAGATAGAGGGAGAGTTAGAGAGAACTATGGTTAGGAACAGAAGACACAGTCAGTAAGATAGAGGGAGAGTTAGAGAGAGAACTATGGTTAGGAACAGAAGACACAGTCAGTAAGATAGAGGGAGAGTTAGAGAGAGAGAACTATGGTTAGGAACAGAAGACACAGTCAGTAAGATAGAGGGAGAGTTAGAGAGAGAGAACTATGGTTAGGAACAGAAGACACAGTCAGTAAGATAGAGGGAGAGTTAGAGAGAGAACTATGGTTAGGAACAGAAGACACAGTCAGTAAGATAGAGTTAGAGAACAGAACAGAAGACACAGTCAGTAAGATAGAGGGAGAGTTAGAGAGAGAACTATGGTTAGGAACAGAAGACACAGTCAGTAAGATAGAGGGAGAGTTAGAGAGAGAACTATGGTTAGGAACAGAAGACACAGTCAGTAAGATAGAGGGAGAGTTAGAGAGAGAGAACTATGGTTAGGAACAGAAGACACAGTCAGTAAGATAGAGGGAGAGTTAGAGAGACTATGGTTAGGAACAGAAGACACAGTCAGTAAGATAGAGGGAGAGTTAGAGAGAGAACTATGGTTAGGAACAGAAGACACAGTCAGTAAGATAGAGGGAGAGTTAGAGAACTATGGTTAGGAACAGAAGACACAGTCAGTAAGATAGTTAGAGGGAGAGACTATGGTTAGGAACAGAAGACACAGTCAGTAAGATAGAGGGAGAGTTAGAGAGAAACTATGGTTAGGAACAGAAGACACAGTCAGTAAGATAGAGGGAGAGTTAGAGAGAGAACTATGGTTAGGAACAGAAGACACAGTCAGTAAGATAGAGGAGAGTTAGAGAGAAGAACTATGGTTAGGAACAGAAGACACAGTCAGTAAGATAGAGGGAGAGTTAGAGAGAGAACTATGGTTAGGAACAGAAGACACAGTCAGTAAGATAGAGGGAGAGTTAGAGAGGTTAGGAACAGAAGACACAGTCAGTAAGATAGAGGAGAGTTAGAGAACTATGGTATGGTTAGGAACAGAAGACACAGTAGGAACAGGTTAGGAACAGAAGACACAGTCAGTAAGATAGAGGGAGAGTTAGAACAGAAGACACAGAGTAAGATATGGTTAGGAACAGAAGACACAGTCAGTAAGATAGAGGGAGAGTTAGAGAACTATGGTTAGGAACAGAAGACACAGTCATGATAGAGGGAGAGTTAGGAACATGGTTAGGAACAGAAGACACAGTCAGTAAGATAGAGGGAGAGTTAGAGAACTATGGTTAGGAACAGAAGACACAGTCAGTAAGATAGAGGGAGAGTTAGAGAGAGAGAACTATGGTTAGGAACAGAAGACACAGTCAGTAAGATAGAGAGATTAGAGAGAGAGAACTATGGTTAGAACTATAAGATAGGGGAACAGAAGACTACAGGAACAGAAGACAGTAAGATAGAGGGAGAGTTAGAGAGAGAACTATGGTTAGGAACAGAAGACACAGTCAGTAAGATAGAGGGAGAGTTAGAGAACTATGGTTAGGAACAGAAGACACAGTCAGTAAGATAGAGGGAGAGTTAGAGAGAGAACTATGGTTAGGAACAGAAGACACAGTCAGTAAGATAGAGGGAGAGTTAGAGAGAGAACTATGGTTAGGAACAGAAGACACAGTCAGATAAGATTAGAGAGAGAACTATGGTTAGGAACAGAAGACACAGTCAGTAAGATAGAGGAAGAGAGACTATGGTTAGGAACAGAAGACACAGTCAGTAAGATAGAGGGAGAGTTAGAGAGAGAGAACTATGGTTAGGAACAGAAGACACAGTCAGTAAGATAGAGGGAGAGTTAGAGAGAGAACTATGGTTAGGAACAGAAGACACAGTCAGTAAGATAGAGGGAGAGTTAGAGAGAGAGAACTATGGTTAGGAACAGAAGACACAGTCAGTAAGATAGAGGGAGAGTTAGAGAGAGAGAACTATGGTTAGGGAGAGTTAGAGAGAGAACTATGGTTAGGAACAGAAGACACAGTCAGTAAGATAGAGGGAGAGTTAGAGAACTATGGTTAGGAACAGAAGACACAGTCAGTAAGATAGAGGGAGAGTTAGAGAACTATGGTTAGGAACAGAAGACACAGTCAGTAAGATAGAGGGAGAGTTAGAGAGAGAACTATGGTTAGGAACAGAAGACACAGTCAGTAAGATAGAGGAGAGTTAGAGAAACTATGGTTAGGAACAGAAGACACAGTCAGTAAGATAGAGGAGAGTTAGAGAACTATGGTTAGGAACAGAAGACACAGTCAGTAAGATAGAGGGAGAGTTAGAGAGAGAACTATGGTTAGGAACAGAAGACACAGTCAGTAAGATAGAGGGAGAGTTAGAGAGTTGGTTAGGAACAGAAGACACAGTCAGTAAGATAGAGGGAGAGTTAGAGAGAGAACTATGGTTAGGAACAGAAGACACAGTCAGTAAGATAGAGGGAGAGTTAGAGAGAGAGAACTATGGTTAGGAACAGAAGACACAGTCAGTAAGATAGAGATTAGAGGGGTTAGGAACAGAAGACACAGTCAGTAAGATAGAGGGAGAGTTAGACTATGGTTAGGAACAGAAGACACAGTCAGTAAGATAGAGGGAGAGTTAGAGAGAGAACTATGGTTAGGAACAGAAGACACAGTCAGTAAGATAGAGGGAGAGTTAGAGAGACTATGGTTAGGAACAGAAGACACAGTCAGTAAGATAGAGGGAGAGTTAGAACAGAAGAACTATGGTTAGGAACAGAAGACACAGTCAGTAAGATAGAGGGAGTTAGAGAGAGAAACTATGGTTAGGAACAGAAGACACAGTCAGTAAGATAGAGGGAGAGTTAGAGAGAGAACTATGGTTAGGAACAGAAGACACAGTCAGTAAGATAGAGGTTAGGAGAGTTAGAGAGAGAGAACTATGGTTAGGAACAGAAGACACAGTCAGTAAGATAGAGGGAGAGTTAGAGAGGTTAGGAACAGAAGACACAGTCATAGGGGAGAGTTAGGAACTAGAGGAACAGAAGACACAGTCAGTAAGATAGAGGGAGAGTTAGAGAGAGAACTATGGTTAGGAACAGAAGACACAGTCAGTAAGATAGAGGGAGAGTTAGAGAGAGAGAACTATGGTTAGGAACAGAAGACACAGTCAGTAAGATAGAGGGAGAGTTAGAGAGAGAACTATGGTTAGGAACAGAAGACACAGTCAGTAAGATAGAGGGAGAGTTAGAGAGAGAGAACTATGGTTAGGAACAGAAGACACAGTCAGTAAGATAGAGGGAGAGTTAGAGAACTATGGTTAGGAACAGAAGACACAGTCAGTAAGATAGAGGGAGAGTTAGAGAACTATGGTTAGGAACAGAAGACACAGTCAGTAAGATAGAGGGAGAGTTAGAGAGAGAGAACTATGGTTAGGAACAGAAGACACAGTCAGTAAGATAGAGGGAGAGTTAGAGAGAGAGAACTATGGTTAGGAACAGAAGACACAGTCAGTAAGATAGAGGTTAGAGAGTTAGAAGACACAGTCAGAAGATACTATGGTTAGGAACAGAAGACACAGTCAGTAAGATAGAGGGAGAGTTAGAGAGAACTATGGTTAGGAACAGAAGACACAGTCAGTAAGATAGAGGGAGAGTTAGAGAGAGAACTATGGTTAGGAACAGAAGACACAGTCAGTAAGATAGAGGTTAGAGAGAGAACTATGGTTAGGAACAGAAGACACAGTCAGTAAGATAGAGGGAGAGTTAGAGAACTATGGTTAGGAACAGAAGACACAGTCAGTAAGATAGAGGGAGAGTTAGAGAGAGAACTATGGTTAGGAACAGAAGACACAGTCAGTAAGATAGAGGGAGAGTTGGTTAGGAACAGAAGACACAGTCAGTAAGATAGAGGGAGAGTTAGAGAACTATGGTTAGGAACAGAAGACACAGTCAGTAAGATAGAGGGAGAGTTAGAGAGAAACTATGGTTAGGAACAGAAGACACAGTCAGTAAGATAGAGGAGTTAGAGAGACTATGGTTAGGAACAGAAGACACAGTCAGTAAGATAGAGGGAGAGTTAGAGAGAGAACTATGGTTAGGAACAGAAGACACAGTCAGTAAGATAGAGGGAGAGTTAGAGAGAACTATGGTTAGGAACAGAAGACACAGTCAGTAAGATAGAGGGAGAGTTAGAGAGAGAACTATGGTTAGGAACAGAAGACACAGTCAGTAAGATAGAGGGAGAGTTAGAGAGAGAACTATGGTTAGGAACAGAAGACACAGTCAGTAAGATAGAGGGAGAGTTAGAGAACTATGGTTAGGAACAGAAGACACAGTCAGTAAGATAGAGGGAGAGTTAGAGAACTATGGTTAGGAACAGAAGACACAGTCAGTAAGATAGAGGGAGAGTTAGAGAGAGAACTATGGTTAGGAACAGAAGACACAGTCAGTAAGATAGAGGGAGAGTTAGAGAGAGAACTATGGTTAGGAACTAAGACACAGTGGTTAGGAACAGAAGACACAGTCAGTAAGATAGAGGGAGAGTTAGAGAGAGAACTATGGTTAGGAACAGAAGACACAGTCAGTAAGATAGAGGGAGAGTTAGAGAGAACTATGGTTAGGAACAGAAGACACAGTCAGTAAGATAGAGGGAGAGTTAGAGAGAGAGAACTATGGTTAGGAACAGAAGACACAGTCAGTAAGATAGAGGGAGAGTTAGAGAGAGAACTATGGTTAGGAACAGAAGACACAGTCAGTAAGATAGAGGGAGAGTTAGAGAGAGAGAACTATGGTTAGGAACAGAAGACACAGTCAGTAAGATAGAGGGAGAGTTAGAGAGAGAACTATGGTTAGGAACAGAAGACACAGTCAGTAAGATAGAGGGAGAGTTAGAGGAGAACTATGGTTAGGAACAGAAGACACAGTCATAAGATAGAGGAGTTAGAGAAGAACTATGGTTAGGAGAAGACACAGTCAGTAAGAAGATAGAGGGAGAGTTAGAGAAGACACAGTCTATGGTTAGGAACAGAAGACACAGTCAGTAAGATAGAGGGAGAGTTAGAGAGAGAGAACTATGGTTAGGAACAGAAGACACAGTCAGTAAGATAGAGGGAGAGTTAGAGAGAAGAACTATGGTTAGGAACAGAAGACACAGTCAGTAAGATAGAGGGAGAGTTAGAGAGAGAACTATGGTTAGGAACAGAAGACACAGTCAGTAAGATAGAGGGAGAGTTAGAGAGAGAGAACTATGGTTAGGAACAGAAGACACAGTCAGTAAGATAGAGGGAGAGAGTTAGAGGTTAGGAACAGAAGAACTATGGTTAGGAACAGAAACAGAAGACACAGTCAGTAAGATAGAGGGAGAGTTAGAGAGAGAACTATGGTTAGGAACAGAAGACACAGTCAGTAAGATAGAGGGAGAGTTAGAGAGAGAACTATGGTTAGGAACAGAAGACACAGTCAGTAAGATAGAAGACACAGTCAGTAAGAGAGTTAGAGAACTATGGTTAGGAACAGAAGACACAGTCAGTAAGATAGAGGGAGAGTTAGAGAGAGAACTATGGTTAGGAACAGAAGACAGTCAGTCAGAGAGAGTCAGTAAGATAGAGATAGGTTAGGAACAGAAGACACAGTCAGTAAGATAGAGGGAGAGTTAGAGAACTATGGTTAGGAACAGAAGACACAGTCAGTAAGATAGAGGGAGAGTTAGAGAACTATGGTTAGGAACAGAAGACACAGTCAGTAAGATAGAGGGAGAGTTAGAGAGAGAGAACTATGGTTAGGAACAGAAGACACAGTCAGTAAGATAGAGGGAGAGTTAGAGAGAGAACTATGGTTAGGAACAGAAGACACAGTCAGTAAGATAGAGGGAGAGTTAGAGAGAGAACTATGGTTAGGAACAGAAGACACAGTCAGTAAGATAGAGGGAGAGTTAGAGAGAGATAGAGGGAGAGTTAGAGAGAGAGAACTATGGTTAGGAACAGAAGACACAGTCAGTAAGATAGAGGGAGAGTTAGAGAGGTTAGGAACAGAAGACACTATGGTTAGGAACAGAAGACACAGTCAGTAAGATAGAGGGAGAGTTAGAGAAGACACAGTCAGTAAGATAGAGGGAGAGTTAGAGAACTATGGTTAGGAACAGAAGACACAGTCAGTAAGATAGAGGGAGAGTTAGAGAACTATGGTTAGGAACAGAAGACACAGTCAGTAAGATAGAGGGAGAGTTAGAGAGAGAACTATGGTTAGGAACAGAAGACACAGTCAGTAAGATAGAGGGAGAGTATGGTTAGGAACAGAAGAGAACTATGGTTAGGAACAGAAGACACAGTCAGTAAGATAGAGGGAGAGTTAGAGAGAGACTATGGTTAGGAACAGAAGACACAGTCAGTAAGATAGAGGGAGAGTTAGAGAGAGAAACTATGGTTAGGAACAGAAGACACAGTCAGTAAGATAGAGGGAGAGTTAGAGAGAGACTATGGTTAGGAACAGAAGACACAGTCAGTAAGATAGAGGGAGAGTTAGAGAACTATGGTTAGGAACAGAAGACACAGTCAGTAAGATAGAGGAGAGTTAGAGAAGAACTATGGTTAGGAACAGAAGACACAGTCAGTAAGATAGAGGGAGAGTTAGAGAACTATGGTTAGAACAGAAGACTATGGTTAGGAACAGAAGACACAGTCAGTAAGATAGAGGGAGAGTTAGAGAAGAACTATGGTTAGGAACAGAAGACACAGTCAGTAAGATAGAGGGAGAGTTAGAGAACTATGGTTAGGAACAGAAGACACAGTCAGTAAGATAGAGGGAGAGTTAGAGAGGAACTAGGTTAGGAACAGAAGACACAGTCAGTAAGATAGAGGGAGAGTTAGAGAGAGAGAACTATGGTTAGGAACAACTAAGATGGTTAGGAACAGAAGACACAGTCAGTAAGATAGAGGGAGAGTTAGAGAACTATGGTTAGGAACAGAAGACACAGTCAGTAAGATAGAGGGAGAGTTAGAGAACTATGGTTAGGAACAGAAGACACAGTCAGTAAGATAGAGGGAGAGTTAGGAACTATGGTTAGGAACAGAAGACACAGTCAGTAAGATAGAGGGAGAGTTAGAGAGAGAGAACTATGGTTAGGAACAGAAGACACAGTCAGTAAGATAGAGGGAGAGTTAGAGAGAGAGTAAGATAGAGGAGAGTTAGAGAACTATGGTTAGGAACAGAAGACACAGTCAGTAAGATAGAGTTAGGAGGTTAGGAGTTAAGATAGAGAGAGAGAGAGAACTATGGTTAGGAACAGAAGACACAGTCAGTAAGATAGAGGGAGAGTTAGAGAGAGAACTATGGTTAGGAACAGAAGACACAGTCAGTAAGATAGAGGAGAGAGAGAGAGAACTATGGTTAGGAACAGAAGACACAGTCAGTAAGATAGAGGGAGAGTTAGAGAGAACTATGGTTAGGAACAGAAGACACAGTCAGTAAGATAGAGGGAGAGTTAGAGAGAGAGAACTATGGTTAGGAACAGAAGACACAGTCAGTAAGAAGACACAGTCAGTAAGATAGAGGGAGAGTTAGAGAGAGAGAACTATGGTTAGGAACAGAAGACACAGTCAGTAAGATAGAGGGAGAGTTAGAGAGAGAGAACTATGGTTAGGAACAGAAGACACAGTCAGTAAGATAGAGGGAGAGTTAGAGAGAGAACTATGGTTAGGAACAGAAGACACAGTCAGTAAGATAGAGGGAGAGTTAGAGAACTATGGTTAGGAACAGAAGACACAGTCAGTAAGATAGAGGGAGAGTTAGAGAGAGAACTATGGTTAGGAACAGAAGACACAGTCAGTAAGATAGAGGGAGAGTTAGAGAACTATGGTTAGGAACAGAAGACACAGTCAGTAAGATAGAGGGAGAGTTAGAGAGAGAACTATGGTTAGGAACAGAAGACACAGTCAGTAAGATAGAGGGAGAGTTAGAGAGAGAAAGACACTATGGTTAGGAACAGAAGACACAGTCAGTAAGATAGAGGGAGAGTTAGAGAACTATGGTTAGGAACAGAAGACACAGTCAGTAAGATAGAGGGAGAGTTAGAGAAGAACTATGGTTAGGAACAGAAGACACAGTCAGTAAGATAGAGGGAGAGTTAGAGAGAGAACAGAACTATGGTTAGGAACAGAAGACACAGTCAGTAAGATAGAGGGAGAGTTAGAGAGAGAACTATGGTTAGGAACAGAAGACACAGTCAGTAAGATAGAGGGAGAGTTAGAGAAGAGAGTAAGATATGGTTAGGAACAGAAGACACAGTCAGTAAGATAGAGGGAGAGTTAGAGAGAGAGAACTATGGTTAGGAACAGAAGACACAGTCAGTAAGATAGAGGGAGAGTTAGAGAACTATGGTTAGGAACAGAAGACACAGTCAGTAAGATAGAGGGAGAGTTAGAGAGAGAACTATGGTTAGGAACAGAAGACACAGTCAGTAAGATAGAGGGAGAGTTAGAGAGAGAACTATGGTTAGGAACAGAAGACACAGTCAGTAAGATAGAGGGAGAGTTAGAGAACTATGGTTAGGAACAGAAGACACAGTCAGTAAGATAGAGGGAGAGTTAGAGAGAGAGAACTATGGTTAGGAACAGAAGACACAGTCAGTAAGATAGAGGGAGAGTTAGATAGAGAGAGTTAGAGAACTATGGTTAGGAACAGAAGACACAGTCAGTAAGATAGAGGAGGAGAGTTAGAGAACTATGGTTAGGAACAGAAGACACAGTCAGTAAGATAGAGGGAGAGTTAGAGAGAGAGGAACAGAAGACACAGTATAAGATAGTTAGGAACAGGTTAGGAACAGAAGACACAGTCAGTAAGATAGAGGGAGAGTTAGAGAACTATGGTTAGGAACAGAAGACACAGTCAGTAAGATAGAGGGAGTTAGAGAGAGAGAACTATAGAACAGAAGACACAGTCAGTAAGATAGAGGAGAGTTAGAGAGAGAGAACTATGGTTAGGAACAGAAGACACAGTCAGTAAGATAGAGGGAGAGTTAGAGAACTATGGTTAGGAACAGAAGACACAGTCAGTAAGATAGAGGGAGAGTTAGAGAACTATGGTTAGGAACAGAAGACACAGTCAGTAAGATAGAGGGAGAGTTAGAGAACTATGGTTAGGAACAGAAGACACAGTCAGTAAGATAGAGGGAGAGTTAGAGGAGAGATAGAGGGAGAGTTAGAGAGAGAGAACTATGGTTGGGAACAGAAGACACAGTCAGTAAGATAGAGGGAGAGTTAGAGAACTATGGTTAGGAACAGAAGACACAGTCAGTAAGATAGAGGGAGAGTTAGAGAGAGAACTATGGTTAGGAACAGAAGACACAGTCAGTAAGATAGAGGGAGAGTTAGAGAACTATGGTTAGGAACAGAAGACACAGTCAGTAAGATAGAGGGAGAGTTAGAGAGAGAACTATGGTTAGGAACAGAAGACACAGTCAGTAAGATAGAGGGAGAGTTAGAGAGAGAACTATGGTTAGGAACAGAAGACACAGTCAGTAAGATAGAGGGAGAGTTAGAGAGAGAGAACTATGGTTGGGAACAGAAGACACAGTCAGTAAGATAGAGGGAGAGTTAGAGAGAGAACTATGGTTAGGAACAGAAGACACAGTCAGTAAGATAGAGGGAGAGTTAGAGAGAGGAACTATGGTTGGGAACAGAAGACACAGTCAGTAAGATAGAGGGAGAGTTAGAGAGAGAGAACTATGGTTGGGAACAGAAGACACAGTCAGTAAGATAGAGGGAGAGTTAGAGAGAGAACTATGGTTAGGAACAGAAGACACAGTCAGTAAGATAGAGGGAGAGTTAGAGAACTATGGTTGGGAACAGAAGACACAGTCAGTAAGATAGAGGGAGAGTTAGAGAGAGAGAACTATGGTTAGGAACAGGCACCCTGACCAATCCTTTATTTCACAAAGTCCTTTAAGGTGTTGATAGGTTGTACCCCCCCCCCTCTGGTTTCAGTCGTCTTCCCCATCCAGCCTCTCTGGGAGGTACCATATCCCTCAGACAGGACCTGACCTTCTCATGACAGGTCTGGTGTTTACAAATTATCCTCAGATGTTTTCCCCCTGACACATCGCTCCTGGGGGTGTGTGTGTGTGTGTTAGGGTGTGTGTGTTAGGGTGTGTGTTAGGGGGTGTGTGTTAGGGTGTGTGCATCACTAGCCACTTTAACCAATGCCACTTAATATAATGTTTACATACCCTACATTACTCATCTCATATGTATATACTGTACTCTATACCATCTACTGCACCTTGCCTATGCAGTTCTGTACCATCACTCATTCATATATCTTTATGTACATATTCTTTATCCCCTTTATTCCTCATTCCTTTACACTTGTATGTATAAGGTCGTAGTTTTGGAATTGTTAGGTTATATTACTTGTTGGTTATCACTGCACGGTCGGAACTAGAAGCACAAGCACTTCACTACACTCACAATAACATCTGCTAACCATGTGACCAATAACATATGCTAACCATGTGTATGTGACCATTAACATCTGCTAACCATGTGTATGTGACCAATAACATCTGCTAACCATGAGTATGTGACCAATAACATCTGCTAACCATGTGACCAATAACATCTGCTAACCATGTGTATGTGACCAATAACATCTGCTAACCATGTGTATGTGACCAATAACATCTGCTAACCATGTGACCATTAACATCGGCTAACCATGTGACCAGTAACATCTGCTAACCATGTGACCAATAACATCTGCTAACTATGTGTATGTGACCAATAACATCTGCTAACCATGTGTATGTGACCAATAACATCTGCTAACCATGTGACCATTAACATCTGCTAACCATGTGACCAATAACATCTGCTAACCATGTGACCAATAACATCTGCTAACCATGTGTATGTGACCAATAACATCTGCTAACCATGTGACCATTAACATCTGCTAACCATGTGACCAATAACATCTGATAACCATGTGACCGATAACATCTGATAACCATGTGACCATTAACATCTACTAACCATGTGACCGATAACATCTGATAACAATGTGACCATTAACATCTGATAACCATGTGACCAATAACATCTGCTAACCATGTGACCAATAACATCTGCTAACCATGTGACCAATAACATCTGCTAACCATGTGTATGTGACCAATAACATCTGCTAACCATGTGACCATTAACATCGGCTAACCATGTGACCAGTAACATCTGCTAACCATGTGTATGTGACCATTAACATCTGCTAACCATGTGACCAATAACATCTGCTAACTATGTGTATGTGACCAATAACATCTGCTAACCATGTGTATGTGACCATTAACATCTGCTAACCATGTGACCATTAACATCTGATAACCATGTGACCAATAACATCTGCTAACCATGTGTATGTGACCAATACCATCTGCTAACCATGTGACCAATAACATCTGCTAACCATGTGACCATTAACATCTGCTAACCATGTGACCAATAACATCTGCTAACCATGTGACCATTAACATCTGCTAACCATGTGACCAATAACATCTGCTAACCATGTGACCAATAACATCTGCTAACCATGTGTATGTGACCAATAACATCTGCTAACCATGTGACCATTAACATCTGCTAACCATGTGACCAAAAACATCTGATAACCATGTGACCATTAACATCTACTAACCATGTGACCGATAACATCTGATAACCATGTGACCATTAACATCTGATAACCATGTGACCAATAACATCTGCTAACCATGTGACCAATAACATCTGCTAACCATGTGACCAATAACATCTGCTAACCATGTGTATGTGACCAATAACATCTGCTAACCATGTGACCATTAACATCGGCTAACCATGTGACCAGTAACATCTGCTAACCATGTGTATGTGACCATTAACATCTGCTAACCATGTGACCAATAACATCTGCTAACTATGTGTATGTGACCAATAACATCTGCTAACCATGTGTATGTGACCATTAACATCTGCTAACCATGTGACCATTAACATTTGATAACCATGTGACCAATAACATCTGCTAACCATGTGTATGTGACCAATACCATCTGCTAACCATGTGACCAATAACATCTGCTAACCATGTGACCATTAACATCTGCTAACCATGTGACCAATAACATCTGCTAACCATGTGACCATTAACATCTGCTAACCATGTGACCAATAACATCTGCTAACCATGTGACCAATAACATCTGCTAACCATGTGTATGTGACCAATAACATCTGCTAACCATGTGTATGTGACCAATAACATCTGCTAACCATGTGACCATTAACATCTGATAACCATGTGACCAATAACATCTGCTAACCATGTGACCAATAACATCTGCTAACCATGTGACCATTAACATCTGCTAACCATGTGACCAATAACATCTGCTAACCATGTGTATGTGACCAATAACATCTGCTAACCATGTGACCATTAACATCTGATAACCATGTGACCAATAACATCTGCTAACCATGTGTATGTGACCAATAACATCTGCTAACCATGTGACCAATAACATCTGCTAACCATGTGACCATTAACATCTGATAACCATGTGACCAATAACATCTGCTAACCATGTGTATGTGACCAATAACATCTGCTAACCATGTGACCAATAACATCTGCTAACCATGTGACCATTAACATCTGCTAACCATGTGACCAATAACATCTGCTAACCATGTGACCAATAACATCTGCTAACCATGTGACCAATAACATCTGCTAACCATGTGACCAATAACATCTGCTAACCATGTGACCAATAACATCTGCTAACCATGTGACCAATAACATCTGCTAACCATGTGACCAATAACATCTGCTAACCATGTGTATGTGACCAATAACATCTGCTAACCATGTGACCAATAACATCTGCTAACCATGTGACCATTAACATCTGCTAACCATGTGACCAATAACATCTGCTAACCATGTGTATGTGACCAATAACATCTGCTAACCATGTGACCATTAACATCTGCTTACCATGTGACCAATAACATCTGCTAACCATGTGACCATTAACATCTGCTAACCATGTGACCAATAACATCTGCTAACCATGTGACCATTAACATCTGATAACCATGTGACCATTAACATCTGATAACCATGTGACCATTAACATCTGATAACCATGTGACCATTAACATCTGATAACCATGTGACCAATAACATCTGCTAACCATGTGACCAATAACATCTGCTAACCATGTGACCAATAACATCTGCTAACCATGTGACCATTAACATCTGATAACCATGTGACCATTAACATCTGCTAACCATGTGTATGTGACCAATAACATCTGCTAACCATGTGACCATTAACATCTGCTAACCATGTGACCAATAACATCTGCTAACCATGTGTATGTGACCATTAACATCTGATAACCATGTGACCATTAACATCTGCTAACCATGTGACCATTAACATCTGCTAACCATGTGACCATTAACATCTGCTTACCATGTGACCAATAACATCTGCTAACCATGTGACCAATAACATCTGCTAACCATGTGTATGTGACCATTAACATCTGATAACCATGTGACCATTAACATCTGATAACCATGTGACCAATAACATCTGCTAACCATGTGACCAATAACATCTGCTAACCAATACCATCATCTGCTAACCATGTGACCAATAACATCTGCTAACCATGTGACCATTAACATCTGATAACCATGTGACCATTAACATCTGCTAACCATGTGACCAATAACATCTGCTAACCATGTGACCATTAACATCTGCTAACCATGTGACCAATAACATCTGCTAACCATGTGACCAATAACATCTGCTAACCATGTGACCATAACATCTGTGACCAATAACATCTGCTAACCATGTGTATGAGTGACCAATAACATCTGCTAACCATGTGACCAATAACATCTGCTAACCATGTGTATGTGACCAATAACATCTGCTAACCATGTGTATGTGACCATTAACATCTGCTAACCATGTGACCAATAACATCTGCTAACCATGTGACCATAACATCTGTGACCAATAACATCTGCTAACCATGTGACCATTAACATCTGCTAACCATGTGACCATTAACATCTGCTAACCATGTGACCAATAACATCTGCTAACCATGTGTATGTGACCAATAACATCTGCTAACCATGTGACCAATAACATCTGCTAACCATGTGACCATTAACATCTGCTAACCATGTGACCAATAACATCTGCTAACCATGTGACCAATAACATCTGCTAACCATGTGTATGTGACCAATAACATCTGCTAACCATGTGACCATTAACATCTGATAACCATGTGACCAATAACATCTGCTAACCATGTGTATGTGACCAATAACATCTGCTAACCATGTGACCATTAACATCTGCTAACCATGTGACCAATAACATCTGCTAACCATGTGTATGTGACCATTAACATCTGATAACCATGTGACCATTAACATCTGCTAACCATGTGACCATTAACATCTGCTTACCATGTGACCAATAACATCTGCTAACCATGTGACCATTAACATCTGCTAACCATGTGTATGTGACCAATACCATCTGCTAACCATGTGTATGTGACCATTAACATCTGATAACCATGTGACCATTAACATCTGATAACCATGTGACCAATAACATCTGCTAACCATGTGTATGTGACCAATACCATCTGCTAACCATGTGACCAATAACATCTGCTAACCATGTGACCATTAACATCTGATAACCATGTGACCATTAACATCTGCTAACCATGTGACCAATAACATCTGCTAACCATGTGACCATTAACATCTGCTAACCATGTGACCAATAACATCTGCTAACCATGTGACCAATAACATCTGCTAACCATGTGTATGTGACCAATAACATCTGCTAACCATGTGTATGAGGACCAATAACATCTGCTAACCATGTGACCAATAACATCTGCTAACCATGTGTATGTGACCAATAACATCTGCTAACCATGTGTATGTGACCATTAACATCTGCTAACCATGTGACCAATAACATCTGCTAACCATGTGTATGTGACCAATAACATCTGCTAACCATGTGACCATTAACATCTGCTAACCATGTGACCATTAACATCTGATAACCATGTGACCAATAACATCTGCTAACCATGTGTATGTGACCAATAACATCTGCTAACCATGTGACCAATAACATCTGCTAACCATGTGACCATTAACATCTGCTAACCATGTGACCAATAACATCTGCTAACCATGTGACCAATAACATCTGCTAACCATGTGTATGTGACCAATAACATCTGCTAACCATGTGACCATTAACATCTGATAACCATGTGACCAATAACATCTGCTAACCATGTGTATGTGACCAATAACATCTGCTAACCATGTGACCATTAACATCTGCTTACCATGTGACCAATAACATCTGCTAACCATGTGACCATTAACATCTGCTAACCATGTGACCATTAACATCTGATAACCATGTGACCATTAACATCTGATAACCATGTGACCAATAACATCTGCTAACCATGTGACCAATAACATCTGCTAACCATGGGTATGTGACCATTAACATCTGATAACCATGTGACCATTAACATCTGATAACCATGTGACCAATAACATCTGCTAACCATGTGACCAATAACATCTGCTAACCATGTGACCAATAACATCTGCTAACCATGTGACCATTAACATCTGATAACCATGTGACCATTAACATCTGCTAACCATGTGACCAATAACATCTGCTAACCATGTGTATGTGACCATTAACATCTGCTAACCATGTGTATGTGACCAATAACATCTGCTAACCATGTGACCATTAACATCTGATAACCATGTGACCAATAACATCTGATAACCATGTGTATGTGACCAATAACATCTGCTAACCATGTGTATGTGACCAATAACATCTGCTAACCATGTGACCATTAACATCTGCTAACCATGTGACCAATAACATCTGCTAACCATGTGACCAATAACATCTGCTAACCATGTGTATGTGACCAATAACATCTGCTAACCATGTGACCATTAACATCTGCTAACCATGTGACCAATAACATCTGATAACCATGTGACCATTAACATCTACTAACCATGTGACCGATAACATCTGATAACCATGTGACCATTAACATCTGATAACCATGTGACCAATAACATCTGCTAACCATGTGACCAATAACATCTGCTAACCATGTGTATGTGACCAATAACATCTGCTAACCATGTGACCAATAACATCTGCTAACCATGTGTATGTGACCAATAACATCTGCTAACCATGTGACCATTAACATCGGCTAACCATGTGACCAGTAACATCTGCTAACCATGTGTATGTGACCATTAACATCTGCTAACCATGTGACCAATAACATCTGCTAACTATGTGTATGTGACCAATAACATCTGCTAACCATGTGTATGTGACCATTAACATCTGCTAACCATGTGACCATTAACATCTGATAACCATGTGACCAATAACATCTGCTAACCATGTGTATGTGACCAATAACATCTGCTAACCATGTGACCAATAACATCTGCTAACCATGTGACCATTAACATCTGCTAACCATGTGACCAATAACATCTGCTAACCATGTGACCAATAACATCTGCTAACCATGTGACCAATAACATCTGCTAACCATGTGACCAATAACATCTGCTAACCATGTGTATGTGACCAATAACATCTGCTAACCATGTGTATGTGACCAATAACATCTGCTAACCATGTGACCATTAACATCTGATAACCATGTGACCAATAACATCTGCTAACCATGTGACCAATAACATCTGCTAACCATGTGACCATTAACATCTGCTAACCATGTGACCAATAACATCTGCTAACCATGTGACCATTAACATCTGATAACCATGTGACCAATAACATCTGCTAACCATGTGTATGTGACCAATAACATCTGCTAACCATGTGACCAATAACATCTGCTAACCATGTGACCATTAACATCTGATAACCATGTGACCAATAACATCTGCTAACCATGTGTATGTGACCAATAACATCTGCTAACCATGTGACCAATAACATCTGCTAACCATGTGACCATTAACATCTGCTAACCATGTGACCAATAACATCTGCTAACCATGTGACCAATAACATCTGCTAACCATGTGTATGTGACCAATAACATCTGCTAACCATGTGACCAATAACATCTGCTAACCATGTGACCAATAACATCTGCTAACCATGTGTATGTGACCAATAACATCTGCTAACCATGTGACCATTAACATCTGATAACCATGTGACCAATAACATCTGCTAACCATGTGTATGTGACCAATAACATCTGCTAACCATGTGACCAATAACATCTGCTAACCATGTGACCATTAACATCTGCTAACCATGTGACCAATAACATCTGCTAACCATGTGACCAATAACATCTGCTAACCATGTGACCAATAACATCTGCTAACCATGTGACCAATAACATCTGCTAACCATGTGACCAATAACATCTGCTAACCATGTGTATGTGACCAATAACATCTGCTAACCATGTGACCAATAACATCTGCTAACCATGTGACCAATAACATCTGCTAACCATGTGACCATTAACATCTGCTAACCATGTGTATGTGACCAATAACATCTGCTAACCATGTGACCAATAACATCTGCTAACCATGTGACCATTAACATCTGATAAACATGTGACCAATAACATCTGCTAACCATGTGTATGTGACCAATAACATCTGCTAACCATGTGACCAATAACATCTGCTAACCATGTGACCATTAACATCTGCTAACCATGTGACCAATAACATCTGCTAACCATGTGACCAATAACATCTGCTAACCATGTGTATGTGACCAATAACATCTGCTAACCATGTGACCATTAACATCTGCTAACCATGTGACCAATAACATCTGCTAACCATGTGTATGTGACCAATAACATCTGCTAACCATGTGACCATTAACATCTGATAACCATGTGACCAATAACATCTGCTAACCATGTGTATGTGACCAATAACATCTGCTAACCATGTGACCATTAACATCTGCTTACCATGTGACCAATAACATCTGCTAACCATGTGACCAATAACATCTGCTAACCATGTGTATGTGACCAATAACATCTGCTAACCATGTGACCAATAACATCTGCTAACCATGTGACCATTAACATCTGATAACCATGTGACCAATAACATCTGCTAACCATGTGATGTGACCAATAACATCTGCTAACCATGTGACCAATAACATCTGCTAACCATGTGACCATTAACATCTGCTAACCATGTGACCAATAACATCTGCTAACCATGTGACCAATAACATCTGCTAACCATGTGACCAATAACATCTGCTAACCATGTGACCAATAACATCTGCTAACCATGTGACCAATAACATCTGCTAACCATGTGTATGTGACCAATAACATCTGCTAACCATGTGACCATTAACATCTGATAACCATGTGACCAATAACATCTGCTAACCATGTGTGACCAATAACATCTGCTAACCATGTGACCAATAACATCTGCTAACCATGTGACCAATAACATCTGCTAACCATGTGACCAATAACATCTGCTAACCATGTGACCAATAACATCTGCTAACCATGTGATGTGACCAATAACATCTGCTAACCATGTGACCATTAACATCTGATAACCATGTGACCAATAACATCTGCTAACCATGTGTATGTGACCAATAACATCTGCTAACCATGTGACCAATAACATCTGCTAACCATGTGACCATAACATCTGCTAACCATGTGACCAATAACATCTGCTAACCATGTGACCAATAACATCTGCTAACCATGTGACCAATAACATCTGCTAACCATGTGACCAATAACATCTGCTAACCATGTGACCAATAACATCTGCTAACCATGTGTATGTGACCAATAACATCTGCTAACCATGTGACCATTAACATCTGCTTACCATGTGACCAATAACATCTGCTAACCATGTGACCATTAACATCTGCTAACCATGTGACCAATAACATCTGCTAACCATGTGACCATTAACATCTGCTAACCATGTGACCATTAACATCTGATAACCATGTGACCATTAACATCTGATAACCATGCATGTGACCATTAACATCTGATAACCATGTGACCAATAACATCTGCTAACCATGTGACCAATAACATCTGCTAACCATGTGACCAATAACATCTGCTAACCATGTGACCATTAACATCTGATAACCATGTGACCATTAACATCTGCTAACCATGTGTATGTGACCAATAACATCTGCTAACCATGTGACCATTAACATCTGCTAACCATGTGACCAATAACATCTGCTAACCATGTGTATGTGACCATTAACATCTGATAACCATGTGACCATTAACATCTGCTAACCATGTGACCATTAACATCTGCTAACCATGTGACCAATAACATCTGCTAACCATGTGACCAATAACATCTGCTAACCATGTGACCAATAACATCTGCTAACCATGTGACCATTAACATCTGATAACCATGTGACCATTAACATCTGATAACCATGTGACCAATAACATCTGCTAACCATGTGTATGTGACCAATACCATCTGCTAACCATGTGACCAATAACATCTGCTAACCATGTGACCATTAACATCTGATAACCATGTGACCATTAACATCTGCTAACCATGTGACCAATAACATCTGCTAACCATGTGACCATTAACATCTGCTAACCATGTGACCAATAACATCTGCTAACCATGTGACCAATAACATCTGCTAACCATGTGTATGTGACCAATAACATCTGCTAACCATGTGACCAATAACATCTGCTAACCATGTGACCAATAACATCTGCTAACCATGTGTATGTGACCAATAACATCTGCTAACCATGTGACCATTAACATCTGCTAACCATGTGACCAATAACATCTGCTAACCATGTGACCAATAACATCTGCTAACCATGTGACCATTAACATCTGCTAACCATGTGACCATTAACATCTGCTAACCATGTGACCAATAACATCTGCTAACCATGTGTATGTGACCAATAACATCTGCTAACCATGTGACCAATAACATCTGCTAACCATGTGACCATTAACATCTGCTAACCATGTGACCAATAACATCTGCTAACCATGTGACCAATAACATCTGCTAACCATGTGTATGTGACCAATAACATCTGCTAACCATGTGACCATTAACATCTGATAACCATGTGACCAATAACATCTGCTAACCATGTGACCAATAACATCTGCTAACCATGTGACCAATAACATCTGCTAACCATGTGACCATTAACATCTGCTAACCATGTGACCAATAACATCTGCTAACCATGTGACCAATAACATCTGCTAACCATGTGACCAATAACATCTGCTAACCATGTGACCAATAACATCTGCTAACCATGTGACCAATAACATCTGCTAACCATGTGTATGTGACCATTAACATCTGATAACCATGTGACCATTAACATCTGATAACCATGTGACCAATAACATCTGCTAACCATGTGACCAATAACATCTGCTAACCATGTGACCAATAACATCTGCTAACCATGTGACCATTAACATCTGATAACCATGTGACCATTAACATCTGCTAACCATGTGACCAATAACATCTGCTAACCATGTGTATGTGACCATTAACATCTGCTAACCATGTGTATGTGACCAATAACATCTGCTAACCATGTGACCATTAACATCTGATAACCATGTGACCAATAACATCTGCTAACCATGTGTATGTGACCAATAACATCTGCTAACCATGTGTATGTGACCAATAACATCTGCTAACCATGTGACCATTAACATCTGCTAACCATGTGACCAATAACATCTGCTAACCATGTGACCAATAACATCTGCTAACCATGTGACCATAACATCTGCTGACCAATAACATCTGCTAACCATGTGACCAATAACATCTGCTAACCATGTGACCAATAACATCTGCTAACCATGTGACCATTAACATCTGCTAACCATGTGAACATCTGACCAACCATGTGACCAACATCTGCTAACCATGTGACCATTAACATCTGATAACCATGTGACCAATAACATCTGCTAACCATGTGACCAATAACATCTGCTAACCATGTGACCAATAACATCTGCTAACCATGTGTATGTGACCAATAACATCTGCTAACCATGTGACCATTAACATCTGCTAACCATGTGACCAATAACATCTGCTAACCATGTGTATGTGACCAATAACATCTGCTAACCATGTGACCAATAACATCTGCTAACCATGTGTATGTGACCAATAACATCTGCTAACCATGTGACCAATAACATCTGCTAACCATGTGACCATTAACATCTGCTAACCATGTGACCAATAACATCTGCTAACCATGTGACCAATAACATCTGCTAACCATGTGACCATTAACATCTGCTAACCATGTGACCAATAACATCTGCTAACCATGTGACCAATAACATCTGCTAACCATGTGACCAATAACATCTGCTAACCATGTGATGTGACCAATAACATCTGCTAACCATGTGACCATTAACATCTGATAACCATGTGACCAATAACATCTGCTAACCATGTCTGCATGTGACCAATAACATCTGCTAACCATGTGACCATTAACATCTGCTAACCATGTGACCAATAACATCTGCTAACCATGTGACCATTAACATCTGATAACCATGTGACCAATAACATCTGCTAACCATGTGTATGTGACCAATAACATCTGCTAACCATGTGACCATTAACATCTGATAACCATGTGACCAATAACATCTGCTAACCATGTGACCAATAACATCTGCTAACCATGTGACCAATAACATCTGCTAACCATGTGACCATTAACATCTGATAAACCATGTGACCAATAACATCTGCTAACCATGTGACCAATAACATCTGCTAACCATGTGACCAATAACATCTGCTAACCATGTGACCATTAACATCTGCTAACCATGTGACCAATAACATCTGCTAACCATGTGACCAATAACATCTGCTAACCATGTAACATCTGCTAACCATGTGACCAATAACATCTGCTAACCATGTGACCATTAACATCTGCCATATCTGCTACCATGTGACCAATAACATCTGCTAACCATGTGACCAATAACATCTGCTAACCATGTGTGACCAATAACATCTGCTAACCATGTGACCATTAACATCTGATAACCATGTGACCAATAACATCTGCTAACCATGTGTATGTGACCAATAACATCTGCTAACCATGTGACCATTAACATCTGATAACCATGTGACCAATAACATCTGCTAACCATGTGTATGTGACCAATAACATCTGCTAACCATGTGACCAATAACATCTGCTAACCATGTGACCATTAACATCTGATAACCATGTGACCATTAACATCTGATAACCATGTGACCAATAACATCTGCTAACCATGTATGACCAATAACATCTGCTAACCATGTGACCAATAACATCTGCTAACCATGTGACCATTAACATCTGCTAACCATGTGACCAATAACATCTGCTAACCATGTGACCATTAACATCTGCTAACCATGTGACCAATAACATCTGCTAACCATGTGACCAATAACATCTGCTAACCATGTGTATGTGACCAATAACATCTGCTAACCATGTGACCATTAACATCTGATAACCATGTGACCAATAACATCTGCTAACCATGTGACCAATAACATCTGCTAACCATGTGACCATTAACATCTGCTAACCATGTGACCAATAACATCTGCTAACCATGTGACCATTAACATCTGATAACCATGTGACCAATAACATCTGCTAACCATGTGTACCAATAACATCTGTGACCAATAACATCTGCTAACCATGTGACCATTAACATCTGATAACCATGTGACCAATAACATCTGCTAACCATGTGTATGTGACCAATAACATCTGCTAACCATGTGACCATTAACATCTGCTAACCATGTGACCATTAACATCTGATAAACATGTGACCAATAACATCTGCTAACCATGTGTGACCAATAACATCTGCTAACCATGTGACCAATAACATCTGCTAACCATGTGACCATTAACATCTGATAACCATGTGACCAATAACATCTGCTAACCATGTGACCAATAACATCTGCTAACCATGTGTATGTGACCAATAACATCTGCTAACCATGTGACCATTAACATCTGCTAACCATGTGACCAATAACATCTGCTAACCATGTGACCAATAACATCTGCTAACCATGTGACCAATAACATCTGCTAACCATGTGACCAATAACATCTGCTAACCATGTGACCAATAACATCTGCTAACCATGTGACCAATAACATCTGCTAACCATGTGTATGTGACCAATAACATCTGCTAACCATGTGACCATTAACATCTGCTAACCATGTGACCATTAACATCTGCTAACCATGTGACCAATAACATCTGCTAACCATGTGACCAATAACATCTGCTAACCATGTGACCAATAACATCTGCTAACCATGTGTATGTGACCAATAACATCTGCTAACCATGTGACCATTAACATCTGATAACCATGTGACCAATAACATCTGCTAACCATGTGACCAATAACATCTGCTAACCATGTGACCATTAACATCTGCTAACCATGTGACCAATAACATCTGCTAACCATGTGACCATTAACATCTGATAACCATGTGACCAATAACATCTGCTAACCATGTGTATGTGACCAATAACATCTGCTAACCATGTGACCATTAACATCTGATAACCATGTGACCAATAACATCTGCTAACCATGTGTATGTGACCAATAACATCTGCTAACCATGTGACCAATAACATCTGCTAACCATGTGACCATTAACATCTGATAAACATGTGACCAATAACATCTGCTAACCATGTGTATCTGACCAACCATAACATCTGCTAACCATGTGACCAATAACATCTGCTAACCATGTGACCATTAACATCTGCTAACCATGTGACCAATAACATCTGCTAACCATGTGACCAATAACATCTGCTAACCATGTGTATGTGACCAATAACATCTGCTAACCATGTGACCATTAACATCTGCTAACCATGTGACCAATAACATCTGCTAACCATGTGACCATAACATCTGCTAACCATGTGACCAATAACATCTGCTAACCATGTGACCAATAACATCTGCTAACCATGTGACCAATAACATCTGCTAACCATGTGACCAATAACATCTGCTAACCATGTGTATGTGACCAATAACATCTGCTAACCATGTGACCATTAACATCTGATAACCATGTGACCAATAACATCTGCTAACCATGTGTATGTGACCAATAACATCTGCTAACCATGTGACCAATAACATCTGCTAACCATGTGACCATTAACATCTGCTAACCATGTGACCAATAACATCTGCTAACCATGTGACCAATAACATCTGCTAACCATGTGACCAATAACATCTGCTAACCATGTGACCAATAACATCTGCTAACCATGTGACCAATAACATCTGCTAACCATGTGACCAATAACATCTGCTAACCATGTGACCAATAACATCTGCTAACCATGTGACCAATAACATCTGCTAACCATGTGACCATTAACATCTGCTAACCATGTGACCAATAACATCTGCTAACCATGTGACCAATAACATCTGCTAACCATGTGACCAATAACATCTGCTAACCATGTGACCAATAACATCTGCTAACCATGTGACCAATAACATCTGCTAACCATGGGTATGTGACCATTAACATCTGATAACCATGTGACCATTAACATCTGATAACCATGTGACCAATAACATCTGCTAACCATGTGACCAATAACATCTGCTAACCATGTGACCAATAACATCTGCTAACCATGTGACCATTAACATCTGATAACCATGTGACCATTAACATCTGCTAACCATGTGACCAATAACATCTGCTAACCATGTGTATGTGACCATTAACATCTGCTAACCATGTGTATGTGACCAATAACATCTGCTAACCATGTGACCATTAACATCTGATAACCATGTGACCAATAACATCTGCTAACCATGTGACCAATAACATCTGCTAACCATGTGTATGTGACCAATAACATCTGCTAACCATGTGACCATTAACATCTGCTAACCATGTGACCAATAACATCTGCTAACCATGTGACCAATAACATCTGCTAACCATGTGTATGTGACCAATAACATCTGCTAACCATGTGACCATTAACATCTGCTAACCATGTGACCAATAACATCTGATAACCATGTGACCATTAACATCTACTAACCATGTGACCGATAACATCTGATAACCATGTGACCATTAACATCTGATAACCATGTGACCAATAACATCTGCTAACCATGTGACCAATAACATCTGCTAACCATGTGACCAATAACATCTGCTAACCATGTGTATGTGACCAATAACATCTGCTAACCATGTGACCATTAACATCGGCTAACCATGTGACCAGTAACATCTGCTAACCATGTGTATGTGACCATTAACATCTGCTAACCATGTGACCAATAACATCTGCTAACCATGTGTATGTGACCAATACCATCTGCTAACCATGTGACCAATAACATCTGCTAACCATGTGACCATTAACATCTGCTAACCATGTGACCAATAACATCTGCTAACCATGTGTATGTGACCAATACCATCTGCTAACCATGTGACCATTAACATCTGCTAACCATGTGACCAATAACATCTGCTAACCATGTGACCAATAACATCTGCTAACCATGTGTATGTGACCAATAACATCTGCTAACCATGTGACCAATAACATCTGCTAACCATGTGACCAATAACATCTGCTAACCATGTGACCAATAACATCTGCTAACCATGTGACCAATAACATCTGCTAACCATGTGACCAATAACATCTGCTAACCATGTGACCATTAACATCTGCTAACCATGTGACCAATAACATCTGCTAACCATGTGTATGTGACCAATAACATCTGCTAACCATGTGACCATTAACATCTGATAACCATGTGACCAATAACATCTGCTAACCATGTGTATGTGACCAATAACATCTGCTAACCATGTGACCAATAACATCTGCTAACCATGTGACCATTAACATCTGCTAACCATGTGACCAATAACATCTGCTAACCATGTGACCAATAACATCTGCTAACCATGTGACCAATAACATCTGCTAACCATGTGACCATTAACATCTGCTAACCATGTGACCAATAACATCTGCTAACCATGTGACCAATAACATCTGCTAACCATGTGTATGTGACCAATAACATCTGCTAACCATGTGACCATTAACATCTGCCATAACCATGTGACCAATAACATCTGCTAACCATGTGACCAATAACATCTGCTAACCATGTGTATGTGACCAATAACATCTGCTAACCATGTGACCATTAACATCTGATAACCATGTGACCAATAACATCTGCTAACCATGTGACCATTAACATCTGTAACCATGTGACCAATAACATCTGCTAACCATGTGACCAATAACATCTGCTAACCATGTGACCATTAACATCTGCTAACCATGTGACCATTAACATCTGAAACATCTGCTAACCATGTGACCAATAACATCTGCTAACCATGTGACCAATAACATCTGCTAACCATGTGACCAATAACATCTGCTAACCATGTGACCAATAACATCTGCTAACCATGTGATGTGACCAATAACATCTGCTAACCATGTGACCATTAACATCTGCTAACCATGTGACCAATAACATCTGCTAACCATGTGACCATTAACATCTGCTAACCATGTGACCAATAACATCTGCTAACCATGTGACCATTAACATCTGCTAACCATGTGACCATTAACATCTGATAACCATGTGACCATTAACATCTGATAACCATGTGACCATTAACATCTGATAACCATGTGACCAATAACATCTGCTAACCATGTGACCAATAACATCTGCTAACCATGTGACCAATAACATCTGCTAACCATGTGACCATTAACATCTGATAACCATGTGACCATTAACATCTGCTAACCATGTGTATGTGACCAATAACATCTGCTAACCATGTGACCATTAACATCTGCTAACCATGTGACCAATAACATCTGCTAACCATGTGTATGTGACCATTAACATCTGCTTACCATGTGACCATTAACATCTGCTAACCATGTGACCATTAACATCTGCTAACCATGTGTATGTGACCAATACCATCTGCTAACCATGTGACCATTAACATCTGATAACCATGTGACCATTAACATCTGATAACCATGTGACCAATAACATCTGCTAACCATGTGTATGTGACCAATAACATCTGCTAACCATGTGACCAATAACATCTGCTAACCATGTGACCATTAACATCTGATAACCATGTGACCATTAACATCTGATAACCATGTGACCAATAACATCTGCTAACCATGTGTATGTGACCAATAACATCTGCTAACCATGTGACCAATAACATCTGCTAACCATGTGACCATTAACATCTGCTAACCATGTGACCAATAACATCTGCTAACCATGTGACCAATAACATCTGCTAACCATGTGACCAATAACATCTGCTAACCATGTGACCAATAACATCTGCTAACCATGTGTATGTGACCAATAACATCTGCTAACCATGTGACCATTAACATCTGATAACCATGTGACCAATAACATCTGCTAACCATGTGACCAATAACATCTGCTAACCATGTGACCATTAACATCTGCTAACCATGTGACCAATAACATCTGCTAACCATGTGACCATTAACATCTGATAACCATGTGACCAATAACATCTGCTAACCATGTGTATGTGACCAATAACATCTGCTAACCATGTGACCAATAACATCTGCTAACCATGTGACCAATAACATCTGCTAACCATGTGACCAATAACATCTGCTAACCATGTGACCAATAACATCTGCTAACCATGTGACCAATAACATCTGCTAACCATGTGACCAATAACATCTGCTAACCATGTGACCAATAACATCTGCTAACCATGTGACCATTAACATCTGCTAACCATGTGACCAATAACATCTGCTAACCATGTGACCAATAACATCTGCTAACCATGTGTATGTGACCAATAACATCTGCTAACCATGTGTATGTGACCAATAACATCTGCTAACCATGTGACCATTAACATCTGATAACCATGTGACCAATAACATCTGCTAACCATGTGACCAATAACATCTGCTAACCATGTGACCATTAACATCTGCTAACCATGTGACCAATAACATCTGCTAACCATGTGACCATTAACATCTGATAACCATGTGACCAATAACATCTGCTAACCATGTGTATGTGACCAATAACATCTGCTAACCATGTGACCATTAACATCTGATAACCATGTGACCAATAACATCTGCTAACCATGTGTATGTGACCAATAACATCTGCTAACCATGTGACCAATAACATCTGCTAACCATGTGACCATTAACATCTGATAAACATGTGACCAATAACATCTGCTAACCATGTGTATGTGACCAATAACATCTGCTAACCATGTGACCAATAACATCTGCTAACCATGTGACCATTAACATCTGCTAACCATGTGACCAATAACATCTGCTAACCATGTGACCAATAACATCTGCTAACCATGTGTATGTGACCAATAACATCTGCTAACCATGTGACCATTAACATCTGCTAACCATGTGACCAATAACTGCTGCTAACCATGTGACCAATAACATCTGCTAACCATGTGACCAATAACATCTGCTAACCATGTGACCAATAACATCTGCTAACCATGTGACCAATAACATCTGCTAACCATGTGACCAATAACATCTGCTAACCATGTGTATGTGACCAATAACATCTGCTAACCATGTGACCATTAACATCTGATAACCATGTGACCAATAACATCTGCTAACCATGTGTATGTGACCAATAACATCTGCTAACCATGTGACCAATAACATCTGCTAACCATGTGACCATTAACATCTGCTAACCATGTGACCAATAACATCTGCTAACCATGTGACCAATAACATCTGCTAACCATGTGACCAATAACATCTGCTAACCATGTGACCAATAACATCTGCTAACCATGTGCCCAATAACATCTGGTAACCATGTGACCAATAACATCTGCTAACCATGTGACCAATAACATCTGCTAACCATGTGTATGTGACCAATAACATCTGCTAACCATGTGACCATTAACATCTGCTTACCATGTGACCAATAACATCTGCTAACCATGTGACCAATAACATCTGCTAACCATGTGACCAATAACATCTGCTAACCATGTGACCATTAACATCTGATAACCATGTGACCATTAACATCTGATAACCATGTGACCATTAACATCTGATAACCATGTGACCATTAACATCTGATAACCATGTGACCAATAACATCTGCTAACCATGTGACCAATAACATCTGCTAACCATGTGACCAATAACATCTGCTAACCATGTGACCATTAACATCTGATAACCATGTGACCATTAACATCTTCTAACCATGTGTATGTGACCAATAACATCTGCTAACCATGTGACCATTAACATCTGCTAACCATGTGACCAATAACATCTGCTAACCATGTGTATGTGACCATTAACATCTGATAACCATGTGACCATTAACATCTGCTAACCATGTGACCATTAACATCTGCTTACCATGTGACCAATAACATCTGCTAACCATGTGACCATTAACATCTGCTAACCATGTGTATGTGACCAATACCATCTGCTAACCATGTGTATGTGACCATTAACATCTGCTAACCATGTGACCATTAACATCTGCTAACCATGTGACCAATAACATCTGCTAACCATGTGTATGTGACCAATAACATCTGCTAACCATGTGACCAATAACATCTGCTAACCATGTGACCATTAACATCTGCTAACCATGTGACCATTAACATCTGCTAACCATGTGACCAATAACATCTGCTAACCATGTGTGACCATTAACATCTGCTAACCATGTGACCATTAACATCTGATAACCATGTGACCAATAACATCTGCTAACCATGTGTATGTGACCAATAACATCTGCTAACCATGTGACCAATAACATCTGCTAACCATGTGACCATTAACATCTGATAACCATGTGACCAATAACATCTGCTAACCATGTGACCAATAACATCTGCTAACCATGTGACCAATAACATCTGCTAACCATGTGTATGTGACCAATAACATCTGCTAACCATGTGACCATTAACATCTGCTAACCATGTGACCAATAACATCTGCTAACCATGTGTATGTGACCAATAACATCTGCTAACCATGTGACCATTAACATCTGCTAACCATGTGACCATTAACATCTGATAACCATGTGACCAATAACATCTGCTAACCATGTGACCAATAACATCTGCTAACCATGTGACCATTAACATCTGCTAACCATGTGACCAATAACATCTGCTAACCATGTGACCAATAACATCTGCTAACCATGTGACCAATAACATCTGCTAACCATGTGTATGTGACCAATAACATCTGCTAACCATGTGACCATTAACATCTGATAACCATGTGACCAATAACATCTGCTAACCATGTGTATGTGACCAATAACATCTGCTAACCATGTGACCAATAACATCTGCTAACCATGTGACCAATAACATCTGCAACCATGTGACCAATAACATCTGCTAACCATGTGACCAATAACATCTGCTAACCATGTGACCAATAACATCTGCTAACCATGTGACCAATAACATCTGCTAACCATGTGACCAATAACATCTGCTAACCATGTGACCATTAACATCTGATAACCATGTGACCATTAACATCTGATAACCATGTGACCAATAACATCTGCTAACCATGTGACCAATAACATCTGCTAACCATGTGACCAATAACATCTGCTAACCATGTGACCATTAACATCTGATAACCATGTGACCATTAACATCTGCTAACCATGTGACCAATAACATCTGCTAACGTGTATGTGACCAATAACATCTGCTAACCATGTGATGTGACCAATAACATCTGCTAACCATGTGACCATTAACATCTGCTAACCATGTGACCAATAACATCTGCTAACCATGTGTATGTGACCAATAACATCTGCTAACCATGTGTATGTGACCAATAACATCTGCTAACCATGTGACCATTAACATCTGATAACCATGTGACCAATAACATCTGCTAACCATGTGACCAATAACATCTGCTAACCATGTGACCAATAACATCTGCTAACCATGTGACCATTAACATCTGCTAACCATGTGACCAATAACATCTGATAACCATGTGACCAATAACATCTGCTAACCATGTGACCAATAACATCTGCTAACCATGTGACCATTAACATCTGATAACCATGTGACCAATAACATCTGCTAACCATGTGACCAATAACATCTGCTAACCATGTGACCAATAACATCTGCTAACCATGTGTATGTGACCAATAACATCTGCTAACCATGTGACCATTAACATCTGCTAACCATGTGACCAATAACATCTGCTAACCATGTGTATGTGACCATTAACATCTGCTAACCATGTGACCAATAACATCTGCTAACCATGTGTATGTGACCAATAACATCTGCTAACCATGTGACCAATAACATCTGCTAACCATGTGACCATTAACATCTGCTAACCATGTGACCAATAACATCTGCTAACCATGTGTATGTGACCAATAACATCTGCTAACCATGTGACCAATAACATCTGCTAACCATGTGACCAATAACATCTGCTAACCATGTGACCAATAACATCTGCTAACCATGTGACCAATAACATCTGCTAACCATGTGTATGTGACCAATAACATCTGCTAACCATGTGACCATTAACATCTGCTAACCATGTGACCAATAACATCTGCTAACCATGTGACCAATAACATCTGCTAACCATGTGACCAATTAACATCTGCTAACCATGTGACCAATAACATCTGCTAACCATGTGACCATTAACATCTGCTAACCATGTGACCAATAACATCTGCTAACCATGTGACCAATAACATCTGCTAACCATGTGACCATTAACATCTGATAACCATGTGACCAATAACATCTGCTAACCATGTGTATGTGACCAATAACATCTGCTAACCATGTGACCAATAACATCTGCTAACCATGTGACCATTAACATCTGCTAACCATGTGACCAATAACATCTGCTAACCATGTGACCAATAACATCTGCTAACCATGTGACCAATAACATCTGCTAACCATGTGACCATTAACATCTGCTAACCATGTGACCAATAACATCTGCTAACCATGTGACCAATAACATCTGCTAACCATGTGTATGTGACCAATAACATCTGCTAACCATGTGACCATTAACATCTGCTAACCATGTGACCAATAACATCTGCTAACCATGTGACCAATAACATCTGCTAACCATGTGTATGTGACCAATAACATCTGCTAACCATGTGACCATTAACATCTGATAACCATGTGACCAATAACATCTGCTAACCATGTGTATGTGACCAATAACATCTGCTAACCATGTGACCATTAACATCTGCTAACCATGTGACCATTAACATCTGCTAACCATGTGACCATTAACATCTGCTAACCATGTGACCAATAACATCTGCTAACCATGTGACCATTAACATCTGCTAACCATGTGACCAATAACATCTGCTAACCATGTGACCAATAACATCTGCTAACCATGTGACCAATAACATCTGCTAACCATGTGACCAATAACATCTGCTAACCATGTGACCAATAACATCTGCTAACCATGTGACCATTAACATCTGCTAACCATGTGACCAATAACATCTGCTAACCATGTGACCATTAACATCTGCTAACCATGTGACCATTAACATCTGATAACCATGTGACCATTAACATCTGATAACCATGTGACCATTAACATCTGATAACCATGTGACCAATAACATCTGCTAACCATGTGACCAATAACATCTGCTAACCATGTGACCAATAACATCTGCTAACCATGTGACCATTAACATCTGATAACCATGTGACCATTAACATCTTCTAACCATGTGTATGTGACCAATAACATCTGCTAACCATGTGACCATTAACATCTGCTAACCATGTGACCATTAACATCTGCTAACCATGTGACCATTAACATCTGCTTACCATGTGACCATTAACATCTGCTAACCATGTGACCATTAACATCTGCTAACCATGTGTATGTGACCAATACCATCTGCTAACCATGTGTATGTGACCATTAACATCTGATAACCATGTGACCATTAACATCTGATAACCATGTGACCAATAACATCTGCTAACCATGTGTATGTGACCAATACCATCTGCTAACCATGTGACCAATAACATCTGCTAACCATGTGACCATTAACATCTGATAACCATGTGACCATTAACATCTGATAACCATGTGACCAATAACATCTGCTAACCATGTGTATGTGACCAATACCATCTGCTAACCATGTGACCAATAACATCTGCTAACCATGTGACCATTAACATCTGCTAACCATGTGACCAATAACATCTGCTAACCATGTGACCATTAACATCTGCTAACCATGTGACCAATAACATCTGCTAACCATGTGACCAATAACATCTGCTAACCATGTGTATGTGACCAATAACATCTGCTAACCATGTGACCATTAACATCTGATAACCATGTGACCAATAACATCTGCTAACCATGTGACCAATAACATCTGCTAACCATGTGACCATTAACATCTGCTAACCATGTGACCAATAACATCTGCTAACCATGTGACCATTAACATCTGATAATCATGTGACCAATAACATCTGCTAACCATGTGTATGTGACCAATAACATCTGCTAACCATGTGACCATTAACATCTGATAACCATGTGACCAATAACATCTGCTAACCATGTGACCAATAACATCTGCTAACCATGTGACCAATAACATCTGCTAACCATGTGACCATTAACATCTGATAAACATGTGACCAATAACATCTGCTAACCATGTGTATGTGACCAATAACATCTGCTAACCATGTGACCATTAACATCTGCTAACCATGTGACCAATAACATCTGCTAACCATGTGACCAATAACATCTGCTAACCATGTGACCAATAACATCTGCTAACCATGTGACCAATAACATCTGCTAACCATGTGACCATTAACATCTGCTAACCATGTGACCAATAACATCTGCTAACCATGTGACCAATAACATCTGCTAACCATGTGACCAATAACATCTGCTAACCATGTGACCAATAACATCTGCTAACCATGTGACCAATAACATCTGCTAACCATGTGACCAATAACATCTGCTAACCATGTGTATGTGACCAATAACATCTGATAACCATGTGACCAATAACATCTGCTAACCATGTGACCATTAACATCTGCTAACCATGTGACCAATAACATCTGCTAACCATGTGACCAATAACATCTGCTAACCATGTGTATGTGACCAATAACATCTGCTAACCATGTGTATGTGACCAATAACATCTGCTAACCATGTGACCATTAACATCTGATAACCATGTGACCAATAACATCTGCTAACCATGTGACCAATAACATCTGCTAACCATGTGACCATTAACATCTGCTAACCATGTGACCAATAACATCTGCTAACCATGTGACCATTAACATCTGATAACCATGTGACCAATAACATCTGCTAACCATGTGTATGTGACCAATAACATCTGCTAACCATGTGACCATTAACATCTGATAACCATGTGACCAATAACATCTGCTAACCATGTGTATGTGACCAATAACATCTGCTAACCATGTGACCAATAACATCTGCTAACCATGTGACCATTAACATCTGATAAACATGTGACCAATAACATCTGCTAACCATGTGATGTGACCAATAACATCTGCTAACCATGTGACCAATAACATCTGCTAACCATGTGACCATAACATCTGCTAACCATGTGACCAATAACATCTGCTAACCATGTGACCAATAACATCTGCTAACCATGTGTATGTGACCAATAACATCTGCTAACCATGTGACCATTAACATCTGCTAACCATGTGACCAATAACATCTGCTAACCATGTGACCAATAACATCTGCTAACCATGTGACCAATAACATCTGCTAACCATGTGACCAATAACATCTGCTAACCATGTGACCAATAACATCTGCTAACCATGTGACCAATAACATCTGCTAACCATGTGACCAATAACATCTGCTAACCATGTGACCATTAACATCTGATAACCATGTGACCAATAACATCTGCTAACCATGTGTATGTGACCAATAACATCTGCTAACCATGTGACCAATAACATCTGATAACCATGTGACCATTAACATCTGCTAACCATGTGACCAATAACATCTGCTAACCATGTGACCAATAACATCTGCTAACCATGTGACCAATAACATCTGCTAACCATGTGACCAATAACATCTGCTAACCATGTGACCAATAACATCTGCTAACCATGTGACCAATAACATCTGCTAACCATGTGACCAATAACATCTGCTAACCATGTGTATGTGACCAATAACATCTGCTAACCATGTGACCATTAACATCTGCTTACCATGTGACCAATAACATCTGCTAACCATGTGACCAATAACATCTGCTAACCATGTGACCAATAACATCTGCTAACCATGTGACCATTAACATCTGATAACCATGTGACCATTAACATCTGATAACCATGTGACCATTAACATCTGATAACCATGTGACCATTAACATCTGATAACCATGTGACCAATAACATCTGCTAACCATGTGACCAATAACATCTGCTAACCATGTGACCAATAACATCTGCTAACCATGTGACCATTAACATCTGATAACCATGTGACCATTAACATCTGCTAACCATGTGACCAATAACATCTGCTAACCATGTGACCATTAACATCTGCTAACCATGTGACCAATAACATCTGCTAACCATGTGTATGTGACCATTAACATCTGATAACCATGTGACCATTAACATCTGCTAACCATGTGACCATTAACATCTGCTTACCATGTGACCAATAACATCTGCTAACCATGTGACCATTAACATCTGCTAACCATGTGACCAATAACATCTGCTAACCATGTGATGTGACCATTAACATCTGATAACCATGTGACCATTAACATCTGATAACCATGTGACCAATAACATCTGCTAACCATGTGTATGTGACCAATAACATCTGCTAACCATGTGACCAATAACATCTGCTAACCATGTGACCATTAACATCTGATAACCATGTGACCATTAACATCTGCTAACCATGTGACCAATAACATCTGCTAACCATGTGACCATTAACATCTGCTAACCATGTGACCAATAACATCTGCTAACCATGTGACCAATAACATCTGCTAACCATGTGTATGTGACCAATAACATCTGCTAACCATGTGTATGAGGACCAATAACATCTGCTAACCATGTGACCAATAACATCTGCTAACCATGTGTATGTGACCAATAACATCTGCTAACCATGTGACCAATAACATCTGCTAACCATGTGACCAATAACATCTGCTAACCATGTGACCAATAACATCTGCTAACCATGTGACCAATAACATCTGCTAACCATGTGACCATTAACATCTGATAACCATGTGACCAATAACATCTGCTAACCATGTGTATGTGACCAATAACATCTGCTAACCATGTGACCAATAACATCTGCTAACCATGTGACCAATAACATCTGCTAACCATGTGACCATTAACATCTGCTAACCATGTGACCAATAACATCTGCTAACCATGTGACCATTAACATCTGCTAACCATGTGACCATTAACATCTGCTAACCATGTGACCATTAACATCTGCTAACCATGTGACCAATAACATCTGCTAACCATGTGACCAATAACATCTGCTAACCATGTGTGACCAATAACATCTGCTAACCATGTGACCATTAACATCTGCTAACCATGTGACCAATAACATCTGCTAACCATGTGACCAATAACATCTGATAACCATGTGACCATTAACATCTGCTAACCATGTGACCAATAACATCTGCTAACCATGTGACCAATAACATCTGCTAACCATGTGACCATTAACATCTGCTAACCATGTGACCAATAACATCTGCTAACCATGTGACCAATAACATCTGCTAACCATGTGACCAATAACATCTGCTAACCATGTGACCAATAACATCTGCTAACCATGTGATGTGACCATTAACATCTGATAACCATGTGACCATTAACATCTGCTAACCATGTGACCAATAACATCTGCTAACCATGTGTATGTGACCAATAACATCTGCTAACCATGTGACCAATAACATCTGCTAACCATGTGACCATTAACATCTGATAACCATGTGACCATTAACATCTGCTAACCATGTGACCATTAACATCTGCTAACCATGTGACCATTAACATCTGATAACCATGTGACCATTAACATCTGCTAACCATGTGACCAATAACATCTGCTAACCATGTGTATGTGACCATTAACATCTGCTAACCATGTGTATGTGACCAATAACATCTGCTAACCATGTGACCATTAACATCTGATATCCATGTGACCAATAACATCTGCTAACCATGTGTATGTGACCAATAACATCTGCTAACCATGTGACCATTAACATCTGCTAACCATGTGACCAATAACATCTGATAACCATGTGACCAATAACATCTGCTAACCATGTGACCATTAACATCTGCTAACCATGTGACCAATAACATCTGCTAACCATGTGACCAATAACATCTGCTAACCATGTGTATGTGACCAATAACATCTGCTAACCATGTGACCAATAACATCTGCTAACCATGTGACCATTAACATCTGATAACCATGTGACCAATAACATCTGCTAACCATGTGACCATTAACATCTGATAACCATGTGACCATTAACATCTGCTAACCATGTGACCAATAACATCTGCTAACCATGTGACCATTAACATCTGCTAACCATGTGACCAATAACATCTGCTAACCATGTGTATGTGACCAATAACATCTGCTAACCATGTGACCATTAACATCTGCTAACCATGTGTATGTGACCTATAACATCTGCTAACCATGTGACCAATAACATCTGCTAACCATGTGTATGTGACCAATAACATCTGCTAACCATGTGTATGTGACCAATAACATCTGCTAACCATGTGTATGTGACCAATGAAATTAGATTTTAGGGTTGCCGTGGTCCCGGACAACAGGAAGATTATAATGCTTAATCCACGGTGAAAATCACATTTACAAATATGGTAATGAATCTTAACAGAACTCATGTAATGAATCAGCCAATGAAACGTCATTTTCAAAACATTTGCCCAAAAAATGCAATGAGTTGGAAAACACCATTCTAATCAAACACACCTGATGTGCCAGAGATTCAACACCTAATTAATGATATAACCAGGATTGGCTTCAAACAAATTAACTTGACATGAAAATCAACAAAACAGGAGTGGAAAATGCATAGCAGTGGGTCGAATTAGGGAAGTAATTATTATATTTCATTTACATTTACATTTAAGTCATTTAGCAGACGCTCTTATCCAGAGCGACTTACAAATTGGTGCTATACAAAAATAAATAAAATACTTCAAAAATATTTCCGCAGAAAGTCACAGAGGAATCGAGCTCCCTATAGGCTATATCATTAGCTTACTACAGACCCGGGTTCGAACCTCGGCTGTGTCACAGCCGACTGCGACCGGGAGACCCATGATGCAGCACACAATTGCAGCGATGGGAAATGCGGTAAAAAGTACAAAAACAAATAAAACGATAACAATAATATACAGCTGTCGATCATTACAAATCACAAACTAGTGGCCCTATTTGGGAAGCCCACGCGCGGCAATATTATCTGGTTATCGAGTTGAGGCTGTCACTGAAAAGCATCTAAAATATGTGAAGATAATGTGGCTTGAGTATCATTTAAAATGTTGCGACAAGAAGAAGGGGAGGGGGTGGAGATATAGGACAGTCTCTCTGCAGATTGGTTCAGCAGGGCAGGGGAGTGTGGAGATATAGGACAGTCTCTCTGCAGATTGGTTCAGCAGGGCAGGGGAGTGTGGAGATATAGGACAGTCTCTCTGCAGATTGGTTCAGCAGGGCAGGGGAGTGTGGAGATATAGGACAGTCTCTCTGCAGAATGGCTCAGCAGGGCAGGGGTGTGTGGAGATATAGGACAGTCTCTCTGCAGAATGGCTCAGCAGGGCAGGGGTGTGTGGAGATATAGGACAGTCTCTCTGCAGAATGGCTCAGCAGGGCAGGGGTGTGTGGAGATATAGGACAGTCTCTCTGCAGAATGGCTCAGCAGGGCAGGGGTGTGTGGAGATATAGGACAGTCTCTCTCCAGAATGGCTCAGCTGTCTCAGGACAATTCTTGCCCTCATTCATTCCTTCATTGTTTGCCCTTTTGTTACGAATTCTCCATTACATACGTCACCAGTAGTAAATTTACTATTAATCTCCATCATTTGGTTACATTCATTTCTGTTAATCCGTGTATTAATGACATTGTTTGCAGAGTTCACAACCTGCTTAAACCAGTTTTGGTTTATTTCATAACCATCATTTACGAGATTTGTTTTCATTGTCTTTTGTTTGTTTGGTTCCAATGTGTCTGGTTTCGCTGTCCTGATCATGTTGAGCATAGAAGTATCTGGCCTTGCTGCGCAGAAATGTAGGAAAGTGTTTGCGAATTATAATACTGTATGTTAAAGCTACAGTTCCTCACAGTTTCCTCACTATTGGAAAAATCTATCAAACATTCTCCCGCCTTAATATTCGCCAATCCTCAGTGTAAAAGAGCAAAGGAAGTTAAAAGGTCTCCAGCTGCATTGGCTGCTTTAAACTAACTTCCATTCAATCATTTCTTTAGCTGCCAATCGATCACAAGTGTTTTTTAAATGTTTATGTAAATGTTTATTTCAATGTTTATGTAAATGCTTATTTAAATGTGTATGTAAATGTTTATTTAAATGTTCATTTAAATGTTCATGTAAATGTTTATGTAAATGTTTATGTAAATGTTTATTTAAATGTTTATGTAAATGTTTGTGTAAATGTTTGTGTAAATGTTTATGTAAATGTTTATGTAAATGTTTATTTAACTGTTTATTTAAATGGTTATTTAAATGCTTATGTAAATGTTTATTTAAATGTTTATGTAAATGTTTGTAAATGTTTACGTAAATGTTTATTTAAATGTTTATTTAAATGTTTATTTAAATGTTTATGTAAATGTTTATGTAAATGTTTATTTAAATGTTTATGTAAATGTTTATTTTATTTCACCTTTATTCAATGTGTTCACATAGGCTTTAAACATTTACATGTTTTAATCATTAATCAGTGATGATGTTTTAATCATTAATCAGTGACGATGTTTTAATCATTAATCAGTGACGATGATTTAATCATTAATCAGTGACGATGATTTAATCATTAATCAGTGACGATGTTTTAATCATTAATCAGTGACGATGAGTGACATGTTTTAATCATTAATCAGTGACGATGAGTGACATGTTTTAATCATTAATCAGTGACGATGTTTTAATCATTAATCAGTGACGATGATTTAATCATTAATCAGTGACGATGATTTAATCATTAATCAGTGACGATGTTTTAATCATTAATCAGTGACGATGATTTAATCATTAATCAGTGACGATGTTTTAATCATTAATCAGTGACGATGATTTAATCATTAATCAGTGACGATGTTTTAATCATTAATCAGTGACGATGTTTTAATCATTAATCAGTGACGATGATTTAATCATTAATCTGTGACGATGTTTTAATCATTAATCTGTGACGATGTTTTAATCATTAATCAGTGACGATGTTTTAATCATTAATCAGTGACGATGAGTGACGATGTTTTAATCATTAATCAGTGACGATGATTTTGAGAAACGAAAAGATCGTTATTGAAAAGAAACTGAAATGCACATATGAAAATCAAACTCGAACGGTAGAAATATATAAACTGTAAGCTTCCCCAAACTATGAGGTTTCTGTGTTATGCACTATAGCCCGTTACCATATATGTGATTGAATATTATCTGCTGTTGGCTTGTGTGGATGTATGTATGTGTTATGCAACATGGCTGACCTGAAACATTGTTAACAGTTTCAGGGCCGTGGGCCTTTCTCATGATGGAAAAGTACAGAGTAGCATGAAGACAGGAACTGTTCAATGAGTTGGGAGGGGGGCACATTCAGAGCGGGTGTTGCGAGAACAAGCGGTCTTTTTGTTAGATAACAGGACCCAGGTGCGAGATAACGGTATGAGCGCATGGATGTTCTTCACAGCAACAGTTACATCTGTCAACAGAAGCGGCAAGAGGCGGGGACCCGCCTGAGCGCCTGCAATAGGCTGAGCAAGTTTAAACCACGCCCAGTCTCTACTCTGACAGGCCGGCTCGGAAGCCGGAACTACTACTGTCATCAGGGTATATTATAATATCTTTGTCAGGAACAAGTCAGTTCTCTGTTTGCCCTGCGAGGTGGGACAGAGAGCCCCTATATACGATAATTGCATTTACCACTTATTGCCACTTAAAAATACAATCGGTGACTCATTGTCATATTTATCCTGATACCAGATTCGAATTGACGCATCTCTAACAAAACTTGAAAGTCAACCGCTGCCTAAGGCGTCTTCATTAAAAAGGGTTGGATGTAACCTGTAGAGAACTTTAAAGCAAGGCAAGACATGGCCCATGATAACAAATAAACAAACAATTAAGAATTAATTAAACAATTAATTAATTAAATTAATTTTTCAAAATGCTGCCTCCTGCTTACATTAAAACGTGGTATGTGATGCGCTGATAACCTGTTGCCTGCACTTGAATGGTGAATGGGAGGTTTAATGATTGACTTCGATGACCAGATTAGAAATAAAGATAGTAGCTATTTTTTAGCGTGCAACAACATTTTGAACTGTGATTTGCATTTTGTTGAAATTGTTTATAAAAGTAAATTTGACTCCAGCAGCAACCGGTTTAAATTAAATTAATAAAATAAATCCTGCTCAAAATAAAAAACAAATGTCCATTATAAATCACAATCTGGGTCAGGTGGGCATAATTTGAAAGCTTGTTCTATTGCCAACATGACTAGTAGTTATAAAATACGACATTACAGTGTTAGGCTTTCACAAGGCAATTCAGAGAAACAGATCGTAATTTTGGTGCGCATATAAAGGAGTCATGAGCGCTTAAATAAATAAAATTTATATAATTTAAATTTTAAATTTATCTTAAAATCATGGGTCCAGTTGAGGAGATAAAATCATATAAAATCCTCTCTGTCCATGAATAAGATACTTGATGACTAACACATTAATTCCACAAAATTATGCAAATTAACCTAGAGACCGATAAGCAAATGAACATGGAACAAAAAATATAAAATGCAACAGGTAACAATTTTACTGAGTTACAATTCATAAAGGAAATCAGTCAATTGAAATATTCTGTGGCTTTCACATGACTGGGAATACAGATATGCATCTGTTGTTTCACTGATGCCTTTAAATAAAAAGGTAGGGACGTGGATCAGAAAACCAGTCAGTATCTGGTGTGGATCAGAAAACCAGTCAGTATCTGGTGTGGATCAGAAAACCAGTCAGTATCTGGTGTGGATCAGAAAACCAGTCAGTATCTGGTGTGGATCAGAAAACCAGTCAGTATCTGGGGTGGATCAGAAAACCAGTCAGTATCTGGTGTGGATCAGAAAACCAGTCAGTATCTGGTGTGGATCAGAAAACCAGTCAGTATCTGGTGTGGATCAGAAAACCAGTCAGTATCTGGTGTGGATCAGAAAACCAGTCAGTATCTGGTGTGGATCAGAAAACCAGTCAGTATCTGGTGTGGATCAGAAAACCAGTCAGTATCTGGTGTGGATCAGAAAACCAGTCAGTATCTGGTGTGGATCAGAAAACCAGTCAGTATCTGGTGTGGATCAGAAAACCAGTCAGTATCTGGTGTGGATCAGAAAACCAGTCAGTATCTGGTGTGGATCAGAAAACCAGTCAGTATCTGGTGTGGATCAGAAAACCAGTCAGTATCTGGTGTGGATCAGAAAACCAGTCAGTATCTGGCGTGGATCAGAAAACCAGTCAGTATCTGGTGTGACCACCAATTGCCTCATGCAGTGCAACACATCTCCTTCACATAGATTTGATCAGGCTGTTGGTTGGGGCCTGTGGAATGTTGTCCCACTCCTCTTCAATGGCTGTGTGAAGTTTCTGGATATTGGAACTAGAACACGCTGTTGTACATGTCGATCCAGAGCATCCCAAACAGGCTCAATGTCTGGTGAGTATGCAGGCCATGGAAGAACTGGGACTTTTTCAGCTTCCAGGAATTGTCTACAGATCATTGTGACATGGGGTTGTGCATTATCATGCTGAAACCTGAGGTGATGGTGGCGGATTAATGGCACGACAACAGGCCTCAGGATCTCATCACGGTATCTCCGTGCATTCAAATTGCCATCGATAAAATGCAATTGTGTTTGTTGTCTGTAGCTTATGCCTGCCCACAGCATAACACCACTACCACCATGAGGAACTCTGTTCACAACGTTGACATCAGTAAACACCATACCATAACCCCCCCCATGGGCTCTCTGTTCACAACCCCCCACCACCATGGGGCTCTCTGTTCACAACCCCCCCCACCATGGGGCCCTCTGTTCACAACGTTGACATCAGCAAACACCATACCATAACCCCCCCCATGGGGCTCTCTGTTCACAACGTTGACATCAGTAAACACCATACCATAACCCCCCACCATGGGGCCCTCTGTTCATAACCCCCCACCATGGGGCCCTCTTCACAACGTTGACATCAGTAAACACCATACCATAACCCCCCACCATGGGGCCCTCTGTTCACAACGTTGACATCAGCAAACACCATACCATAACCCCCCCACCATGGGGCTCTCTGTTCACAACGTTGACATCAGCAAACACCATACCATAACCCCCCCACCATGGGGCTCTCTGTTCACAACGTTGACATCAGTAAACACCATACCATAACCCCCCCACCATGGGGCCCTCTGTTCACAACGTTGACATCAGTAAACACCATACCATAAACCCCCCCACCATGGGGCCCTCTGGCATTCAACACCATAGTACCCTCCAAGCTCGTCATCAAGCTCGAGACCCTGGGTCTCGACCCCGCCCTGTGCAACTGGGTACTGGACTTCCTGACGGGCCGCCCCCAGGTGGTGATGGTACATTACATTTACATTTAAGTCATTTAGCAGACGCTCTTATCCAGAGCGACTTACAAATTGGTGCATTCACCTTATGACATCCAGTGGAACAGTCACTTTACAATAGTGCATCTAAATCTTAAAGGGGGGGGGGTGGCAACAACATCTCCTCCCCGCTGATCCTCAACACGGGGGCCCCACAAGGGTGCGTTCTGAGCCCTCTCCTGTACTCCCTGTTCACCCACGACTGCGTGGCCACGCACGCCTCCAACTCAATCATCAAGTTTGCGGACGACACAACATTGGTAGGCTTGATTACCAACAACGACGAGACGGCCTACAGGGAGGAGGTGAGGGCCCTCGGAGTGTGGTGTCAGGAAAATAACCTCACACTCAACGTCAACAAAACTAAGGAGATGATTGTGGACATCAGGAAACAGCAGAGGGAACACCCCCCTATCCACATCGATGGAACAGTAGTGGAGAGGGTAGCAAGTTTTAAGTTCCTCGGCATACACATCACAGACAAACTGAATTGGTCCACTCACACTGACAGCGTCGTGAAGAAGGCGCAGCAGCGCCTCTTCAACCTCAGGAGGCTGAAGAAATTCGGCTTGTCACCAAAAGCACTCACAAACTTCTACAGATGCACAATCGAGAGCATCCTGGCGGGCTGTATCACCGCCTGGTACGGCAACTGCTCCGCCCTCAACCGTAAGGCTCTCCAGAGGGTAGTGAGGTCTGCACAACGCATCACCGGGGGCAAACTACCTGCCCTGCAGGACACCTACACCACCCGATGTTACAGGAAGGCCATAAAGATCATCAAGGACATCAACCACCCGAGCCACTGCCTGTTCACCCCGCTATCATCCAGAAGGCGAGGTCAGTACAGGTGCATCAAAGCTGGGACCGAGAGACTGAAAAACAGCTTCTATCTCAAGGCCATCAGACTGTTAAACAGCCACCACTAACATTGAGTGGCTGCTGCCAACACACTGTCATTGACACTGACCCAACTCCAGCCACTTTAATAATGGGAATTGATGGGAAATGATGTAAATATATCACTAGCCACTTTAAACAATGCTACCTTATATAATGTTACTTACCCTACAGCTACATTATTCATCTCATATGCATATGTATATACTGTACTCTACATCATCGACTGCATCCTTATGTAATACATGTATCACTAGCCACTTTAACTATGCCACTTTGTTTACTTTGTCTACATACTCATCTCATATGTATATACTGTACTCGATACCATCTACTGTATGCTGCTCTGTACCATCACTCTTTCATATATCCTTATGTACATATTCTTTATCCCCTTACACTGTGTATAAGACAGTAGTTTTGGAATTGTTAGTTAGATTACTTGTTGGTTATCACTGCATTGTCGGAACTAGAAGCACAAGCATTTCGCTACACTCGCATTAACATCTGCTAACCATGTGTATGTGACAAATAAAATTTGATTTGATTTGATTGGTTTACAACGTTGACATCAGTAAACACCATACCATAAACCCCCCCACCATGGGGCCCTCTGTTCACAACGTTAACATCAGTAAACACCATACCATAACCCCCCCACCATGGGGCCCTCTGTTCACAACGTTGACATCAGTAAACACCATACCATAACCCCCCCCACCATGGGGCCCTCTGTTCACAACGTTGACATCAGCAAACACCATACCATAACCCCCCACCATGGGGCCCTCTGTTCACAACGTTGACATCAGTAAACACCATACCATAACCCCCCCACCATGGGGCCCTCTGTTCACAACGTTGACATCAGCAAACACCATACCATAACCCCCCCACCATGGGGCCCTCTGTTCACAACGTTGACATCAGCAAACCGCTCTACGCCATACACTCTGTCTGCCATCTGCCCGATATAGTTGAAAGTGGGATTCGCTCCGTGAAGAACTTCTCCAACGTGCCATTGGCCATTGAAGTCGGTTACGACGCCAAACTGCAGTCAGGGTGAAGACCCTGGTGAGGATGACGAGCAGATGAGTTTCCCTGAGACGGTTTCTGACAGTTTGTGCAGAAATAATTTGGTTGTGCAAACCCACAGTTTCATCAGCTGTCCAAGTGGCTGGTCTCAAACGATCCCGCAGGTGGAGAAGCCAGATGTGGGCTCCTGAGTGGCGCAGCGGTCTAAGGCACTGCATCTCAGTGCTCGAGGCATTAATACAGACCCTAGTTCAATTCCAGGCAGTATCACAACCGGCTGTGATTGGGATTCCCATAGGACGGCGCACAATTGGCCCAGCGTTGTCCGGGTTAGGGTTTGGTCGGGATAGGCCGTCATTGTAAATAAGAATTTGTTCTTAACTGACTTGCCTAGATACATTTAAAAATAATAATAATGTGGAGGTCCTGGACAGGCATGGTTACACGTGGTCTGTGGTTGTGAGGCCGGTTGGATGTGCTGCCAAATTCTCTAAAATGACATTGGAGATGGCCTATGAGCATTCAATTCTCTGGCAACAGTTCTGGTGGACATTCTTGCAGTCAACATGCCAATTTGCACGCTTCCTCAAAACTTGAGACATCTGTGGCATTGTGTTGTGTGACAAAACGGCACATTTTAGAGTGGTCTTTTATTGTCCCCAGCACAAGGTGCACCTGTGTAATGATCATGCTGTTTAATCAGTTTCTTGATATGCCACACCTGTCAGGTGGATGGATTATCTTGGCAAAGGATAAATGCTCACTAACAGGGATGTAAACTAATTTGAGAGAAAATCAGCTTTTTGTCCGTATGGAACATTTCTAGGGATCTTTGGGACATTTTAGTTGCGTTCAGTGTATTTATATCCACTGGTATTTCCATCAATGAATGAAAAACATTATTTTGCAATGGAGTTTTTGGCCGGCAACAGTTTTATAGGCTTTTATATATTTTTTTATCAGCCAAAAGCACGACAAGAGGAAACCCTGGTGTGATAGAGAGAGAGGGTGAGAGTGAGTTTCAGTCTCTCACTGGGAGAAGTGTCACTTAACATAAACTACTAGTAGAATCCCTGGTGTGATAGAGAGAGAGGGTGAGAGTGAGTTTCAGTCTCTCACTGGGAGAAGTGTCACTTAACATAAACTACTAGTAGAATCCCTGGTGTGATAGAGAGAGAGGGTGAGAGTGAGTTTCAGTCTCTCACTGGGAGAAGTGTCACTTAACATAAACTACTAGTAGAATCCCTGGTGTGATAGAGAGAGAGGGTGAGAGTGAGTTTTAGTCTCTCACTGGGAGAAGTGTCACTTAACATAAACTACTAGTAGAATCCCTGGTGTGATAGAGAGAGAGGGTGAGAGTGAGTTTCAGTCTCTCACTGGGAGAAGTGTCACTTAACATAAACTACTAGTAGAATCCCTGGTGTGATAGAGAGAGTCTCTCACTGGGAGAAGTGTCACTTAACATAAACTACTAGAGGGTGAGAGTGAGTTTCAGTCTCTCACTGGGAGAAGTGTCACTTAACATAAACTAGTAGTAGAATCAACAAGCCTCCCAGTGCCAGCTTCCCAGGCCAACCTCCAAGTGCCAGCCTCATAGTGCCAGCTTCCCAGCCTGCCAACAAGCCTCCCAGTGCCAGCCTGCCAGCTTCCCAGCCAACATCCAAGTGCCAATCTCCCAGTGCCAGCCTCCCAGCCTGCCAACAAGCCTCCCAGTGCCAGCCTGCCAGCTTCCCAGCCAACCTCCAAGTGCCAATCTCCCAGTGCCAGCCTCCCAGCCTGCCAACAAGCCTCCCAGTGCCAGCCTGCCAGCTTCCCAGCCAACCTCCAAGTGCCAATCTCCCAGTGCCAGCCTCCCAGCCTGCCAACAAGCCTCCCAGTGCCAGCCTGCCAGCTTCCCAGCCAACCTCCAAGTGCCAATCTCCCAGTGCCAGCCTCCCAGCCTGCCAACAAGCCTCCCAGTGCCAGCCTGCCAGCTTCCCAGCCAACCTCCCAGTGCCAGCCTACCAGTGCCAGCCTCCCAGCCTCCCAGTCAGCCTGCCAGCCAGCCTCCCACCCAGCGCTGCCAGCCAGCCAGCCAGCCTCCCAGCCAGCCTCCCAGCCAGCCTCCCAGCCAGCCTCCCAGCCAGCCTCCCACCCAGCGCTGCCAGCCAGCCAGCCAGCCTCCCAGCCTCCCAGTCAGCCTGCCAGCCAGCCTCCCACCCAGCGCTGCCAGCCAGCCAGCCAGCCTCCCACCCAGCGCTGCCAGCCAGCCAGCCAGCCAGCCAGCCTCCCAGCCAGCCTCCCAGCCAGCCTCAGAACTCAGGTGCATCCTGTTTCCATCGATCATCTTTGAGATGTTTCTACAACGTGATTGGAGCCCACCTGTGGTAAACTCAATATGATTGGACATGATTTGGAAAGGCACACACCTGTCTACATAAGGTCCCACAGTTGACAGTGCATGTCAGAGCAGAAACCAAGCCATGAGGTCGAAGGAATTGTCCATAGAGCTCCGAGACAGGATTGTGTCGAGACACAGATCTGGGAAAGGGTAAGACAACGCAGGAGTGGCTTCGGGATGAGTCTTTTTAAAAATAAATTAGCAAACATTTCTAAAAACCTGTTTTTGTTATGTCATTATGATGTATAGATTCATGAGGGGGAAAAAACAATTTAATACAGATTATCATAAGACTGTAACGTTACAGAATGTGGAACACGTCAAGGGGTTGTAATACTTTACCAAAGTGAAGTAGATCATTATTTAATTAATTAAACTGAAAAAAACCTGTTTAAAATAACACATTACAAATGTCATATTGTATATATAGTGTTGTAACGATGTGCAAATAGTTAAAGTACACAAGGGAAAATAAATAAACATAAATATGGGTTGTATTTACAATGGTGTTTGTTCTTCACTGGTTGCCCTTTTCTCGTGGCAACAGGTCACAAATCTTGCTGCTGGGATGTCACACTGTGATATTTCACCCAGTAGATATGAGAGTTTATCAAAATTGGGTTTGTTTTCAATTTTTTTGTGGATCTGTGTGATCTGGGGGAAATATGTCTCTCTAATATGGTCATACATTGGGCAGGAGGTTAGGAAGTGCAGCTCAGTTTCCACCTCATTTTGTGGGCGGTGAGCACATAGCCTGTCTTCTCTTGAGAGCCATGTCTGCCTACGGCGGCCTTTCTCAATAGCAAGGCTATGCTCACTGCTTTCCTTAATTTTGGGTCAGTCACAGTACTCCAGTTTGTTATGTTTTTCAGTTAATTCTTTCTAATGTGTCAAGTAATTATCTTTTTGTTTTCTCATATTTTGGTTGGGTTATAATTATGTTGGGGCTCTGTGGGGTCTGTTTTGTGTTTGTGAACAGAGCCCCAGGACCAGCTTGCTTAGTTATAGAAGGTTTGGGAATCACTTCCTTTTATGTGGTTGTAGAATTTTACAGCTCTTTTCTGGATTTTGATAATTAGTGTGTATCAGCCTAATTCTGTTCTACATGCATTAATTTGGTGTTTTACTTTGTACACAGAGGATATTTTTGCAGATTTCTCTCAGTATCTCTCAGTATCTCCCTGTATCTCCCAGTATCTCTCAGTATCTCTCAGTCTCTCTCTGTATCTCTCAGTCTCTCTCAGTATCTCTCAGTATCTCTCAGTATCTCTACATCTCTCTCTGTATCTCTCAGTCTCTCTCAGTATCTCTCAGTATCTCTCAGTATCTCTCAGTATCTCTCTGTATCTCTCAGTCTCTCTCAGTATCTCTCAGTCTCTCTCTGTATCTCTCAGTCTCTCTCAGTATCTCTCAGTATCTCTCAGTCTCTCTCCATCTCTCTCTGTATCACTCAGTCTCTCTCAGTATCTCTCAGTCTCTCTCTGTATCTCTACATCTCTCTCTGTATCTCTCAGTCTCTCTCAGTATCTCTCAGTATCTCTCAGTATCTCTCAGTATCTCTCTGTATCTCTCAGTCTCTCTCAGTATCTCTCAGTCTCTCTCTGTATCTCTCAGTCTCTCTCAGTATCTCTCAGTCTCTCTCTGTATCTCTCAGTCTCTCTCAGTATCTCTCAGTATCTCTCAGTCTCTCTCCATCTCTCTCTGTATCACTCAGTCTCTCTCAGTATCTCTCAGTATCTCTCAGTATCTCTCAGTATCTCTCTGTATCTCTCAGTCTCTCTCAGTATCTCTCAGTCTCTGTATCTCCCAGTATCTCTCAGTATCTCTCAGTCTCTCTCTGTAGTCTCTCTCAGTATCTCTCAGTCTCTCTCTGTATCTCTCAGTATCTCTCTGTATCTCTCAGTCTCTCTCAGTATCTCTCAGTCTCTCTCTGTATCACTCAGTCTCTCTCAGTATCTCTCAGTATCTCTCAGTCTCTCTCCATCTCTCTCTGTATCTCTCAGTCTCGCTCTGTATCTCTCAGTCTCTCTCTGTATCTCTCTTACCTCACCAGTCACTAAGCCCTAAGCTGTCATCTTTGAGACTTCTATTGGTCCAGACGTTGAGTTCTCTGTCAATAAGCAATTGTGTTTCTCCTTTCTCCCCTTGCCTTTGTCTGGAATTGATCGTTTTTCTCAAACACAGATATAAAAAAAAGACACCTCTTAGAGGTGGAGTGGAGGTGTGTTGACATACTGACGGACGGACGGGGGTTGAAACGCTGTCCTCTACACTGTTGAATAACAGAGAAGGGTTGAAACGCTGTCCTCTACACTGTTCAATAACAGAGAAGGGTTGAAACGCTGTCCTCTACACTGTTGAATAACAGAGAAGGGTTGAAACGCTGTCCTCTACACTGTTCAATAACAGAGAAGGGTTGAAACGCTGTCCTCTACACTGTTCAATAACAGAGAAGGGTTGAAACGCTGTCCTCTACACTGTTGAACAACAGAGAAGGGTTGAAACGCTGTCCTCTACACTGTTGAACAACAGAGAAGGGTTGAAACGCTGTCCTCTACACTGTTGAATAACAGAGAAGGGTTGAAACGCTGTCCTCTACACTGTTGAATAACAGAGAAGGGTTGAAACGCTGTCCTCTACACTGTTGAACAAAAGAGAAGGGTTGAAACGTGGTTTTAAACCTGTGTTTCAGAGACCGACCCCCACACACACATCCATCAGGCTTCAGCAGCCAGCAATTTGTGTGAAATGGAGGAGTCACATTGAGAACAGAGCTGTATTCCAAATTCCCCATAATGCACTTCATTTGAGCAGAAACTGTAGAGGCCATTTGGGAGGCAGCTTGTCTTCTGCTCTGTTATGTAGTGCAGCTAGTCAGTACTCTTCCATTACCAATGACAGACAGCAGACAGAACAGAGAACGCTGGCTGATCACGGGGATTCTAGAACACGGAAACACACGTATGACATGGGCTGCAATAGTGTGAGGTAGACATGTACGCAGGTAGACAGGTAGACATGTACGCAGGTAGACAGGTAGACAGGTAGACATGTACGCAGGTACACAGGTAGACAGGTAGACATGTACGCAGGTAGACATGTACGCAGGTAGACAGGTAGACATGTACGCAGGTAGACAGGTAGACATGTACGCAGGTAGACAGGTAGACAGGTAGACATGTACACAGGTAGACAGGTAGACAGGTAGACATGTACACAGGTAGACAGGTAGACAGGTAGACAGGTAGACATGTACGCAGGTAGACAGGTAGACATGTACGCAGGTAGACAGGTAGACATGTACGCAGGTAGACAGGTAGACAGGTAGACATGTACGCAGGTGCACAGGTAGACAGGTAGACAGGTAGACATGTACGCAGGTAGACAGGTAGACATGTACGCAGGTAGACAGGTAGACATGTATGCAGGTACACAGGTAGACAGGTAGACATGTACGCAGGTAGACAGGTAGACATGTACGCAGGTAGACAGGTAGACAGGTAGACATGTACGCAGGTAGACATGTACGCAGGTAGACATGTACGCAGGTAGACATGTACGCAGGTACACAGGTAGACAGGTAGACAGGTAGACATGTACGCAGGTAGACAGGTAGACATGTACGCAGGTAGACAGGTAGACAGGTAGACATGTACGCAGGTACACAGGTAGACAGGTAGACATGTACGCAGGTAGACAGGTAGACATGTACGCAGGTAGACAGGTACGCAGGTAGACAGGTAGACATGTACGCAGGTAGACATGTACGCAGGTAGACAGGTAGACATGTACGCAGGTAGACAGGTACGCAGGTAGACAGGTAGACATGTAGACATGTACGCAGGTAGACAGGTACGCAGGTAGACAGTTAGACATGTAGACAGGTACGCAGGTAGACATGTATGCAGGTAGACAGGTAGACAGGTAGACATGTACGCAGGTAGACAGGTAGACATGTAGACAGGTAGACAGGTAGACATGTACGCAGGTAGACAGGTAGACATGTAGACAGGTAGACATGTAGACAGGTAGACAGGTAGACAGGTAGACATGTATGCAGGTAGACAGGTAGACATGTAGACATGTAGACAGGTAGACAGGTACGCAGGTAGACAGGTAGACAGGTAGACAGGTAGACATGTACGCAGGTAGACAGGTAGACATGTAGACGTGTAGACAGGTAGACATGTAGACATGTACACAGGTAGACATGAAGACAGGTAGACATGTACGCAGGTAGACAGGTAGACATGTACGCAGGTAGACAGGTACGCAGGTAGACATGTATGCAGGTAGACATGTACGCAGGTAGACAGGTAGACATGTACGCAGGTAGACAGGTAGACATGTAGACAGGTAGACAGGTAGACATGTACGAAGGTAGACAGGTAGACATGTAGACAGGTAGACAGGTAGACATGTAGACAGGTAGACAGGTAGACAGGTAGACATGTATGCAGGTAGACAGGTAGACATGTAGACATGTAGACAGGTAGACAGGTACGCAGGTAGACAGGTAGACAGGTAGACATGTACGCAGGTAGACAGGTAGACATGTAGACATGTAGACAGGTAGACATGTACGCAGGTAGACAGGTAGACAGGTAGACATGTAGACAGGTAGACAGGTAGACATGTAGACAGGTAGACATGTACACAGGTAGACATGAAGACATGTAGACAGGTAGACAGGTAGACAGGTAGACATGTAGACAGGTAGACATGTAGACATGTACACAGGTAGACATGAAGACATGTAGACAGGTAGACAGGTACGCAGGTAGACAGGTAGACAGGTAGACATGTACGCAGGTAGACAGGTAGACATGTACACAGGTAGACATGAAGACAGGTAGACAGGTAGACATGTACACAGGTAGACATGAAGACATGAAGACATGTAGACAGGTAGACAGGTAGACAGGTAGACATGTAGACAGGTAGACATGTAGACATGTACACAGGTAGACATGAAGACATGTAGACAGGTAGACATGTAGACAGGTAGACATGTAGACAGGTAGACATGTACACAGGTAGACATGTACACAGGTAGACATGTACACAGGTAGACATGAAGACAGGTAGACAGGTAGACATGTAGACAGGTAGACATGTAGACAGGTAGACAGGTAGACATGTACGAAGGTAGACAGGTAGACATGTAGACAGGTAGACAGGTAGACATGTAGACAGGTAGACAGGTAGACATGTACGAAGGTAGACAGGTAGACATGTAGACAGGTAGACAGGTAGACATGTAGACAGGTAGACAGGTAGACAGGTAGACATGTATGCAGGTAGACAGGTAGACATGTAGACATGTAGACAGGTAGACAGGTACGCAGGTAGACAGGTAGACATGTACGCAGGTAGACAGGTAGACATGTAGACAGGTAGACATGTACGCAGGTAGACAGGTAGACAGGTAGACATGTAGACAGGTAGACAGGTAGACATGTAGACAGGTAGACATGTACACAGGTAGACATGAAGACATGTAGACAGGTAGACAGGTAGACAGGTAGACATGTAGACAGGTAGACATGTAGACATGTACACAGGTAGACATGAAGACATGTAGACAGGTAGACAGGTACGCAGGTAGACAGGTAGACAGGTAGACATGTACGCAGGTAGACAGGTAGACATGTACACAGGTAGACATGAAGACAGGTAGACAGGTAGACATGTACACAGGTAGACATGAAGACAGGTAGACAGGTAGACATGTACACAGGTAGACATGAAGACATGAAGACATGTAGACAGGTAGACAGGTAGACAGGTAGACATGTAGACAGGTAGACATGTAGACATGTACACAGGTAGACATGAAGACATGTAGACAGGTAGACATGTAGACAGGTAGACATGTAGACAGGTAGACATGTACACAGGTAGACATGTACACAGGTAGACATGAAGACAGGTAGACAGGTAGACATGTAGACAGGTAGACATGTAGACAGGTAGACAGGTAGACATGTACGAAGGTAGACAGGTAGACATGTAGACAGGTAGACAGGTAGACATGTAGACAGGTAGACAGGTAGACATGTACGAAGGTAGACAGGTAGACATGTAGACAGGTAGACAGGTAGACATGTAGACAGGTAGACAGGTAGACAGGTAGACATGTATGCAGGTAGACAGGTAGACATGTAGACATGTAGACAGGTAGACAGGTACGCAGGTAGACAGGTAGACATGTACGCACGACAGGTAGACATGTAGACATGTAGACAGGTAGACATGTACGCAGGTAGACAGGTAGACAGGTAGACATGTAGACAGGTAGACAGGTAGACATGTAGACAGGTAGACATGTACACAGGTAGACATGAAGACATGTAGACAGGTAGACAGGTAGACAGGTAGACATGTAGACAGGTAGACATGTAGACATGTACACAGGTAGACATGAAGACATGTAGACAGGTAGACAGGTACGCAGGTAGACAGGTAGACAGGTAGACATGTACGCAGGTAGACAGGTAGACATGTACACAGGTAGACATGAAGACAGGTAGACAGGTAGACATGTACACAGGTAGACATGTAGACATGTAGACATGTACACAGGTAGACATGAAGACAGGTAGACAGGTAGACATGTACACAGGTAGACATGAAGACAGGTAGACAGGTAGACATGTACACAGGTAGACATGAAGACAGGTAGACAGGTAGACATGTACACAGGTAGACATGAAGACATGAAGACATGTAGACAGGTAGACAGGTAGACATGTAGACAGGTAGACATGTAGACATGTACACAGGTAGACATGAAGACATGTAGACAGGTAGACATGTAGACAGGTAGACATGTAGACAGGTAGACATGTAGACATGTACACAGGTAGACATGTACACAGGTAGACATGAAGACAGGTAGACAGGTAGACATGTAGACAGGTAGACATGTAGACATGTACACAGGTAGACATGAAGACAGGTAGACAGGTAGACAGGTAGACATGTAGACAGGTAGACATGAAGACATGTAGACAGGTAGACAGGTAGACAGGTAGACATGTAGACATGTACACAGGTAGACATGAAGACATGTAGACAGGTAGACATGTAGACAGGTAGACATGTAGACAGGTACACAGGTAGACATGTAGACAGGTAGACATGTAGACATGTAGACATGTACACAGGTAGACATGAAGACAGGTAGACAGGTAGACATGTACACAGGTAGACATGTAGACAGGTAGACATGTAGACAGGTAGACATGTAGACAGGTAGACATGTACGCAGGTAGACATGTACGCAGGTAGACATGTACGCAGGTAGACAGGTAGACATGTACGCAGGTAGACATGTACGCAGGTAGACATGTACGCAGGTAGACATGCAGACAGGTAGACATGTACGCAGGTAGACATGTACGCAGGTAGACATGTACGCAGATAGACATGTAGACAGGTAGACATGTACGCAGGTAGACATGTACGCAGGTAGACATGTACGCAGGTAGACATGTACGCAGGTAGACATGCAGACAGGTAGACATGTAGACAGGTAGACAGGTAGACATGTACACAGGTAGACATGCAGACAGGTAGACATGTAGACAGGTAGACAGGTAGACATGTACACAGGTAGAGATGTACACAGTTAGACATGTAGACAGGTAGACAGGTAGACATGTAGACAGGTAGACATGTACACAGGTAGACATGCACACAGGTAGACATGTAGACATGCACACAGGTAGACATGCACACAGGTAGACATGCACACAGTTAGACATGCACACAGGTAGACATGTAGACAGGTAGACATGTACACAGGTAGACATGCACACAGGTAGACATGTAGACATGCACACATGTAGACATGCACCCAGGTAGACATGCACACAGGTAGACATGCACACAGGTAGACATGCACACAGGTAGACATGCACACAGGTAGACATGTAGACATGCACACAGGTAGACATGCACACAGGTAGACATGCACACAGGTAGACATGTAGACATGCACACAGGTAGACATGCACACAGGTAGACATGCACACAGGTAGACATGCACACAGGTAGACATGTAGACATGCACACAGGTAGACATGCACACAGGTAGACATGCACACAGGTAGACATGCACACAGGTAGACATGTACACAGGTAGACATGCACACAGGTAGACATGTACACAGGTAGACATGCACACAGGTAGACATGTAGACATGCACACAGGTAGACATGCACACAGGTAGACATGTAGACATGCACACAGGTAGACATGCACACAGGTAGACATGCACACAGGTAGACATGCACACAGGTAGACATGTAGACATGCACACAGGTTGACATGTACACATGTAGACAGGTAGACAGGTAGACATGTACACAGGTAGACATGTAGACAGGTAGACATGTACACAGGTAGACATGCACACAGGTAGACATGTAGACATGCACACATGTAGACATGCACACAGGTAGACATGCACACAGGTAGACATGCACACAGGTAGACATGTACACAGGTAGACATGCACACAGGTAGACATGCACACAGGTAGACATGTAGACATGCACACAGGTAGACATGCACACATGTAGACATGCACACAGGTAGACATGCACGCAGGTAGACATGTACGCAGGTAGACATGATCACAGGTAGACATCTAGACATGTAGACAGGTAGACATGTAGACAGGTAGACATGTACGCAGGTAGACATGTACGCAGGTAGACATGTACGCAGGTAGACATGATC
>NC_060179.1:85809690-85817190 GCF_021184085.1 Oncorhynchus gorbuscha
GTAGGGATGGTGCCACCACCATGCTTCACCGTAGGGATGGTGCCACCACCATGCTTCACCTTAGGGATGGTGCCAGGTTTCCTCCAGACGTGACGCTTGGCATTCAGGGCAATGAGTTCAATCTTGGTTTCATCAGACCAGAGAATCTTGTTTCTCATGTTCTGCGAGTCCTTTAGGTGCCTTTTGGCAAACTCCAAGCAGACTGGCATGTGCCTTTTACTGAGGAGTGGCCTCCGTCTGGCCACTCTACCATAAAGGCCTGATTGTTGGAGGCTGCAGAGATGGTTGTTTTTCTGGAAGGTTCTCACATCTCCACAGAGGAACTCTGGAGCTCTGTCAGAGTGACCATCAGGTTCTTGGTCACCTCCCTGACCAAAGGCTCTTCTCCGCCAATTGCTCAGTTTGGCCGGACGGCCAGGCCTAGGAAGAGTCTAAGTGGTTCCAAACCTCTTCTAAAAAACATGATTTTCCAGAAAAAACCCAGATGTCAGAAACACAAATATAAATTAAACTTGAACCATAATTGAACACACTAAAAATGACTAAAAATCTGGAAACTTTAATATGGCACTCAAAGAAAAAGCCCGCAGAACGTTGTATTCAATAAAAAAAATATATATTTCAAAATCAACATCCCCAAATAGAATTTGGACCAAAATAATTGACAATGTAATCCTACCAATAGCTCTTTACGGAAGTGAGGTTTGGGGGCCACTGAATAAAACTGGACATCAAAATGTGAGACAAACATCCAATTGAAGCCATACATGCAGAATTCTGTCGGAAAGTCCAAAGAAATACAGCAACTAATGTAGGGCAGAATTGGGCCTCTTTCCAGTGGTAATGAAAATACAGAACAAGATCATTACAATTTTGGCTCATCTAAATACAAGTACAAATTCTAGTCTCCAATTTAAAGCAATTTAAAGCAATTCAAACCCAAGAGCTGAGCCCAGAAATAAGCCCTCTCAGTCAGCTGGTGTTGGACCTAACCAACCAAGCTGACACCAGCATTGCTTAAAAATAAAGAGTTAAATCAATCAAAGGACTCATATTTACAACATTGGAGAAACAAAACAAAATCCCAAACCCGACTGAATTGCTATCAGGCCCGAAACAGAGAATATGAATTGGCTGATTATCTCTACTCAGTCGGAGATACGATGCAGAGACAGATGCTTACCAAGTACAGGCTGAGTGACCACCAACTGGCAATAGAAACCGGCAGACATAAAAGGACATGGCTACCCAAAGAGGAGTGTGTATGTGGTCACTGCATTACAGGGTAAGGTAGAAACAGAGATAATATTCCTCACCAAGAGATTCATTGTCACAAAAAAGTACTACATTTATCCCAAATTTTAAACGATTAAACCCAGAGGAAAAACTAGAAATACTGAAGGAACAACGGCTCCTCTTGTATTTGTCTGCCACAGCCTGAGAGACCCTGGCTAATAACATCTGCATAGTAAACATGAGGTACTTACTATTAGTATTATGTTATTACTATTATTATTGTTGTTGTATTTATCATTCCAAGTAGTAGTGGTATGGGTAGTAGGGGTGATGGTAGTATGGGTGAGTAGTGGTACGGGTAGTAGGGGTGATGGTAGTATGGGTGAGTAGTGGTACGGGTAGTAGGGGTGATGGTAGTAGGGGTGATGGTAGTAGGGGTGAGTAGTGGTATGGGTAGTAGGGGTGATGGTAGTAGGGGTGAGTAGTGGTACGGATAGTATGGGTGATGGTAGTAGGGGTGAGTAGTGGTACGGGTAGTAGGGGTGATGGTAGTAGGGGTGAGTAGTGGTACGGATAGTATGGGTGATGGTAGTAGGGGTGAGTAGTGGTACGGATAGTATGGGTGATGGTAGTAGGGGTGATGGTAGTAGGGGTGAGTAGTGGTACGGATAGTATGGGTGATGGTAGTAGGGGTGAGTAGTGGTACGGATAGTATGGGTGATGGTAGTAGGGGTGATGGTAGTAGGGGTGAGTAGTGGTACGGATAGTATGGGTGATGGTAGTAGGGGTGATGGTAGTAGGGGTGAGTAGTGGTACAGGTAGTATGGGTGAGTAGTGGTACGGGTAGTAGGGGTGATGGTAGTAGGGGTGAGTAGTGGTACGGGTAGTAGGGGTGATGGTAGTAGGGGTGATGGTAGTAGGGGTATGGGTAGTAGGGGTGATGGTAGTAGGGGTGAGTAGTGGTACGGGTAGTAGGGGTAATGGTAGTATGGGCGAGTAGTGGTACGGTTAGTATGGGTGATGGTAGTAGGGGTGATGGTAGTAGGGGTATGGGTAGTAGGGGTGATGGTAGTAGGGGTGAGTAGTGGTACGGGTAGTAGGGGTGATGGTAGTAGGGGCGAGTAGTGGTACGGGTAGTAGGGGTGATAGTAGTAGGGGTGATGGTAGTAGGGGTATGGGTAGTAGGGGTGATGGTAGTAGGGGTGAGTAGTGGTACGGGTAGTAGGGGTGATGGTAGTAGGGGCGAGTAGTGGTACGGGTAGTAGGGGTGATAGTAGTAGGGGTGATGGTAGTAGGGGTGAAGGTAGTAGGGGTGATGGTAGTAGGGGTGATGGTAGTAGTGGTATGGTTAGTAGGGGTGATGGTAGTAGGGGTGATGGTAGTAGGGGTGATGGTAGTAGAGGTGATGGTAGTAGTGGTATGGTTAGTAGGGGTGATAGTAGTAGGGGTGATGGTAGTAGTGGTATGGTTAGTAGGGGTGATGGTAGTAGGGGTGATGGTAGTAGGGGTGAGTAGTGGTATGGTTAGTAGGGGTGATGGTAGTAGGGGTGATGGTAGTAGGGGTGATGGTAGTAGTGGTGATGGTAGTAGTGGTATGGGTAGTAGGGGTGAAGGTAGTAGGGGTGATGGTAGTAGTGGTATGGTTAGTAGGGGTGATGGTAGTAGGGCTGATGGTAGTAGGGGTGATGGTAGTAGTGGTATGGGTAGTAGGGGTGATGGTAGTAGGGGTGAAGGTAGTAGGGGTGATGGTAGTAGTGGTGATGGTAGTAGTGGTATGGGTAGTAGGGGTGATGGTAGTAGGGGTGAAGGTAGTAGGGGTGATAGTAGTAGTGGTATGGGTAGTAGGGGTGATGGTAGTAGGGGTGATGGTAGTAGGGGTGAGTAGTGGTATGGTTAGTAGGGGTGATGGTAGTAGGGGTGATGGTAGTAGGGGTATGGGTAGTAGGGGTGATGGTAGTAGGGGTTTGGGTAGTAGAGGTGATGGTAGGGGTGATGGTAGTAGGGGTGATGGTAGTAGGGGTGATGGTAGTAGTGGTATGGGTTGTAGGGGTGAAGGTAGTAGGTTTATGGGTAGTAGGGGTGATGGTAGTAGAGGTGATGGTAGTAGGGGTATGGGTAGTAGGGGTGATGGTAGTAGGGGTGATGGTAGTAGGGGTAGTAGGGGTATGGGTAGTAGGGGTGATGGTAGTAGGGGTAGTAGGGGTGATGGTAGTAGGGGTGATGGTAGTAGGGGTATGGGTAGTAGAGGTGATGGTAGTCGTGGTGATGGTAGTAGGGGTGATGGTAGTAGTGGTATGGGTAATAGGGGTGATGGTAGGGGTGATGGTAGTAGGGGTGATGGTAGTAGTGGTATGGGTAGTAGGGGTGATGGTAGGTGTGATGGTAGTAGGGGTGATGGCAGTAGGGGTGATGGTAGTAGTGGTACGGGTGGTAGGGGTTATGGTAGTAGGGGTGATGGTAGTAGGGGTGATGGCAGTAGGGGTTATGGTAGTAGAGGTGATGGTAGTAGGGGTGATGGTAGTAGGGGTGATGGTAGTAGGGGTGATGGTAGTAGGGGTGAAGGTAGTAGGGGTGATGGTAGTAGGGGTGATGGTAGTAGTGGTATGGGTTGTAGGGGTGAAGGTAGTAGGGTTGATGGTAGTAGGGGTGATGGTAGTAGGGGTGATGGTAGTAGTGGTGATGGTAGTAGGGGTGATGGTAGTAGGGGTGATGGTAGTAGTGGTGATGGTAGTAGTGGTACAGGTAGTCGGGGTGATGGTAGTAGGGGTATGGGTAGTAGAGGTGATGGTAGTAGGGGTGATGGTAGTAGGGGTGATCGTAGTAGTGGTACGGCTGGTAGAGGTGATGGTAGTAGGGGTGATGGCAGTAGGGGTGATGGTAGTAGTGGTACGGTTAGTAGGGGTGATGGTAGTAGTGGTACGGTTAGTAGTGGTGATGGTAGTAGAGGTGATGGTAGTAGAGGTGATGGTAGTAGGGGTGATGGTAGTAGGGGTGAAGGTAGTAGTGGTGATGGTAGTAGTGGTACAGGTAGTCGGGGTGATGGTAGTAGGGGTATGGGTAGTAGAGGTGATGGTAGTAGGGGTGATGGTAGTAGGGGTGATGGTAGTAGTGGTACGGCTGGTAGAGGTGATGGTAGTAGGGGTGATGGTAGTAGGGGTGATGGTAGTAGTGGTACGGTTAGTAGGGGTGATGGTAGTAGTGGTACAGGTAGTAGGGGTGAGTAGTGGGTGGTAGGGAGTGAGGGTGGTAGGGAGTTACGGTAGTAGGGAGGTAGGGAGGGTGGTAGGAATGTAGGGTGGTTGGGTGGTAGAGAGGTAGGTAGGTAGGTAGGGTGGTAGGAAGGTAGGGCGGTAGGGTGGTAGAAAGGTAGGGTGGTAGGAAGGTAGGTAGGGTGGTAGGTAGGGTGGTAGGGCGGTAGGTAGGGTGGTAGGAAGGTAGGGAGGTAGGGTTTTAGGGCGGTAGGTAGGGCGGTAGGAAGGTAGGGAGGTAGGTAGGGTGGTAGGAAGGTAGGGAGGTAGGAAGGTAGGGAGGTAGGGTGGTAGGAAGGTAGGTAGGGTGGTAGGAAGGTAGGTAGGGTGGTAGGAAGGTAGGGAGGTAGGAAGGTAGGGTGGTAGGAAGGTAGGTAGGGTGGTAGGGTGGTAGGTAGGGTGGTAGGAAGGTAGGGAGGTAGGAAGGTAGGTAGGGTGGTAGGGAGGTAGGTAGGGTGGTAGGAGGTAGGTAGGGTGGTAGGAAGGTAGGGAGGTAGGGTGGTAGGAAGGTAGGGAGGTAGGTAGGGTGGTAGGAAGGAAGGAAGGGAGGTAGGTAGGGTGGTAGGAAGGTAGGGAGGTAGGGTGGTAGGTAGGGTGGTAGGAAGGTAGGGAGGTAGGTAGGGTGGTTGGGTGTTAGGGAGGTAGGGTTGTAGGGAGGTAAGGTGGTAAAGTGGTAGGGAGGTAGGTAGGGTGGTAGGGAGGTGGGTTGGTAGGGGGGTAGGAAGGTAGGGCGGTAGGGTGGTAGAAAGGTAGGGAGGTAAGTAGGGTGGTAGGAAGGTAGGTAGGGTGGTAGGTAGGGTGGTAGGGCGGTAGGTAGGGTGGTAGGAAGGTAGGGAGGTAGGGTTGTAGGGCGGTAGGTAGGGCGGTAGGAAGGTAGGGAGGTAGGTAGGGTGGTAGGAAGGTAGGGAGGTAGGAAGGTAGGGAGGTAGGGTGGTAGGAAGGTAGGTAGGGTGGTAGGAAGGTAGGTAGGGTGGTAGGAAGGTAGGTAGGGTGGTAGGAAGGTAGGGAGGTAGGGTTGTAGGGCGGTAGGTAGGGCGGTAGGAAGGTAGGGAGGTAGGTAGGGTGGTAGGAAGGTAGGGAGGTAGGAAGGTAGGGAGGTAGGGTTGTAGGGCGGTAGGTAGGGCGGTAGGAAGGTAGGGAGGTAGGTAGGGTGGTAGGAAGGTAGGGAGGTAGGAAGGTAGGGAGGTAGGGTGGTAGGAAGGTAGGTAGGGTGGTAGGAAGGTAGGTAGGGTGGTAGGAAGGTAGGTAGGGTGGTAGGAAGGTAGGGAGGTAGGAAGGTAGGGTGGTAGGATGGTAGGTAGGGTGGTAGGTAGGGTGGTAGGGTGGTAGGTAGGGTGGTAGGAAGGTAGGGAGGTAGGAAGGTAGGTAGGGTGGTAGGGAGGTAGGTAGGGTGGTAGGAGGTAGGTAGGGTGGTAGGAAGGTAGGGAGGTAGGGTGGTAGGAAGGTAGGGAGGTAGTTAGGGTGGTAGGAAGGAAGGGAGGTAGGTAGGGTGGTAGGAAGGTAGGGAGGTAGGGTGGTAGGTAGGGTGGTAGGAAGGTAGGGAGGTAGGTAGGGTGGTAGGGGGGTAGGGAGGTAGGTAGGGTGGTTGGGTGTTAGGGAGGTAGGGTTGTAGGGAGGTAAGGTGGTAAGGTGGTAGGGAGGTAGGTAGGGTGGTGGGTTGGTAGGGGGGTAGGGTGGTAGGGAGATAGGGTGGTAGGGAGTTAGTGTGGTAGGGAGGTAGGTAGGGTGGTAGGGAGGTAGGGAGTTCGGGTGGTAGGGTGGTAGGGAGGTAGGTAGGGTGGTAGGAAGGTAGGTTGGTAGGGTGGTAGGTAGGGAGGTAGGGTGGTAGGGAGGGAGGTAGGGTGGTAGGGAGGTAGGGTGGTAGGGAGGTAGGGTGCTAGGGAGGGAGGTAGGGTGGTAGGGAGGTAGGGTGGTAGGGAGGGAGGTAGGGTGGTAGGGAGTTAGGGTGGTAGGGAGGGAGGTAGGGTGGTAGGGAGGTAGGGTGATAGGGAGGTAGCGTGGTAGGGAGGTAAGGTTGTCGGCTGGTAGGGAGGTAGGGTGGTAGGGAGGTAGGTAAGGTGGTAGGGATATAGGGTGGTAGGGAGGTAGGTAGGGTGGTAGGGAGGGAGGTAGGGTGGTAGGGAGGTAGGGTGGTAGGGAGTTAGGGTGGTAGGGAGGTAGGTAGGGTGGTAGGAAGGTAGGAAGGTAGGGTGGTAGGGAGGTAGGGTGGTAGGTAGGGAGGTAGGGTGGTAGGGTGGTAGGGAGGGAGGTAGGGTGGTAGGGAGGGAGGTAGGGTGGTAGGGTGGTAGGGTGGTAGGGAGGTAGGTAAGGTGGTAGGGATATAGGGTGGTAGGGTGGTAGGGAGGTAGGTAGGGTGGTAGGGAGGGAGGTAGGTATGTAGGGTGGTAGGGAGGTAGGGGAACAGGGAGGTAGAGAGAGAGCATCAGTTGATGAAGATACAGGGTGACAGAAATGCTTCTCTCGTCCATCTAGAATCCCCATATTTTAATGAAGACAGCTTCTCCATCCTGGAGGGGGAAATCAATCATTTCCAGACCCAGGGACATGTACTAGTCTGTGGCGACCTAAATGCCAGAACCGGACAAGAACCTGACACCCTCAGCACACAGGGGGACAAACACCTGCCTGGAGGTGACAGCATCCCCTCCCACATATGCCCCCCTAGGCACAACTATGACAACATAACCAACAAAAACGGGTCACAACTCCTGCAGCTCTGTCGCACGCTGGGTATATACATAGTCAATGGTAGGCTTCGAGGGGACTCCTATGGTAGGTACACCTATAGCTCATCTCTTGGCAGTAGTACTGTAGACTACTTTATCACTGACCTCAACCCAGAGTCTCTCAGAGCGTTCACATTCAGCCCACTGACACCCCTATCAGACCACAGCAGAATCACAGTCTACCTGAACAGAGCAATACTCAATCATGAGGCATCAAAGCCAAAGGAACTGAGTAACATTAAGAAATGCTATAGATGGAAGGAATGCAGTTTGGAAACCTACCAAAAAAC
>NC_060179.1:85822190-85824690 GCF_021184085.1 Oncorhynchus gorbuscha
CTCTACTGGGCTCTACCCCTGTAATAAAACACTCCTACCCCCTCCTCTACTCTCTACTGGGGCCCTGGGCTATACCCCGTGATAAAACACTCCTACCCCCTCCTATACCCTCTACTGGGCTCTACCCCTGTAATAAAAACACTCCTACCCCCTCCTCTACTCTCTACTGGGGCCCTGGGCTACACCCCTGTAATAAAACACTCCTACCCCCTCATCTACTCTCTACTCGGCTCTACCCCTGTAATAAAACACTCCTACCCCCTCCTCTACGCTCTACTGGGCTCTACCCCTGTAATAAAACACTCCTACCCCCTCCTCTACGCTCTACTGGGCTCTACCCCTGTAATAAAACACTCCTACCCCTTCCTCTACTCTCTACTGGGCTCTACCCCTGTGATAAAACACTCCTACCCCCTCCTCTACTCTCTACTGGGCTCTACCCCTGTAATAAAACACTCCTACCCCCTCCTCTACTCTCTACTGGGGCCCTGGGCTATACCCCCGTGATAAAACACTCCTACCCCCTCCTATACCCTCTACTGGGCTCTACCCCTGTAATAAAAACACTCCTACCCCCTCCTCTACTCTCTACTGGGGCCCTGGGCTACACCCCTGTAATAAAACACTCCTACCCCCTCATCTACTCTCTACTCGGCTCTACCCCTGTAATAAAACACTCCTACCCCCTCCTCTACGCTCTACTGGGCTCTACCCCTGTAATAAAACACTCCTACCACTTCCTCTACTCTCTACTGGGCTCTACCCCTGTGAAAACACACTCCTACCCCCTCCTTTACTCTCTACTGGGCTCTACCCCTGTAATAAAACACTCCTACCCCCTCCTCTACTCTCTACTGGGGCCCTGGGCTCTACCTCTGTAATAAAACACTCCTACCACTTCCTCTACTCTCTACTGGGCTCTACCCCTGTGAAAATACACTCCTACCCCCTCCTTTACTCTCTACTGGGCTCTACCCCTGTAATAAAACACTCCTACCCCCTCCTCTACTCTCTACTGGGGCCCTGGGCTCTACCCCTGTAATAAAACACTCCTGCCCCCTCCTCTACTCTCTACTGGGGCCCTGGGCTCTACCCCTGTAATAAAACACTCCTACCCCCTCCTCTACGCTCTACTCGGCTCTACCCCTGTAATAAAACACTTCTACCCCTTCCTCTACTCTCTACTGGGCTCTACCCCTGTGATAACACACTCCTACCCCCTCCTCTACTAACATGCCCTCCTCTTCATACTACTACATCTCTAGTCTGTCCCCTGGTCTCTACCCCCTCCTCTACTAACATGCCCTCCTCCTCTTCATACTACTACATCTCTAGTCTGTCCCCTGGTCTCTACCCCCTCCTCTACTAACATGCCCTCCTCCTCTTCATACTACTACATCTCTAGTCTGTCCCCTGGTCTCTACCCCCTCCTCTACTAACATGCCCTCCTCTTCATACTACTACATCTCTAGTCTGTCCCCTGGTCTCTACCCCCTCCTCTACTAACATGCCCTCCTCCTCTTCATACTACTACATCTCTAGTCTGTCCCCTGGTCTCTACCCCCTCCTCTACTAACATGCCCTCCTCCTCTTCATACTACTACATCTCTAGTCTGTCCCCTGGTCTCTACCCCCTCCTCTACTAACATGCCCTTCTCCTCTTCATACTACTACATCTCTAGTCTGTCCCCTGGTCTCTACCCCCTCCTCTACTAACATGCCCTCCTCCTCATACTACTACATCTCTAGTCTGTCCCCTGGTCTCTACCCCCTCCTCTACTAACATGCCCTCCTCCTCTTCATACTACTACATCTCTAGTCTGTCCCCTGGTCTCTACCCCCTTCTCTTCCCTACTTAACTCTTCCTCTCCTCTCATCCAGACCTTTCCACCTCTCTGCTACTTTGCCTGATCCAACCAGATGATCTACACATACCAGAGGACACACTGAGGACAACATTGACTCATACAAATATGCATTGACATATCAAAATATAGAGATTGACTGACAGATTTAACACATCTGAATGACAACAGACAAACCACAGGCAACAGCGCAGCACACACACACACACACACACACACACACACACACACACACACACACACACACACACACACACACACACACACACACACACACACACACACACACACACACACACACACACACACACACACACACACACACACACACACCCCTGGCCTGTGATGTCAGCTGTGTGTGTGTGTGTGTGTGTGTGTGTGTGTGTGTGTGTGTGTGTGTGTGTGTGTGTGTGTGTGTGTGTGTGTGTGTGTGTGTGTGTGTGTGTGTGTGTGTGTGTGTGTGTGTGTGTGTGTGTGTGTGTGTGTGTGTGTGTGTGTGTGCTGTCCTGCTGGCACCACATCAGTCCATCAGGCTGCACCTACAGACATGGAAACCTGACAGGTAGTTCCCAGCCCCTCCCTCCTTTCCCCCTCTCCCCTTCCTTCACCTCTCTCTCCTCTGTCAGGTAATTCCC
>NC_060179.1:85829690-85839690 GCF_021184085.1 Oncorhynchus gorbuscha
ACACACACACACACACACACACACACATAGGGGGATTAGCGTCACTCTGTTCTTTCATTGCGTCCCCTTGCATCAGAGTGATCCCTAGGTAAACCAGAGTACGAACAACAAACCAACGTGGCAGAGGAGTGAGTGTGAAAATAGACAGAGGGTAATAGATAGAGGATAATAGATAGAGGGTAAAAGATAGAGGGTAATAGATAGAGGGTAATAGATAGAGGGTAAAAGATAGAGGGTAATAGATAGAGGGTAATAGATAGAGGGTAATAGATAGAGGGTAATAGATAGAGGGTAATAGATAGAGGATAAAAGATAGAGGGTAATAGATAGAGGGTAAAAGATAGAGGATAATAGAGGGTAATAGATAGAGGGTAAAAGATAGAGGGTAATAGATAGAGGATAATAGATAGAGGATAATAGATAGAGGGTAATAGATAGAGGGTAATAGATAGAGGATAATAGATAGAGGATAATAGATAGAGGGTAATAGATAGAGGGTAATAGATAGAGGATAATAGATAGAGGGTAATAGATAGAGGGTAAAAGATAGAGGGTAAAAGATAGAGGGTAATAGATAGAGGGTAATGTATAGAGGATAATAGAGGGTAATATATAGAGGTTAATAGATAGAGGATAATAGATAGAGGATAATAGATAGAGGGTAATATATAGAGGGTAATAGATAGAGGGTAAAAGATAGAGGGTAATAGATAGAGGGTAATGTATAGAGGATAATAGAGGGTAATATATAGAGGTTAATAGATAGAGGATAATAGATAGAGGGTAATATATAGAGGGTAATAGATGGAGGGTAATAGATAGAGGATAATAGATAGAGGGTAATAGATAGAGGGTAATAGATAGAGGATAATAGATAGAGGCTAATAGATAGAGGGTAATAGATAGAGGATAATAGATAGAGGATTATAGATAGAGGGTAATAGATAGAGGGTAATAGAGGATAATATATAGAGGATAATAGATAGAGGATAATATATAGAGGGTAATAGAGAGTAATATATAGAGAGTAATATATAGAGAGTAATATATAGAGGGTAATAGAGAGTAATATATAGAGGATAATAGATAGAGGGTAATAGATAGAGGGTAATAGATAGAGGGTAATAGAGGATAATATATAGAGGGTAATAGAGAGTAATATATAGAGGATAATAGATAGAGGGTAATAGATAGAGGGTAATAGAGAGTAATATATAGAGGGTAATAGATAGAGGATAATATATAGAGGGTAATAGTAGAGATATAGGGGTAGTTGAAGAGGTGGGGGGTAGTAGAGATATAGGGGGTAGTTGAAGAGGTGGGGGAGTAGTAGAGGTATAGGGGGTAGTTGAAGAGGTGGGGATAGAGGTTAGAGACAGGGGTAGTTGAAGAGGTGGGGGGGTTAGAGATAGGGGGTAGTTGAAGAGGTGGGGGTTAGAGATAGGGGGTAGTTGAAGAGGTGGGGGGTTAGAGATAGGGGGTAGTTGAAGAGGTGGGGGTAGTAGAGATAGGGGGTTGTTGAAGAGGTGGGGGTTAGAGATAGGGGGTGGTTGAAGAGGTGGGGGGTTAGAGATAGGGGGTAGTTGAAGAGGTGGGGGAGGTTAGAGATAGGGGGAGGTTGAAGAGGTGGGGGGTTTAGAGATAGGGGGTAGTTGAAGAGGTGGGGGTAGTAGAGATATAGGGGGTAGTTGAAGAGGTGGGGGGTAGTAGAGATATAGGGGGTAGTTGAAGAGGTGGGGGGTAGTAGAGATATAGGGGTAGTTGAAGAGGTGGGTGAGGTTAGAGATAGGGGGTGGTTGAAGAGGTGGGGGGTTAGAAATAGGGGGTAGTTGAAGAGGTGGGGGTAGTTGAGATATAGGGCGTAGTTGAAGAGGTGGGGGTAGTAGAGATATAGGGGTAGTTGAAGAGGTGGGGGTAGTAGAGATATAGGGGGTAGTTGAAGAGGTGGGGGTTAGAGATAGGGGTAGTTGAAGAGGTGGGGGTTAGTAGAGATATAGGGGTTGTTGAAGAGGTGGGGGTAGTAGAGATATAGGGGGTAGTTGAAGAGGTGGGGGGTAGTAGAGATATAGGGGGTAGTTGAAGAGGTGGGGGGGTTAGAGATAGGGGTAGTTGAAGAGGTGGGGGTAGTAGAGATAAGAGGGGGGTTGTTGAAGAGGTGGGGGTAGTAGAGATATAGGGGGTAGTTGAAGAGGTGGGGGGTTAGAGATAGGGGTAGTTGAAGAGGTGGGGGTAGTAGAGATATAGGGGGTAGTTGAAGAGGTGGGGGGTTAGAGATAGGGGGTAGTTGAAGAGGTGGGGGTAGTAGAGATATAGGGGGTTGTTGAAGAGGTGGGGGTAGTAGAGATATAGGGGTAGTTGAAGAGGTGGGGGTAGTAGAGATATAGGGGTAGTTGAAGAGGTGGGGGGGTTAGAGATAGGGGTAGTTGAAGAGGTGGGGGGTAGTAGAGATATAGGGGGTAGTTGAAGAGGTGGGGGGTAGTAGAGATATAGGGGGTAGTTGAAGAGGTGGGTGAGGTTAGAGATAGGGGTGGTTGAAGAGGTGGGGGGGTTAGAAATAGGGGTAGTTGAAGAGGTGGGGGTAGTTGAGATATAGGGCGTAGTTGAAGAGGTGGGGGTAGTAGAGATATAGGGGTAGTTGAAGAGGTGGGGGTAGTAGAGATATAGGGGTAGTTGAAGAGGTGGGGGGTTAGAGATAGGGGTCGTTTAAGAGGTGGGGGGGTAGTAGAGATATAGGGGTTGTTGAAGAGGTGGGGGTAGTAGAGATATAGGGGTAGTTGAAGAGGTGGGGGTAGTAGAGATATAGGGGTAGTTGAAGAGGTGGGGGGTTAGAGATAGGGGGTAGTTGAAGAGGTGGGGGGTAGTAGAGATATAGGGGGTTGTTGAAGAGGTGGGGGTAGTAGAGATATAGGGGGTAGTTGAAGAGGTGGGGGTTAGAGATAGGGGTAGTTGAAGAGGTGGGGGGTAGTAGAGATATAGGGGGTAGTTGAAGAGGTGGGGGGTTAGAGATAGGGGGTAGTTGAAGAGGTGGGGGGTAGTAGAGATATAGGGGTTGTTGAAGAGGTGGGGGTAGTAGAGATATAGGGGTAGTTGAAGAGGTGGGGGTAGTAGAGATATAGGGGTAGTTGAAGAGGTGGGGGTTAGAGATAGGGGGTAGTTGAAGAGGTGGGGGTAGTAGAGATATAGGGGGTAGTTGAAGAGGTGGGGGTTAGAGATAGGGGGTAGTTGAAGAGGTGGGGGTTAGAGATATAGTGGGTAGTTGAAGAGGTGGGGGTTAGAGATAGGGGTAGTTGAAGAGGTGGGGGGTAGTAGAGATAGGGGGTAGTTGAAGAGGTGGGGGGGTTAGAGCTAGGGGGTAGTTGAAGAGGTGGGGGGTTAGAGATAGGGGGTAGTTGAAGAGGTGGGGGGTAGTAGAGATATAGGGGGTAGTTGAAGAGGTGGGGGTAGTAGAGATATAGGGGGTAGTTGAAGAGGTGGGGGTAGTAGAGATATAGGGGTAGTTGAAGTGGTGGGGGGTTAGAGATCTCTCTCTTCACCCTGTCGATCGGCTCTTGGAAGGGGAAGGAGTTCTGTGCTTCGGTTTACTAGAGCTAATTATTCTCCCTCTTATTCCAGCCCTCCCTCTGTCTGTCTCTGCATCTCCCTTTCACAAACATAGACTGCACCTCCTATTTACCACCTAGAACAAACATACAGACTGCACCTCCTATTCACCACCTAGAACAAACATACAGACTGCACCTCCTATTCACCACCTAGAACAAACATACAGACTGCACCTCCTATTCACCACCTAGATCAAACATACAGACTGCACCTCCTATTCACCACCTAGAACAAACATACAGACTGCACCTCCTATTCACCACCTAGAACAAACATACAGACTGCACCTCCTATTCACCACCTAGAACAAACATACAGACTGCACCTCCTATTCACCACCTAGAACAAACATACAGACTGCACCTCCTATTCACCACCTAGAACAAACATACAGACTGCACCTCCTATTCACCACCTAGAACAAACATACAGACTGCACCTCCTATTCACCACCTAGAACAAACATACAGACTGCACCTCCTATTCACCACCTAGAACAAACATACAGACTGCACCTCCTATTCACCACCTAGAACAAACATACAGACTGCACCTCCTATTCACCACCTAGAACAAACATACAGACTGCACCTCCTATTCACCACCTAGAACAAACATACAGACTGCACCTCCTATTCACCACCTAGAACAAACATACAGACTGCACCTCCTATTCACCACCTAGAACAAACATACAGACTGCACCTCCTATTCACCACCTAGAACAAACATACAGACTGCACCTCCTATTCACCACCTAGAACAAACATACAGACTGCACCTCCTATTCACCACCTAGAACAAACATACAGACTGCACCTCCTATTCACCACCTAGAACAAACATCTCCATCCAGATTTTAAAAAACAACAGCATCCAGCTAGAACAACCAGGAACAAAACCTATCTAACAAACGTAACAGGAAACAAGTGCTGTTATGAAGTGACACTGGGCTGGTGAATGAGTCAGTGTTAGTTCACACAGAAATTATTGATGAATAGCTTGCTGTGAGTGGTGGGAGGTAGCGGTGTGCGGTGAGGATGCCATCACAGGAGGGATGGAGGGGAGGGAGGGAGGGAGGGAGGAGGGAGGGAGGGAGGGAGAGAGAGAGGGAGAGAGAGAGAGAGAGGGGGGGGAGGAGGGGAGGGAGAGAGGGAGGGGGGAGGGGGAGGGAGGGGGGGGAGGGAGGGAGAGGGGGAGGGGGATGGAGGGAAGGGAGGGAGGGAGGGACTGGTTTTTAATGAATAAATGGGAGCAGGGCAGGACACTCATCGCACTGGGAGGAGAGAGATTGGTAAAGAAAGATTGTCTTGGAGGGAAATGGGGGAAATTGGGAACTGAGTGACGGGCAGCACAGAACAGAGAGAGTTGGATGGAATAATGGGGAGTAGGGGAGGTTTGGATGGAGAGAAGTGTTTAAATATGAATCCTTGCAGCTCAGGGAAATATGAGGGAGAGAATCAGAGCTGAACTGGGAGAGAGGGGGATGGAGGGAGATGGGGGAGAGAGAGAGAGAGGGATGGGAGAGAGGGGGATGGAGGAGAGAGGGATGAGGGAGGGAGGGGGAGGGAGGGAGGGAGGAGAGGGAGAGGAGAGAGAGGAGGGGGAGGGAGGGGGATGGAGGGAGAGAGGGGGAGAGAGAGAGAGAGAGAGAGAGAGAGAGTGATGGGAGAGAGGGGGATGGAGGAGAGAGGGATGAGGAGGGAGGGGGAGGAGGGAGAGGGAGGGAGGGAGGGAGAGAGGGAGAGGGGGGGAGGGGGAGGGGGGGGATGGAGGGAGAGAGGGGGATGGAGGGAGAGAGGAGGATGGAGGGAGATGGGGGATGAGAGTGAGAGTGGGGGATGAGAGTGAGAGAGGGGGATGAGGGAGATAAAGTGATGTAGGGGCAGAAAGAGAGAGCGAAAACATCACCATAATAGACTGTCAACAACAATGACTGGCAAGAGTTTAAAACAGAGTTCCAATCTCTCTCGGCTTCAGTCCTCACTCTCCTTCTCATCATCACTCAAGCCTCCAACCCTAGTCTCTTAGCAGAAGTACAGCCCTGTGGTGCATCCCCACTCCACCACCTCTGTTCCACCCCCCCAAGGGACCTGGCCTGAGTTCTCATCCCCCACACTCACAGGGAGTCTCTCTCTCTCTCTCATTAATTCAGTTCTATGGTTACTGTTCTCTCGTCTCTCTCTAGTTATATTAGTTCTATGGTCATTGTTCTCTCTCAATTCAGGGACAGAACGACATAATTTCCTTGTCAGCTCGGGGATTCGATCTAGCAACCTTTCGGTTACTGGCCCAAAGCTCTAACCACTAGGCTACCTGCCGCCCCCCTCAGCTACACACCCTATACCCCCTGAACCACTAAGAGATCATGGACGGTCAGAGATTCAGTCTGGACTGGAGTGGACACAGTATTCTGTTTCAACATAAACTGTCAATGGCTAGTCTGGCTAGTCTGGCTAGTCCACTGTTTGTTGATCAATGCAGTGCATTGGCTATATCATAGCCTGTCCACCCACATCAGATCAGAGTAAGTTCGTGTTTGGGATTGTAGCTGTGCTGAGGTCCAAGGGCGATGTACTCTGCTGTGCTCTGGTTAAGCGGTTTGTGTTTCCCATCATGATGATGAAGAGCTCTTTCATCAGGATTCTCCCTCAGGGTAGATACTGACAGGTGTGCTACCTTCACAACCACCTTCACAACTACCCACACAAACAGAGAGAGAGAGACACAGAGACAGAGAGAGAGAGAGAGACAGAGAGAGAGAGAGAGAGAGAGAGAGAAAGAGAGAAAGAGAGAAAGAGAGAAAGAGAGAGAGAGAGAGAGAGAGAGAGAGAGAGAGAGAGAGAGAGAGAGAGAGAGAGAGAGAGAGAGAGAGAGAGAGAGAGAGAGAAAGAGAGAAAGAGAGAAAGAGAGAGAGAGAGAGAGAGAGAGAGAGAGAGAGAGAGAGAGAGAGAGAGAGAGAGAGAGAGAGAGAGAGAGAGAGAGAGAGAGAGAGAGAGAGAGAGAGAGAGAGAGAGAGAGAGAGAGAGAGAAGAGAGAGAGAGAGAGAGAGAGAGAGAGAGAGAGAGAGAGAGAGAGAGAGAGAGAGAGAGAGAGGAATACAGATATAGATCCTATTAAATGACTAGAGGGGTGTTGTCACAAACTCTCAGAGAGCAGGAATGGAGTGAAAACGGCAGCCATCTTGGTCAGGGTAGAAATCCTGAACCAGTCTAATTGGAATGAATGGCAGTAGAGGCATTTGTGATGCATTACCTGCTTTTACTGATTAGAGTCCACCTAAAATATAGTAATAATTATAAGTACAGTTTATACAGGTTTTATACACATGTTCTGTATAAAGAGCCTCTAAATATATGTAAACACATGTACTTTGTTTTCTTGAAAAGTTGTGAGTGCAAAAATAAACTCAGAAAAAAAAGAAACGTCCCTTTTTCAGGACACTGTCTTTCAAAGATAATTTATAAACTTTAAAATAACTTCACAGATCTTCATTGTTAAAGGGTTTAAACACTGTTCTCCATGCTTGTTCAATGAACCATAAACAATTAATGAACATGCACCTGTGGAACGGTCGTTAAGACACTAACAGCTTACAGACGGTAGGCAATTAAGGTCAGTTATGAAAACGTAGGACACTAAAGAGGCCTTTCTACTGACTCTGGAAAACACCAAAAGAAAGATGCCCAGGGTCCCTGCTCATCTGTGTGAACGTGCCTTAGGCATGCTGCAAGGAGGCATGACTGCAGATGTGGCCAGGGCAATAAATTGCAATGTCCGTACTGTGAGACGCCTAAGACAGCGCTACAGTGAGACAGGATGGACAGCTGATCGTCCTCACAGTGGCAGACCACGTGTAACAAAACCTGCACAGGATCTGTACATCTGAACATCCCACCTGCGGGACAGGTACAGGATGGCAACAACAACTGCCCGAGTTACACCAGGAACGCACAATCCCTCCATCAGTGCCTGAAATAGGCTGAGAGAGACTGGACTGAGGGCTTGTAGGCCTGTTGTAAAGGCAGGTCCTCACCAGACATCACCGGCAACAACGTCACCTATGGGCACAAACACAACGTCGCTGGACCAGACAGGACTGGCAAAAAGTGCTCTTCACTGACGAGTCACGGTTTTGTCTCACCAGGGGTGGTGATCGGATTCTCGTTTATCGTCGAAGGAATGAGCGTTACACCGAGGCCTGTACTCTGGAGCGGGATCGATTTGGAGGTGGAGGGTCCATCATGGTCTGGGGCAGTGTGTCACAGCATCATCGGACTGAGCTTGTTGTCATTGCAGGCAACCTTAACACTGAGCGTTACAGGGAAGACATCCTCCTCCCTCATGTGGTACCCTTCCGGCAGGCTCATCCTGACATGATCCTCCAGCATGACAATGTCACCAGCCATACTGCTCGTTCTGTGTGTGATTTCCTGCAGACAGGAATGTCAGTGTTCTGTCATGGCCATCGAAGAGCCCAGATCTCAATCTCATTGAGCACGTCTGGGACCTGTTGGATCGGAGGGTGAGGGCTAGGGCCATTCCCCCTAAAAATGTCTGGGAACTTGCAGGTTCCTTGGTGGAAGCAAGAACTGGAAAATATGGTCCATGAGGAGGAGATGCACTGCAGTACTTAATGCAGCTGGTGGCCACACCAGAGAGCAGAACAGACAGGCCTGGATGAGATCTTTAAGGTCAGGGCCCTCCCCAAGGTACTTGGAGTCAAATAGACAGGCCTGGATGAGGTCTTTAAGGTCAGAGCCCTCCCCTAAGCTAACAAAATCATTTTAGACCCAAGCCACCCCCTGTACCTGGACTTTGAACTACTCCCCTCTGGGCGCAGGTATAGGGCACCCCTCAGCAGGAAAAACACAACTAGACAATAATTTGTGCCAGGAGTGATATCCCTTCTAAATAGCTCGGGCTAAATGTTCCTATCGACCCCGTACGGCCAGCAGGCTAAATGTTCCTATCGACCCCGTACGGCCAGCAGGCTAAATGTTCCTATCGACCCCGTACGGACAGCAGGCTAAATGTTCCTATCGACCCCGTACGGCCAGCAGGCTAAATGTTCCTATCGACCCCGTACGGACAGCAGGCTAAATGTTCCTATCGACCCCGTAAGGCCAGCAGGCTAAATGTTCCTATCGACCCCGTACGGCCAGCAGGCTAATGTTCCTATCGACCCCGTAAGGCCAGCAGGCTAATGTTCCTATCGACCCCGTACGGCCAGCAGGCTAATGTTCCTATCGACCCCGTACGGCCAGCAGGCTAATGTTCCTATCGACCCCGTACGGCCAGCAGGCTAATGTTCCTATCGACCCCGTACGGCCAGCAGGCTAATGTTTCTATCGACCCCGTACGGCCAGCAGGCTAATGTTCCTATCGACCCCGTACGGCCAGCAGGCTAATGTTCCTATCGACCCCGTACGGCCAGCAGGCTAAATGTTCCTATCGACCCCGTACGGCCAGCAGGCTAAATGTTCCTATCGACCCCGTAAGGCCAGCAGGCTAATGTTCCTATCGACCCCGTAAGGCCAGCAGGCTAATGTTCCTATCGACCCCGTAAGGCCAGCAGGCTAAATGTTCCTATCGACCCCGTACGGCCAGCAGGCTAGTCTTTAATAGCAGGCTAGTCTTTTTATTTATTTAACTGTTATGAAAGTTGTATTGTCAATTTTGTTTTGTTATTTAAACGGCACTTTAAACGTGTACATGACACTGCAACAACATGTCCCCATGGGGACAATATATAGTCAGTCAGTAAGTAGATGATACCAGTCTGATTAGATCATTCATCAACAACAATATAAAGTCCGATCAGGGGGGTAATAGTCTGTGTGGACGATCAGGGGGGTAATAGTCTGTGTGGACGATCAGGGGGGGTAATAGTCTGTGTGGACGATCAGGGGGGTAATGGTCTGTGTGGACGATCAGGGGGGTAATAGTCTGTGTGGACGATCAGGGGGGTAATAGTCTGTGTGGACGATCAGGGGGGTAATAGTCTGTGTGGACGATCAGGGGAGTAATATTCTGGGGACGATCAGGGGGGTAATAGTCTGTGTGGACGTTTGATAAATTGTTCAGTAGTCTTCAGGGGTTAGCAGCTGTTAAGGAGCCTTTTGGTCAAAGACTTGGTGTTTCTCAGAAACACTTGCCGTGCGGTAGCAGAAAGAACAGTCTCTAAATTGGGTGACAGGAGGCTTTGACCATTTTTAAGGTCCTTCCTCTGACACCGCCTGGTATAGAGGTTCTGGATGGCAGGAAGCTTGGACCCGGTGATATACTGGGTCGTACACACTACCCTCTGTAGGGCCTTCCTCTGACACCGCCTGGTATAGAGGTTCTGGATGGCAGGAAGCTTGGACCCGGTGATATACTGGGTCGTACACACTAC
>NC_060179.1:85842190-85929690 GCF_021184085.1 Oncorhynchus gorbuscha
AGGAGAGAGAAGAGAGGGAAAGAGGGAGAGAGAGAGAAGAGAGGGAAAGAGGGAGAGAGAGAGAAGAGAGGGAAAGAGGGAGAGAGAGAGAAGAGAAGAGGAGAGAGAAGAGAGGGAGATAGAAGAGAGGGAGATAGAGAGAGAAGAAGGTGAGAGAGAAGAGAAGGAGAGAGAACATTCTTCTGGCCCTCAGAGAGAAGGGAGAAATGTACACTGACAGGGCCAGTCCCAGATCCACTCCAATGCAAACATGCCTCCTTCTCCTCATATGAGCAATAAAACAACGCCTGGCCTGGCCGCCTCCTATGATGCTTACGTTGTCCTCTGTTTGGCTAAGCAGCATGTTATGTGGCCCATTAGGAAACAGAAGGGTACGGGACACAGAGACCAAAATATCCCCAGGTCACTATCACTCGTTACCCCGCTCTCTCCTTCCATCTCCCGCTCTATTCCCCCCCTCTCTCGCCCCCTTCCTTCCTTTCTACCCCTCTATCCCCCCCCCTCTCTCGCCCCCTTCCTTCCTCTCTACCCCTCTTCCCCCCACCCCACTTCCATCTCCCGCTCTACCCCCCTCTCGCCCCCTTCCTTACTCTCTACCCCTCTCCCCCCCACCCCACTTCCATCTCCCCCTCTATCCCCCCTCTCTCGCCCCCTTCCTTCCTCTCTACCCCTCTCTCCCCCTCCCCACTTCTCTCTCCCCCTCTATCCCCCCTCTCTCGCCCCCTTTCCTTCCTCTCTACCCTTCTCTCCCCCACCCCACTTCCATCTCCCGCTCTACCCCCCCTCTCTCGCCCCCTTCCTTCCTCTCTACCCCTCTCCCCCCCACCCCACTTCTCTCTCCCCCCCCTCTCTCACCCCCTTCCTTCCTCTCTACCCCTCTCTCCCCCCACCCCACTTCTCTCTCCCCCTCTCTCGCCCCCTTCCTTCCTCTCTCCCCCTCTCTCCCCCACCCCACTTCTCTCTCCCCCTTTACCCCCCTCTCTCACCCCCTTTCCTTCCTCTCTACCCCTCTCTCCCCCACCCCACTTCTCTCTCCCCTTCTATCCCCCCTCTCTCGCCCCCTTTCCTTCCTCTCTACCCCTCTCTCTCCCACCCCACTTCCATTTCCCCCTCTACCCCCCCCCCCTCTCGCCCCTTCCTTCCTCTCTACCCCTCTCTCCCCCACCCACTTCTCTCTCCCCCTCTATCCCCCTCTCTCGCCCCCTTCCTTCCTCTCTCCCCACCCCACTTCTCTCTCCCCCTCTCTCGCCCCCTTCCTTCCTCTCTACCCCTCTCTCCCCCACCCCACTTCCATTTCCCCCTCTACCCCCCCTCTCGCCCCTTCCTTCCTCTCTACCCCTCTCTCCCCCACACCACTTCTCTCTCCCCCTCTATCCCCCTCTCTCGCCCCCTTCCTTCCTCTCTCCCCCACCCCACTTCTCTCTCCCCCTCTCTCGCCCCCTTCCTTCCTCTCTACCCCTCTCTCCCCCACCCCACTTCTCTCTCCCCTTCTATCCCCCCCTCTCTCACCCCCTTTCCTTCCTCTCTACCCCTCTCTCCCCCACCCCACTTCTCTCTCCCCTTCTATCCCCCCTCTCTCGCCCCCTTTCCTTCCTCTCTACCCCTCTCTCCCCCACCCCACTTCTCTCTCCCCCTCTATCCCCCCCCTCTCTCGACCCCTTTCCTTCCTCTCTACCCCTCTCTCCCCCACCCCACTTCTCTCTCCCCCTCCACCCCCCTCTCGCCCCTTCCTTCCTCTCTACCCCTCTCTCCCCCACACCACTTCTCTCTCCCCCTCTATCCCCCCTCTCGCCCCTTCCTTCCTCTCTACCCCTCTCTCCCCCACCCCACATCTCTCTCCCCCTCTATCTTTCTCCCTTTCTCTCCTCCCTCCCCTCTCTACCACTGCCTCAAGGTGACATCACAGTGCTGTGTTCCCTCTGATATCACTTCAATATTCACACACACACAGCCCCCCCCCCCATATTCTAGGGGTTATTCTGAACTAATCTCCTCAGGCCATAATTCAGATTAGATTTGGTGTTATTATTGCTCTGTCCATTCCCCACTGCCCTGCCTGCTGTTTGGATGTGTGTGTGTGTGTGTGTGTGTGTGTGTGTGTGTGTGTGTGTGTGTGTGTGTGTGTGTGTGTGTGTGTGTGTGTGTGTGTGTGTGTGTGTGTGTGTGTGTGTGTGTGTGTGTGTGTGTGTGTGTGTGTGTGTGTGTGTGTGCGTGCGCAGGATAAACCTACTGACAGACGTCCATGGTGCCTGGACCACTCTGTTTGAGAGAATTGATTAAAATGACTGTCCACTGACCCAGATTTGAAGGCTGAGCGAAATAGATATTGTGAAATACAAATTTATATTATACTACTGTATAAAGAAAAAGACAGAGAGAGATAGAGAGAGAGAAACAGAGAGTGAGAGAGATAGAGAGTGACAGAGAGAGAGAGATAGAGAGAGAGAGAGAGACAGAGAGAGAGACAGAGACAGAGAGAGAGACAGGGAGAGAGACAGAGACAGCGAGAGAGAGACAGAGAGAAACAGAGTGAGAGAGAGACAGAGAGAGAGACAGAGTGAGAGAGAGACAGAGAGAGAGACAGGGAGAGAGACAGAGACAGCGAGAGAGAGACAGAGAGAGAGAGACAGAGAGAAACAGAGTGAGAGAGAGAGAGACAGAGAGAGAGACAGAGAGAGAGACAGATAGAGACAGAGAGAGAAACAGAGTGAGAGAGAGACAGAGAGAGAGTCATAGTGAGAGAGAGACAGAGAGAGAGACAGATAGAAACAGAGTGAGAGAGAGACAGAGAGAGAGACATGGAGAGAGACAGAGAGAGAGAGAGAAACAGAGTGAGAGAGAGACAGCGAGAGAGAGAGAGAGAGAGAGAGAGAGAGAGAGAGAGAGAGAGAGAGAGAGAGAGAGAGAGAGAGAGAGAGAGAGAGAGAAACAGAGAGAGAGACAGGGAGAGAAACAGAGTGAGAGAGAGACAGAGAGAGAGACATGGAGAGAGACAGAGAGAGAGAGAGAAACAGAGAGAGAGAGAGAGAGAGATTATATGACAGGTGTTAGTTGAAAGAACTCAAGGTGATCCCAGCTTCTACTATCAAACCTAGATAAAACCCTCATGCCATCTCATCCCAGCCATCCCATCTCATTCCATCCATCTCATCTCATCCCATCTCATCTCATCCCAGCCCATCTCATCTCATCCCAGCCATCTCATCTCATCCCAGCCCATCTCATCTCATCCCAGCCATCTCATCCCAGCCATCTCATCCCAGCCCATCTCATCCCAGCCATCTCATCCCAGCCCATCTCATCTCATCCCAGCCATCTCATCCCAGCCCATCTCATCTCATCCCAGCCATCTCATCCCAGCCCATCTCATCTCATCCCAGCCATCTCATCCCAGCCATCTCATCCCAGCCCATCTCATCCCAGCCCATCTCATCTCATCCCAGCCATCTCATCCCATCCATCTCATCCCAGCCATCATCCCAGCCCATCTCATCCCAGCCCATCTCATCTCATCCATCTCATCTCATCTCATCCCATCTCATCTCATCCCAGCCATCTCATCTCATCCCAGCCATCTCATCCCAGCCATCTCATTCCATCCCAGCCCATCTCATCCCAGCCCATCTCATCTCATCCCAGCCATCTCATCTCATCCATCTCATCCCAGCCCATCTCATCTCATCCCAGCCATCTCATCCCAGCCATCTCATCCCAGCCCATCTCATCCCAGCCCATCTCATCTCATCCCAGCCATCTCATCCCAGCCCATCTCATCTCATCCCAGCCATCTCATCTCATCCCAGCCCATCTCATCTCATCCATCTCATCTCATCTCATCCCATCTCATCTCATCCCAGCCATCTCATCTCATCCCAGCCATCTCATCCCAGCCATCTCATCCCAGCCCATCTCATCTCATCCCATCTCATCTCATCCCAGCCATCTCATCTCATCCCAGCCATCTCATCTCATCCCATCTCATCTCATCCCAGCCATCTCATCCCAGCCATCTCATCCCAGCCATCTCATCCCAGCCATCTCATCCCAGCCATCTCATCCCAGCCATCTCATCATCCCAGCCCATCTCATCATCCCAGCCCATCAAATCTCATCCCAGCCCATCTCATCCCAGCCCATCTCATCTCATCCCAGCCATCTCATCCCAGCCATCTCATCCCAGCCCATCTCATCTCATCCCAGCCATCTCATCCCAACCCATCTCATCTCATCTCATCCCAGCCATCTCATCCCAGCCATCTCATCCCAGCCATCTCATCCCAGCCATCTCATCCCAACCATCTCATCCCAGCCCATCTCATCTCATCCCAGCCCATCTCATCATCCCAGCCCATCTCATCATCCCAGCCCATCTCATCATCCCAGCCCATCAAATCTCATCCCAGCCCATCTCATCTCATCCCAGCCATCTCATCTCATCCCATCTCATCTCATCCCAGCCATCTCATCTCATCCCAGCCATCTCATCTCATCCCAGCCATCATCCCAGCCCATCTCATCATCCCAGCCCATCTCATCATCCCAGCCCATCAAATCTCATCCCAGCCCATCTCATCTCATCCCAGCCATCTCATCTCATCCCATCTCATCTCATCCCAGCCATCTCATCTCATCCCAGCCATCTCATCCCAGCCATCTCATCTCATCCCAGCCATCTCATCCCAGCCATCTCATCTCATCCCATCTCATCTCATCCCATCTCATCTCATCCCAGCCATCTCATCCCAGCCCATCTCATCCCAGCCATTTCATCTCATCCCAGCCATCTGATTCCATCTTAAATACACAGTCAATTTATTGAAAACTTTGAGTTTTCCTCCCTAATTGGAAAATGTATTGTGGTTTTATGTAGAAAGAAACAATACTGAAAATGTATGAATTCAGTGTTAGTTTGCTTTGGTTATCGCCTAGAGCAAAGGGAAGCCCAGCCGCGAGCTGCTTAGTAACGCCAGCTGCTTAGTAACGCCAGATGAGCTAAATGACTTCTATGCTTCGAGGCAAGCAACGCTGAAGCATGCATGAGAGCACCGGCTGTTCCAGATGACTGTGTTATCATGCTCGCCTTGTCCGATGTGAGTAATCCCTTTAAACAGGTCAACATTCACAAGGCCCTCCCCCTCCCTTTTCATATGCTGCTTCTCCTCACCGCCTATGACCTATTATCTATGTCATCTAGTCACTTTATCCTTCATGTACATATGACATGTTTTGCCAAAATTACAAGTCATGGTCTTGACTCCGCCTCCGGTCTTGACTCCGCCTCCGGTCTTGGTCCAGTCTTGGTCTTCCTTGAGGTGGTCTCTCGAACATAACACTTCCGCATTCACACAGACAAGGACATCTTCCTTGCCTCTTCAGAGAGTTGCAGGGAATATGAATTAATTATGCATTCTGTTCATGTTTTATGATAAACTTGGGCAAATTAATACATTTCCGATTCAGTTGATTCCCTACCAAGGTCTATATATTTTTTGAATATTGTTGAATTCTGTTTTCAATGCCTGGATTCCGTGAGGGTCCTAATGAACATATTTACATGAGAATGAGGTTCTCCGCTACCTATTGTTCCTGCAGTGATGATTCAACATCTTCATCTAAATTGTTTTCATCTATAATCGCCAAAAAGGCTAGACCTATCATCAGCCAAATTAGGGTGCCAAATAAATGGCTCTCTAACGGATGCGATTCGCTGACTGGCGAGTCACTCAATGTAGAGTCATTGTCTGGCACAGACAGTAAAAATAAACACATAGAGAGGAATCCCTTTGGTCCCGATACCGTGGACATATCACCAAGATGATTTATGGACGGCAAAGATATATAGGCGATTTACTTCATTCACTATTTTATAGAAGATGTTCGACATCTTCTATAAAATAGTCAACACTTGCTGTTTCAGTTGTTAATCAACGCACTGTAAAGAGACTATGCGCCATGAGTCCGCGTTGCTACGTGAAACACTCCAAAATGAAGTAAACAATAATGAGCCTCAACGTTACCATTTACATTACACATGGGATGTACAGATTCACGAGCATCATGCAATCTCACTCCGTGACATCTGACAACTGGACATATGTATATAATGACGAGATGCTCATGTCATCTCTGCCCAATGAGTCGTTGTCCCCAACGGCGGGAAGGCAGGCCACAAGTTTAGGTCCAAAATAAGCCCATATAAATTCATTGGTTTTATTTTTGGGACAGATTTTTGGTGAGAGTGAAACCTCTCGCTTGTCCTATTCCTCTCTTCTGCGTTTCATGTCCTCTTTGTGACTGATAAGCAAAGAAGATTCACATCTTTAAATTCTAGCGAGAGAGAGAGATAATAATCCCCAGAATAGCGAATTGAAGCTTTTAAAATAAAAAGTTCATATGAAGTGAAACATGTAGCCAGGTTGAAATCAGTCTGTATTTACATATTTATATTATTATTATGTATATTTACATATTTATATTATTATTATGTATATTTACATATTTATATTATTATTATGTATATTTACATATTTATATTATTATTATGTATATTTATATATTTATGTATTTACATATTTATATTACACATTTACATATTTATATTATTATTATTATTATGTATATTTACATATTTATATATGTACATATTTATATTATCATGTATATTTACATATTCATATGACACATTTACATATTTATATTATTATTATTATTATTATTATTATTATTATTATTATTATTATTATTATTATGTATATTTACATATTTATATACGTACATATTTATATTACATATTTACATATGTATACATGGCTGATTAGCATGCTGCGCTAATGGAACAACACTACCATGATGCCCAGCACCATCCTTCTATAATCCCAGAGTTTGTGACAGCTCTACCCCCACCCCCCCGTCCAATGCCAATATGCCAGAGCCAGATCAACCCCCACCCCCGTCCAATGCCAATATGCCAGAGCCAGATCAACCCCCTCGTCCAATGCCAATATGCCAGAGCCAGATCAACCCCCACCCCCGTCCAATGCCAATATGCCAGAGCCAGATCAACACCCACCCCCCGTCCAATGCCAATATGCCAGAGCCAGATCAACACCCACCCCCGTCCAATGCCAATATGCCAGAGCCAGATCTACCCCCACCCCCCGTCCAATGCCAATATGCCAGAGCCAGATCAACCCCCCCCCCCCCCGTCCAATGCCAATATGCCAGAGCCAGATCAACCCCCCCCTCGTCCAATGCCAATATGCCAGAGCCAGATCAACACCCACCCCCGTCCAATGCCAATATGCCAGAGCCAGATCTACCCCCACCCCCGTCCAATGCCAATATGCCAGAGCCAGATCAACCCCCCCCCCGTCCAATGCCAATATGCCAGAGCCAGATCAACCCCCTCGTCCAATGCCAATATGCCAGAGCCAGATCAAGCCCCACCCCCGTCCAATGCCAATATGCCAGAGCCAGATCAACCCCCCGTCCAATGCCAATATGCCAGAGCCAGATCAACCCCCCCCTCGTCCAATGCCAATATGCCAGAGCCAGATCAACCCCACCCCCTGTCCAATGTCAATATGCCAGAGCCAGATCAACCCCCTCGTCCAATGCCAATATGCCAGAGCCAGATCAACCCCCCCCCATTGTTCCACTGATCTGTGATATAAAGGATAAAGGAACATTGGAGACCCAACTAACAATATACCAATGACCATCTTTTCCAAGCCAACAACTTGACAAATTCACAGTTCTGTCAACATCGATTTAGCTTCTTAACCAACCATTCTGAATACATTACATATACCTGCTATTGAGAATGTCAGGGCAGTGAGGTGAGTGTCAGTTAACATGCTATTGAGAATGTCAGGGCAGTGAGGTGAGTGTCAGTTAACATGCTATTGAGAATGTCAGGGCATGCTATTGAGAATGTCAGGGCAGTGAGGTGAGTGTCAGTTAACATGCTATTGAGAATGTCAGGGCAGTGAGGTGAGTGTCAGTTAACATGCTATTGAGAATGTCAGGGCAGTGAGGTGAGTGTCAGTTAACATGCTATTGAGAATGTCAGGGCAGTGAGGTGAGTGTCAGTTAACATGCTATTGAGAATGTCAGGGCAGTGAGGTGAGTGTCAGTTAACATGCTATTGAGAATGAGTCAGGGCAGTGAGGTGAGTGTCAGTTAACATGCTATTGAGAATGTCAGGGCAGTGAGGTGAGTGTCAGTTAACATGCTATTGAGAATGTCAGGGCAGTGAGGTGAGTGTCAGTTAACATGCTATTGAGAATGTCAGGGCAGTGAGGTGAGTGTCAGTTAACATGCTATTGAGAATGTCAGGGGTGAGTGTCAGTGAGAGAATGTGAGTGAGGTGTCAGTTAACATGCTATTGAGAATGTCAGGGCAGTGAGGTGAGTGTCAGTTAACATGCTATTGAGAATGTCAGGGCAGTGAGGTGAGTGTCAGGGCAGTTAACATGCTATTGAGAATGTCAGGGCAGTGAGGTGAGTGTCAGTTAACATGCTATTGAGAATGTCAGGGCAGTGAGGTGAGTGTCAGTTAACATGCTATTGAGAATGTCAGGGCAGTGAGGTGAGTGTCAGTTAACATGCTATTGAGAATGTCAGGGCAGTGAGGTGAGTGTCAGTTAACTAAAATACAGAGGTGTAAAAAGTACTCAACTGTCAAACTGGAGTAGAAATAAAGATACCTTGATATAAAATGACTCAAGTAAAAGTGAAAGTCACCCATTTAATTAAAATACTACTTGAGTAAAAATCTAAAAAGTATTTTGGTTTAAATGTTCTTAAGAATGAAAAGTAAATGGAATTGCTAAAATATACTTAAGTATCAAAATAAAAAGTATAAATCATTTAAAATTCCTTATATTAAGCAAACCAGAATGCACAATTACCTTATTTAAATTTATTTTTTTACGGATAGCCAGGGGCACACTCCAACACGCAGACACAATTTACAAAGGAAGCAATTCTGTTTAGTGAGTCCTCCAGATCAGAGGCAGTAGGGATAACCAGGGATGTGCTCTGTTTAGTGAGTCCTCCAGATCAGAGGCAGTAGGGATGACCAGGGGTGTTCTCTGTTTAGTAAGTCCTCCAGATCAGAGCCAGTAGGGACGACCAGGGATGTGCTCTGTTTAGGAGTCCTCCAGATCAGTTGACCAGGGATCTTCTCTGTTTAGTGAGTCCTCCAGATCAGAAGCAGTAGGGATGACCAGGGATGTTCTCTGTTTAGTGAGTCCTCCAGATCAGAAGCAGTAGGGATGACCAGGGATGTTCTCTGTTTAGTGAGTCTGTCAGATCAGAGACAGTAGGGATGACCAGGGATGTTCTCTGTTTAGTGAGTCTGTCAGATCAGAGGCAGTAGGGATGTTCTCTGTTTAGTGAGTCCTCCAGACCACTGGAAAAAGGGCAACCAGTGAGGAACAAATACCACCCATATTTATCTGTTTATTTGTCATCCCGTTTGTTACAACACTGTATATATATATATATAGAGAGAGACATAGTATGACATTTGAAATATCTTTATTATTTTGGAACTTGTGTGGGTGTAATGTTTATTGTTTACACCTTTGTTTATGATCTATTTCACTCCACACACACACACACACACACACACACACACACACACACACACACACACACACACACACACACACACACACACACACACACACACACACACACACACACACACACACACACACACACACACACACACACACACACACACCCCCTCAGTGAAACGGGAAGGAGGGTGGGGCTGACAGGGGAACAGGAATGAAGACACTGTGGGGGGGGGGGTCCATTGTGAGGAGACTGAATAGAGGAGGAGAGGAGTTATGTCTGGGGGACAACAGAACACACGCACTACTTCAGCATGAGCCACTGTGTGTGTGTGTGTGTGTAATAATAATAATATAATAATAATAATAATAATATATGCCATTTAGCAGACGCTTTTATCTAAAGCGACTTACAGTCATGTGTGCATACATTCTACGTGTGTGTGTGTGTGTGTGTGTGTGTGTGTGTGTGTGTGTGTGTGTGTGTGTGTGTGTGTGTGTGTGTGTGTGTGTGTGTGTGTGTGTGTGTGTGTGTGTGTGTGTGTGTGTGTGTGTGTGTGTGTGTGTGTGTGTGTGTGTGTGTCTGCTGTCTACTGCTGAATGTCAAAGACACACACACACACCAGAATAACCTGTTGTGGAGAAATGCTTACCGACATTTGAAGCTAAAAAAGGTCAACATCAAAGGTCAGCAGCGGAGTTCACACGAAAATCATTAGGGTTATTTATCTCCCCATGTTCAGAATCATTAGGGTTATTTATCTCCCATGCTCAGGATCGTTAGGGTTATTTATCTCCCATGCTCAGGATCATTAGGGTTATTTATCTCCCATGCTCAGGATCATTAGGGTTATTTATCTCCCATGCTCAGGATCATTAGGGTTATTTATCTCCCATGCTCAGGATCATTAGGGTTATTTATCTCCCATGCTCAGGATCATTAGGGTTATTTATCTCCCATGCTCAGGATCATTAGGGTTATTTATCTCCCATGCCCAGGATCATTAGGGTTATTTATCTCTTAGGTTAGTTAATAACAGACTATAGGAGGGGTTTATTCAGGTTAGTTAATAACAGACTATAGAGGGGTTTATTCAGGTTAGTTAATAACAGACTATAGTTGTATAGAGAGGTTTATTCAGGTTAGTTAATAACAGACTATAGTTGTATAGAGAGGTTTATTCAGGTTAGTTAATAACAGACTATAGTTGTATAGAGGGGTTTATTCAGGTTAGTAAATAACAGACTATAGTTGTATAGAGGGGTTTATTCAGGTTAGTTAATAACAGACTATAGAGGGGTTTATTCAGGTGAGTTAATAACAGTGGAGGACTGTAGTTCTTGGAGTGGTTTTGAAGCAGTACAATATGTGAAGGTTAGACTTTCTTCGACATCAGTTGTGCAACCTTTCGGTTTACATTATCCTGTAGACTGGGTTTTATAATATTATCCTGTAAACTGGGTTTCATAACATTATCCTGTAGACTGGGTTTCATAGCATTATCCTGTAGACTGGGTTTCATAACATTATCTTGTAGACTGGGTTTCATAGCATTATCCTGTAGACTGGGTTTCATAACATTATCCTGTAGACTGGGTTTCCTAACATTACAGGATAATGTTATAAAACCCAGTCTACAAGATAATGTTTAATGTTATGAAACCCAGTCTACAAGATAGACTGGGTTTCATAACATTATCTTGTAGATTGGGTTTTAAAACATTATCCTGTAGACTGGGTTTCATAGCATTATCCTGTAGACTGGGTTTCGTAACATTATCCTGTAGACTGGGTTTCGTAACATTATCCTGTAGACTGGGTTTTAAATCCTGTAGACTGGGTTTCATATTATCCTGTAGACTGGGTTTCATTATCCTGTAGACTGGGTTTCATAGCATTATCCTGTAGACTGGGTTTCATAACATTATCCTGTAGACTGGGTTTCGTAACATTATCCTGTAGACTGGGTTTCATAACATTATCCTGTAGACTGGGTTTCGTAACATTATCCTATAGACTGGGTTTCATAACATTATCCTGTAGACTGGGTTTCATAACATTATCCTGTAGACTGGGTTTCATAACATTATCCTGTAGACTGGGTTTCGTAACATTATCCTGTAGACTGGGTTTCATAACATTATCCTGTAGACTGGGTTTCATAACATTATCCTGTAGACTGGGTTTCATAACATTATCCTGTAGACTGGGTTTTATAACATTATCCTGTAGACTGGGTTTCATAACATTATCCTGTAGACTGGGTTTCATAACATTATCTTGTAGACTGGGTTTCGTAACATTATCCTGTAGACTGGGTTTCATAACATGAGACTGGGTTTCATTATCCTGTAACTGGGTTTCATATTATCCTGTAGACTAACATTATCCTGTAGACTGGGTTTCATAACATTATCCTGTAGACTGGGTTTCGTAACATTATCCTGTAGACTGGGTTTCGTAACATTATCCTGTAGACTGGGTTTCATACGTGGATGTTGTTGGAATCTCAATTCAATTAAAATAATATGTGTTATTTATTAATACTTGGGCATGTTAATCAGCACCAACAACATGACAGCACACCACAACCACAAACACAACCACACCACACCACAACCACAACCACAACCACAACCACAACCACAACCACACCACAACCACACCCACACCACAACCACAACCACACCACAACCACAACCACACCCACAACCACATCACAAACACAACCACACCCACAACCACACCACAACCACAACCACATCACAACCACAACCACATCACAACCACAACCACACCACATCACAACCACATCACAACCACAACCACAACCACACCACAACCACAACCACACCACAACCGCACCACAACCACACCACAACCACATCACAACCACAACCACAACCAACCACACCACAACCACAACCACACCACAACCACAACCACAACCACAACACAACCACAACACAACCACACCACAACCACATCACACCCACAACCACACCAACAACCACAACCACAACCACAACCACAACCACAACCACATCACAACCACATCACAACCACAACCGCACCACAACCACAACCGCACCCACACCTCAACCACAACCACACCCACAACAACACCACAACCACAACACAACTACACCACAACCACACCACAATCACACCACAACCACATCCACACTGTAACCACAACCACATCACAACCACAACACAACTACACCACAACCACAACCACAACACAACCACACCACAACCACACCACAATCACACCACAACCATATCACAACCACAACACAACCACAACCACACCACAATCACACCACAACCACATCACAACCACACCACAACCACACTGTAACCACAACCACAACACAACCACATCACAAACACACCACAACCACAACCACAACCACACCACAACCACACTGTAACCACAACCACAACACAACCACAACACAACCACAACCATATCACAACACAACCACACCACAACCACAACACAACCACAACCACACCACAATCACACCACAACCACATCACAACCACACCACAACCACACTGTAACCACAACCACAACACAACCACATCACAAACACACCACAACCACAACACAACCACAACCACAACACAACCACACCACAACCACAACCACACCACAATCACACCACAACCACATCACAACCACACCACAACCACACTGTAACCACAACCACAACACAACCACAACACAACCACATCACAACCACACCCACAACCACGCCTACAACCACACCCACACCATATCTGGGGCGGCAGGGTAGCCTAGTGGTTAGAGCATTGTTGGACTAGTAACCGAAAGGTTGCAAGTTCAAATCCCCGAGCTGACAAGGTACAAAATCTGTCGTTCTGCCCCTGAACAAGGCAGTTAACCCACTGTTCCTAGGCCCTCATTGAAAATAAGAAATTGTTCTTAACTGACTTGCCTGATTAAATAAAGGTCAAATAAAAACATTTAAAAAATCACAACCACACCCACACCACATGAAGTAAAAAAAAAAATGCTGACAGTCAGTTAATAAAATATATATAATAAAACATTCTGAGGCCAGTTTATTAGGTACACCCATCTAGTACAGGTTTGGACCCCCCTTTGAAACGTTGCTTAATCGGTATCAAGGGACGTCTGTCAGGAAAAACATCCCCCCCTCACCAGTACACTACCTGACCACCAGCCGGTACCGTTGACACCAGGCAGGATGGACTCATGCTGTTTACGCCCAACCCTGACTCATCCCATCCGCATGACGTTTTCACGGTGTGGTCGTCTGCTGTAATAGTTGCCTGTTAGCGCCTGTTAGCCTTTCACGATTCTTCCCATTCTCCTTCCCACCTCTCTTATCAACCAGCTGTTGTACTGCCCCGTTATGTGTCTGTTTGTGGCCGGCCTGTTAGCGCCTGTTAGCCTTTCACGATTCTTCCCATTCTCCTACAACCTCTCTCATCAACTAGCTGTTGTACTGCCCCGTTATGTGTCTGTTTGTGGCCGGCCTGTTAGCGCCTGTTAGCCTTTCACGATTCTTCCCATTGTCCTTCCCACCTCTCTTATCAACCAGCTGTTTTTCACCCACAGGACTGCCGCTGACTGGATGTGTGTTTGTTTTGTCGCACCGTTCTCTGTAAATCCTAGAGACACTGTCGTGCGTGAAAATCCCAGGAGGCCGGTCGTTTCTGAGATACTGGAACCGGAGCGCCTGGTACCGATGATCATATCGCGCTCAAAGTTGCTTAGATTTCGTTTTGCCCATTCTAACGTTCAATCCAACAGTAACTGAATGCCTCGATGCCTGTCTGCCTGCTTTATATACCAAGTCACGGCCACCTGACTCACTGTCTGGAGGAGCGAACCGTTTTCGTGATGGATTGGTGTACCTAATAAACTGGCCACTGAGTGTATACTCTTGGTATTTTTGGTTTTATGAATTCAAGTCAAGTCTCCTCTCCAGGCGTCCTCAAATGCACCCTCTCTTTCTCCCTCTCTTCTTTCCATGTCTTCATCATCCCATCTATCTAGTGTGTTTTTGGTTTCTCCAGTAGAGCAGTAGGATACCACTCTATGTCATCTGCCCAAAGCATAGCAGTACTTCTACACCATCAAGACTCAAAACACTCCTCCCTCCCTCCCTCCCTCCCTCCCTCCCTCCCTCCCTCCCTCCCTCCCTCCCTCCCTCCCTCCCTCCCTCCCTTATCCATCTCCCCTCCCACCCGCCCTCCCTCCCTCCCTCCCCTCCCTCTCTCTCTCCCCTCCCTCCCTCCATCCCTCTCTCTCTCCTCTCTCTCTCTCTCTCCCTCCCTCTCTCCCCTCCCTCTCTCTCTCCTCCCTCCCTCCCTCCCTCCCTCCCTTATCCATCTCCCCCTCCCACCCTCCCTCCCTCCCTCCCTCCACTCCCTCTCTCTCCCCCCTCCCTCCCTCCATCCCTCTCTCTCTCGCTCCCTCTCCTCCTCCCTCTCTCTCTCCTCCCTCTCTCTCTCCCTCCCTCTCCTCCCTCCTCTCTCCCCTCCCTCTCTCTCTCCCCTCCCTCTCTCTCTCCCTCCCTCTCTCTCTCCCCTCCCTCTCTCTCTCTCCTCCCTCTCTCTCCTCCCTCTCTCTCTCCCCTCCCTCTCTCTCCCCCTCCCTCTCTCTCTCCCTCCCTCTCTCTCTCCCCTCCCTCCCTCCCCTCCCTCTCTCTCTCCCCTCCCTCTCTCTCTCCCCTCCCTCTCTCCCTCCCCCCTCTCTCTCTCCCTCCCCTCCCTCCCTCCCTCCCTCCCTCCCTCCCTCCCTCCCTCCATCCATCGAACAGAGATAGACTTCATTCTGGCGTGTCTTCACGCGGCTGTTCCTGTCAATCTCCCAGCTGTAGAGTTAAAACACACATAGTGTTAGATCGCTCTATGCCTTGGCAACAAGTCTTAATCTGGTGCTGACACATTTTCTTCAGCAGGCTGTGTGTGTGTGTGTGTGTGTGTGTGTGTGTGTGTGTGTGTGTGTGTGTGTGTGTGTGTGTGTGTGTGTGTGTGTGTGTGTGTGTGTGTGTGTGTGTGTGTGTGTGTGTGTGTGTGTGTGTAATTGACGGCTGATGTGGAGCTTCCTGTTTCGGTCACGGTAGGGTCACACTCTGATGTACCAATCAGCCAATCAGCAAGCTGTTACTTCTCAATCCCCTGTCTGTCTGTCTGTCTGTCTGTCTGTCTGTCTGTCTGTCTGTCTGTCTGTCTGTCTGTCTGTCTGTCTGTCTGTCTGTCTGTCTGTCTGTCTGTCTGTCTGTCTGTCTGTCTGATTGGACAGGAGTACACCAAGGTTATCATGCCAGCGTTCAGACGGTGTGTGTCTGTGTGTGTATGTGCATTAGTCGGTGTGTTGATGTTGGTCTCTGGCGCTTGTCAAGCTTCTTACCTGCTGCCGGACAGATGGGCTGCATAGTGGACCTCTCCACCTTTCTCCCCCCACAACTCTCCGCCTCTCCTCTCCCTCTCCACCTCTCCCTCCACCATCTCCCTCTCTCCCTTTATACCTCTCCACCTCCCCTCTCCCTATTCCCCTCTCCACCTCTCCTCTTATCTCTTTCTCCACCTCTCCTCTTATCACCCTAACCACCTCTCTTCTGTCCTTCTCCACCTCTCCTCTCTCCTCTCTCTCCTCCTCTCCTCTCTCCTCCTCTCCTCTCTCCACCTCTCCTCTTATCTCTCGCTCCACCTCTCCTCTCTCCTTCTCCACATATTAGCAGGTAACACACACACACACACAGTACAGACTGAATCCGTTCCTATGGTGGTGTGTGTGGCTGGGCAGTGCCCCAGGGCCGTAGTGTTGATGGGGCTTATGAAAGCAGATGGACTGACATGCTGACTGGTAAGGCTTCATTAACCATCACACACACACACACACACACACACACACACAGACACAGACACAGACACACACACACAGACACAGACACACACACACACACACACACACACACACACACACACACACACACACACACACACACACACACACACACACACACACACACACACACACACACACACACACACAACGAGGGTTCATTAACTCTGTGTGTCACAAATATGCCGCACTCTGATCCACCTTACGCTGGCACAGAGGCCCACAGGAGGAGGGGTGTGTGTGTGCGTGTGCGTGTGCGTGTGCGTGTGTGTGTGTGTGTGTATTAGATGGTACTCCACACAAGTGAAAGGCGTAAGGATGTTTATTGATCACGAGTCTCATTTGAGACTGGAGTTTCTGCTTGGGGTTGGAGTTCCGCTCGTGTGTGTGTGTGTGTGTGTGTGTGTGTGTCTGTGTCTGTGTCTGTGTCTGTGTCTGTGTCTGTGTCTGTGTCTGTGTCTGTGTGCGTGTGCGTGTGCGTGTAGGGTTGGTGTGTGCGAGTAGGGTTGGTGTGTGTGAGTAGGGTTGGTGTGTGTGAGTAGGGTTGGTGTGTGTGTGTAGGTTTGGTGTGTGTGAGTAGGGTTGGTGTGTGTATGGTTGGTGTGTGTGTGTAGGGTTGGTGTGTGTGTGTAGGGTTGGTGTGTGTGAGTAGGGTTGGTGTGTGTGAGTAGGGTTGGTGTGTGTGAGTAGGGTTGGTGTGTGTGAGTAGGGTTGGTGTGTGTGAGTAGGGTTGGTGTGTGTGAGTAGGGTTGGTGTGTGTGTGTAGGGTTGGTGTGTGTGAGTAGGGTTGGTGTGTGTGTGTAGGGTTGGTGTGTGTGAGTAGGGTTGGTGTGTGTGAGTAGGGTTGGTGTGTGTGAGTAGGGTTGGTGTGTGTGAGTAGGGTTGGTGTGTGTGAGTAGGGTTGGTGTGTGTGAGTAGGGTTGGTGTGTGTGAGTAGGGTTGGTGTGTGTGTAGGGTTGGTGTGTGTGTGTAGGGTTGGTGTGTGTGAGTAGGGTTGGTGTGTGTGAGTAGGGTTGGTGTGTGTGTGTAGGGTTGGTGTGTGTGAGTAGGGTTGGTGTGTGTGAGTAGGGTTGGTGTGTGTGAGTAGGGTTGGTGTGTGTGTGTAGGGTTGGTGTGTGTGAGTAGGGTTGGTGTGTGTGTGTAGGGTTGGTGTGTGTGAGTAGGGTTGGTGTGTGTTGAGTAGGGTTGACGTGATGGATCTAATAGGGAGAAACAGGAAACTAGGCTCCATGATGGATCTGATAGGGAGAAACAGGAAACTAGGCTCCATGATGGATCTGATAGGGAGAAACAGGAAACTAGGCTCCATGATGGATCTGATAGGGAGAAACAGGAAACTAGGCTCCATGATGGATCTGATAGGGAGAAACAGGAAACTAGGAAACTAACATCTTGGTGTTCTTCTACCAATGAAGGTTCCTTATTGATGGCTGGCCTAGTAGGATGAATAAATGGGATGATGGTTAGATGTGAGGTGTGTGTGTGTGTGTGTGTGTGTGTGTGTGTGTGTGTGTGTGTGTGTGTGTGTGTGTGTGTGTGTGTGTGTGTGTGTGTGTGTGTGTGTGTGTGTGTGTGTGTGTGTGTGTGTGTGTGTGTGTGTGTGTTTAGATGGATTTACAGTATAGAGGATCATTAAACACTCTAGGAACAGCAGTGTCTGTGTGGAGCTCTGACCTTCAGGTCTGCTATTCTGTCTGTCTTAACTTCTCTATGTTAGACACTTGGGCACTCACTGTAAAGCCAGACTCTCATGCCCAGCCCTAAATCAACTCACTGTAAAGCCTAGATCCCAGACTCTCATGCCCAGCCCTAAATCAACTCACTGTAAAGCCTAGATCCCAGACTCTCATGCCCAGTCCTAAATCAACTCACTGTAAAGCCTAGATCCCAGACTCTCATGCCCAGCCCTAAATCAACTCACTGTAAAGCCTAGATCCCAGACTCTCATGCCCAGCCCTAAATCAACTCACTGTAAAGCCTAGATCCCAGACTCTCATGCCCAGCCCTAAATCAACTCACTGTAAAGCCTAGATCCCAGACTCTCATGCCCAGTCCTAAATCAACTCACTGTAAAGCCTAGATCCCAGACTCTCATGCCCAGCCCTAAATCAACTCACTGTAAAGCTTAGATCCCAGACTCTCATGCCCAGTCCTAAATAAACTCACTGTAAAGCCTAGATCCCAGACTCTCATGCCCAGCCCTAAATCAACTCACTGTAAAGCTTAGATCCCAGACTCTCATGCCCAGTCCTAAATCAACTCACTGTAAAGCCTAGATCCCAGACTCTCATGCCCAGCCCTAAATCAACTCACTGTAAAGCCTAGATCCCAGACTCTCATGCCCAGTCCTAAATCAACTCACTGTAAAGCCTAGATCCCAGACTCTCATGCCCAGTCCTAAATCAACTCACTGTAAAGCCTAGATCCCAGACTCTCATGCCCAGCCCTAAATCAACTCACTGTAAAGCCTAGATCCCAGACTCTCATGCCCAGCCCTAAATCAACTCACTGTAAAGCTTAGATCCCAGACTCTCATGCCCAGTCCTAAATCAACTCACTGTAAAGCCTAGATCCCAGACTCTCATGCCCAGCCCTAAATCAACTCACTGTAAAGCCTAGATCCCAGACTCTCATGCCCAGTCCTAAATCAACTCACTGTAAAGCCTAGATCCCAGACTCTCATGCCCAGCCCTAAATCAACTCACTGTAAAGCCTAGATCCCAGACTCTCATGCCCAGTCCTAAATCAACTCACTGTAAAGCCTAGATCCCAGACTCTCATGCCCAGTCCTAAATCAACCCTTTAGCCTCTCCCCATTTGGCACTTCTGGCACAGACCTGAGAGGATTGGGTAGGTGTGAGAAATATGACCCGGAACGGATTGGGACCAGAATTGGCATGGCATTTACCCATTTACCAAATAATAATACTTGTGCTCAAACCCCCCCAATTTAGACAGGCCCTTTAGCTAGAAAATTTTTACCTTATGGCCAATTTGCCCCTGAGGACGTCGTCCCCACAGTGACTGTACGTACATACCCCAACCAGAAGCCATGGATTACAGGCAACATCCGCACTGAGCTAAAGGGTAGAGCTGCCGCTTTCAAGGTGCGGGGCTCCTGCTATCTCGGAACATATTCCAGTCTGTGCTGACTGTACGTACATACCCCAACCAGAAGTCATGGATTACAGGCAACATCCGCACTGAGCTAAAGGGTAGAGCTGCCGCTTTCAAGGTGCGCGACTCCTGCTATCTCGGAACAGATTCCAGTCTGTGCAAAACAGTCCTGCAGCGTAGCATCCACTGACCAGTTCCGTATTGAGCAAGTCACTGGTACTTCCTGCTTTAGTCTCTGTGTGTGTACATGTACAACTCCCCTGGTTGTACATGTGACATGCTGGTATAAATTTGGTAAAACTGCATTGAAGTCCCCGGCCACAAGGAGCACCGCCTCTGGGTGAGCGGATGGGTAGCGGAGGATATTTCAGACCGACCAGATGGGTATCGGAGGATATTTCAGACCGACAGACAGACCAGATGGGTATCGGAGGATATTTCAGACCGACCAGATGGGTATCGGAGGATATTTCAGACCGACCAGATGGGTATCGGAGGATATTTCAGACCGACCAGATGGGTATCGGAGGATATTTCAGACCGACCAGATGGGTATCGGAGGATATTTCAGACCGACCAGATGGGTATCGGAGGATATTTCAGACCGACCAGATGGGTATCGGAGGATATTTCAGACCGACCAGATGGGTATCAGAGGATATTTCAGACCGACAGACAGACCGGATGGGTATCGGAGGATATTTCAGACCAACCAGATGGGTATCGGAGGATATTTCAGACCGACAGACAGACCAGATGGGTATCTGAGGATATTTCAGACCGACAGACAGACCAGATGGGTATCGGAGGATATTTCAGACCGACAGACAGACCAGATGGGTATCGGAGGATATTTCAGACCGACAGACAGACCAGATGGGTATCGGAGGATATTTCAGACCGACCAGATGGGTATCGGAGGATATTTCAGACAGACCAGATGGGTATCAGAGGATATTTCAGACCGACAGACAGACCAGATGGGTATCGGAGGATATTTCAGACCAACAGACAGACCAGATGGGTATCGGAGGATATTTCAGACCGACCAGATGGGTATCGGAGGATATTTCAGACCGTCAGAAAGACCAGATGGGTATCGGAGGATATTTTAGTGCCCTGAGGGGTACAGTGGTTACAGCATGGTGGGAGGTGATTCAGGAGACCCTTCTCCAGGAGAAGAGGAGGAGAGGAGAAGAGGAGGAGGAGAGAAGAGAAGAGAAGAAGAGGAGGATAGGAGAAGAGGAGGAGAAGAGCAGAGGAGAAGAGGAGGAGGAGAGGAGAAGAGGAGAGAAGAGAAGAGAAGAAGAGGAGGATAGGAGGAGAGGAGAAGAGGAGACCAGTCATGTAGTGGAGCGTGAACTCACATCAACTCAGTTCCTTTTAAACAACACACACACACACACATACTGTAACTATATGTGTGTATAGTACCTGTTCATACACACACACCCCACTCATCATGTACTATGCATCGTCAGTAAATGAAAAAAACAAAGCCTTCTGGTAAAGCTATCATCACATCAGCATTTCCAAGGGTACAGGGAAAGACAGTACTACGGCAACCATTACGCTCAGATTACTTCCCTGTGTTAAGAGTCCCTCTAAACTACCCACCAATAGCCATTAGCTTTCCACAATACAATGTGTATTTTGGACCAATCAGAGGCCGAGGCAGCCAACAGTGATGTAAAACAGTGTAGTAGTCATTTACAGACAGACATATATAGCAGCTTTAAAAAACACCATGCCAGTATATTCCTCTGACTGGACATCATGATGCCGCTGACCATCTTGATCACTTGATTTATTATTTTAATGACATAGCAGTCAATACAAACTGAAATCCAGGAGAATTTCACCCCAGAAATAATAAAAATAAATAATATATATATATATATATATATATATATATATATATGGAGCAATCTTGAAGATTTAAAGTGACTCATTAATTAGAGATCAAATCAAAATGTATTTGTCACACGCTTCATCAACAAGACAGTGAAATGTGGCAGGCTATATACACGGGGTACCAGGCTATATACACGGGGTACCAGGCTATATACACGGGGTACCAGGCTATATACACGGGGTACCAGGCTATATACACAGGGTACCAGGCTATATACACAGGGTACCAGGCTATATACACGGGGTACCAGGCTATATACACGGGGTACCAGGCTATACACCAGGGGGTCCCAGGCTATATACACCAGGATACCAGGCTATATACACGGGGTACCAGGCTATATACCACTATACACACGGGTACCAGGCTATATACACGGGGTACCAGGCTATATACACGGGGTACCAGGCTATATACACGGGTACCAGGCTATATACACAGGGTACCAGGCTATACACACGGGTACCAGGCTATATACACGGGGGCTATATACACGGGGTACCAGGCTATATACATGATACACGGGGTACCAGGCTATAGATGATAACACACGGGGTACCAGGCTATATACACGGGGTACCAGGCTATATACACGGGGTACCAGGCTATATACACACCAGGCTATACACAGGCTACACTACCAGTATGAGTAGATGATAACTTGGCTATATACACAGGGGTACCAGTACCTAGTAGATGATAACTTGGCTATATACAGTAGTTAATTAACTTGGCTATATACACGGGGTACCAGTACCTAGTAGATGATAACTTGGCTATATACACGGAGTACCAGGCTATATACACGGGGTACCAGTACCTAGTAGATGATAACTTGGCTATATACACGGAGTACCAGGCTATATACACGGGGTACCAGGCTATATACAGTACCTAGGATGATAACTTGTACCAGGCTATATACACACGGGGTACCAGTACCTAGTAGATGATAACTTGGCTATATACACGGAGGGGTACCAGTACCTAGTAGATGATATAACTTGGCTATATACACGGAGTACCAGGCTATATACACGGGGTACCAGTACCTAGTAGATGATAACTTGGCTATATACACGGAGTACCAGGCTATATACACGGGGTACCAGGCTATATACATGGGGTACCAGGCTATATACACGGGGTACCAGTACCTAGTAGATGATAACTTGGCTATATACACAGGGTACCAGTACCTAGTAGATGTTAATTAACTTGGCTATATACACGGGGTACCAGTACCTAGTAGATGATAACTTGGCTATATACACAGGGTACCAGGCTATATACACGGGGTACCAGTACCTAGTAGATGATAACTTGGCTATATACACAGGGTACCAGGCTATATACACGGGGTACCAGTACCTAGTAGATGATAACTTGGCTATATACACAGGGTACCAGGCTATATACACGGGGTACCAGGCTATATACATGGGGTACCAGGCTATATACATGGGGTACCAGTACCTAGTAGATGATAACTTGGCTATATACACAGGGTACCAGTACCTAGTAGATGTTAATTAACTTGGCTATATACACGGGGTACCAGTACCTAGTAGATGATAACTTGGCTATATACACAGGGTACCATAATATAAGGAATTTTAAATAATTTATACTTTTACTTTTGATACGTAAGTATATTTAAAATCAAATACCTGTAGACTTTTACTCAAGTAGTATTTTACTGGGTGACTTTCACTTTTACTTGAGTCATTTTCTATTAAGGTATATTTAATTTTACTCAAGTATGACAATTGGATACTTTGTGTTTGCATGGCAGCAGACAGCATGAACTGCATAATTACAACAAGAGTACTCATCCTCTCCCCCTTCCCCCCCCCCCCCTCTTCCCTCTCACCCCCCCGTGGGGGTATGATATTCCATTATATTCTGACATGGGCATTCTGACATGGGCATTCTGACATGGGCATTCTAACATGGGCATTCTAACATGGGCATTCTAACATGGGCATTCTAACATGGGCATTCTAACATGGGCATTCTGGGCATTCTAACATGGGCATTCTGACATGGGCATTCTGACATGGGCATTCTGGGCATTCTAACATGGGCATTCTAACATGGGCATTCTGACATGGGCATTCTAACATGGGCATTCTAACATGGGCATTCTAACATGGGCATTCTAACATGGGCATTCTGGGCATTCTAACATGGGCATTCTGACATGGGCATTCTAACATGGGCATTCTAACATGGGCATTCTGACATGGACATTCTGACATGGACATTGTAACATGGGCATTCTAACATGGACATTGTAACATGGGCATTCTAACATGGGCATTCTAACATGGGCATTCTAACATGGGCATTCTGACATGGGCATTCTGACATGGGCATTCTGACATGGACATTCTGACATGGACATTCTAACATGGGCATTCTAACATGGACATTGTAACATGGGCATTCTAACATGGGCATTCTAACATGGGCATTCTAACATGGGCATTCTGACATGGGCATTCTGACATGGGCATTCTAACATGGACATTCTGACATGGGCATTCTAACATGGGCATTCTAACATGGGCATTCTAACATGGGCATTCTGACATGGGCATTCTAACATGGGCATTCTAACATGGGCATTCTAACATGGGCATTCTAACATGGACATTCTAACATGGGCATTCTAACATGGGCATTCTAACATGGGCATTCTAACATGGGCATTCTAACATGGGCATTCTGACATGGGCATTCTGGGCATTCTAACATGGACATTCTAACATGGGCATTCTGACATGGGCATTCTAACATGGACATTCTGGGCATTCTAACATGGGCATTCTGACATGGGCATTCTGGACATTCTAACATGGGCATTCTAACATTCTAACATGGACATTCTAACATGGGCATTCTAACATGGGCATTCTAACATGGACATTCTGGGCATTCTAACATGGGCATTCTGACATGGGCATTCTGGACATTCTAACATGGGCATTCTAACATGGGCATTCTGACATGGGCATTCTGACATGGGCATTCTGGGCATTCTAACATGGGCATTCTAACATGGGCATTCTAACATGGGCATTCTAACATGGACATTCTGGGCATTCAAACATGGACATTCTAACATGGGCATTCTAACATGGGCATTCTAACATGGCAACACACACACACACACACACACACACACACACACACACACACACACACACACACACACACACACACACACACACACACACACACACACACACACACCTCCAAGAGCTGGCAACACACACACACACCTCCAAGAGCTGGCAACACACACACACACACACCTCCAAGTGCTGGCAACACACACACACACACACACACTCCAAGAGCTGGCAACACACACACACCTCCAAGAGCTGGCAACACACACACACACACCTCCAAGAGCTGGCAACACACACACACACCTCCAAGAGCTGGCAACACACACACCTCCAAGTGCTGGCAACACACACACCTCCAAGAGCTGGCAACACACACACCCACACACACCTCCAAGAGCTGGCAACACACACACACACACACACACACACACACACACACACACACACACACACACACACACACACACACACACACACACACACACACACACACACACACACACACACACACACACACACACACACACACACACACACACACACCTCCAAGAGCTGGCAACACACACACCTCCAAGAGCTGGCAACACACACACACACACACACCTCCAAGTGCTGGCAACACAAGCACACCTCCAAGAGCTGGCAACACACACACACACACCTCCAAGAGCTGGCAACACACACACACACCTCCAAGAGCTGGCAACACACACACACACCTCCAAGAGCTGGCAACACACACACACACCTCCAAGAGCTGGCAACACACACACACACACCACCAAGAGCTGGCAACACACACACACACACACACCTCCAAGTGCTGCCAACACCTGGCAACACCATTTTTATGTTGGTTACTTCTTTGCAGCTGTCTAACCCTGACCTCTAGGCCACACAGGAAGTCCTGGGGAAAGTGAGGAGAAAGCCTCCCTCTCTCCCTCTCTCCCTCTCCCTCTCCATCCCTCCCTATCTCTCTCCCTCTACCTCCCTCCCTCTCTCCCTTTCTCTCTCTCCCTCTATCTCCCTCCCTCCCTCACTCCCCCCTCCCCCTCTCTCCCCCCTCTCTCCCTCTCCCTCCCTCTACCTCCCTCCCTACCTCTCCCTCCCTCTCTCCCTCCCTCACTCCCTCTCTCTCCCTCCCCCCCCCCTCCTCTCTCCCCCTCCCCCCCTCTCTCCCTCTACCTCTCTCCCTCCCTCCCTCTCTCCCTCCCTCTCCCTCTCCCTCTCCCTCCCTCCCTCTACCTCTCTCCCTCCCTCTCTCTCCCTTTCTCTCTCTCCCTCCCTCTCTCCCTCTACCTCCCTCACCCCCTCCCCCCCTCCCCCCTCTCTCTCCCTCTCTCTCTCTCCCTCCCTCTCTCCCTCTACCTCCCTCCCTCTACCTCCCTCCCTATCTCTCTCCCTCCCTCCCCTAACTAGGGTTGAATAGCGTGAAAATGGTTACTGAGATTTACTGAACTTTCCCAAAACCATTCCTTTTTCTCTGGATAACTGTGAGAAACCAGTGAATTAGTATAAATGGTTTCTATGAACAGCATGACATGAAAAGAGAACTGTTAAATTATATGTGGTGTCTAAATCGGTCTTCCCCACGTCCGTATTTCTGTTCTCTGCAGGATCAATCTTAAACGCTCAGGGTTGGGACCTCAGTATGGAGCAGAGATCATAATGTATATATATATCATCTTTCAGAGATCATAATGTATATATATATCATCTTTCAGAGATCATAATGTATATATATATCATCTTTCAGAGATCATAATGTATATATATATCATCTTTCAGAGATCATAATGTATATATATATATATATATCATCTTTCAGAGATCATAATGTATATATATATATATATCATCTTTCAGAGATCATAATGTATATATATATCATCTTTCAGAGATCATAATGTATATATATATATATATATCATCTTTCAGAGATCATAATGTATATATATATCATATATCATCTTTCAGAGATCATAATGTATATATATATCATCTTTCAGAGATCATAATGTATATATATATATATATATCATCTTTCAGAGATCATAATGTATATATATATCATCTTTCAGAGATCATAATGTATATATATATCATCTTTCAGAGATCATAATGTATATATATATCATCTTTCAGAGATCATAATGTATATATATATCATCTTTCAGAGATCATAATGTATATATATATATATCATCTTTCAGAGATCATAATGTATATATATATCATCTTTCAGAGATCATAATGTATATATATATCATCTTTCAGAGATCATAATGTATATATATATCATCTTTCAGAGATCATAATGTATATATATATATATATCATCTTTCAGAGATCATAATGTATGTATCATCTTTTATTTCCTTTGAACTGTTGAAAAGACTTTACTACCACAGGTCTTAGAGAGGAAGAGGAAGACCACAGGTCTTAGAGAGGAAGAGGAAGACCACAGGTCTTAAAGAGAGGAAGAGGAAGACCACAGGTCTAAGAGAGAGGAAGAGGAAGACCACAGGTCTTAGAGAGGAAGACCACAGGCCTTAGAGAGAGGAAGACCACAGGTCGTAGAGAGGAAGAGGAAGACCACAGGTCTTAGAGAGAGGAAGACCACAGGTCTAAGAGAGAGGAAGAGAAAGACCACAGGTCTTAAATGTAAAATGTAAATGAAGACCACAGGCCATAGAGAGAGGAAGACCACAGGTCTTAAAGAGAGGAAGACCATAGGTCGTAGAGAGGAAGAGGAAGACCACAGGTCTTAGAGAGAGGAAGAGGAAGACCACAGGTCTTAGAGAGAGGAAGACCACAGGCCTCAGAGAGAGGAAGACCACAGGCCTCAGAGAGAGGAAGACCACAGGCCTCAGAGAGAGGAAGACCACAGGCCTCAGAGAGAGGAAGACCACAGGTCGTAGAGAGGAAGAGGAAGACCACAGGTCTTAGAGAGAGGAAGATCACAGGTCTTAGAGAGAGGAAGACCACAGGTCTTAGAGAGAGGAAGACCACAGGTCTTAGAGAGAGGAAGACCACAGGCCTCAGAGAGAGGAAGACCACAGGTCGTAGAGAGGAAGAGCAAGACCACAGGTCTTAGAGAGAGGAAGACCACAGGCCTTAGAGAGAGGAAGACCACAGGCCTTAGAGAGAGGAAGACCACAGCCCTTAGAGAGAGGAAGACCACAGCTCTTAAAGAGAGGAAGACCACAGCTCTTAGAGAGAGGAAGACCACAGCTCTTAAAGAGAGGAAGACCACAGCTCTTAAAGAGAGGAAGACCACAGCTCTTAAAGAGAGGAAGACCACAGTTCTTAGAGAGAGGAAGACCACAGCTCTTAGAGAGAGGAAGACCACAGCTCTTAGAGAGAGGAAGAGGAAGACCACAGGTCTTAGAGAGAGGAAGAGGAAGACCACAGGTCTTAGAGAGAGGAAGAGGAAGACCACAGGTCTAAGAGAGAGGAAGAGGAAGACCACAGGTCAGAGAGAGGAAGACCACAGGTCTAAGAGAGAGGAAGACCACAGGTCGTAGAGAGAGAAAGACCACACGTCTTAGAGAGAGGAAGACCACAGGTCTTAGAGAGAGGAAGACCACAGGTCGTAGAGAGAGGAAGACCACAGGTCGTAGAGAGAGGAAGACCACAGGCCTTAGAGAGAGGAAGAGGAAGACCACAGTCTTAGAGAGAGGAAGACCACAGGTCTTAGAGAGAGGAAGACCACAGGTCTTAGAGAGAGGAAGACCACAGGTCTTAGAGAGAGGAAGACCACAGGTCTTAGAGAGAGACCACAGAAGACCACAGGTCTTAGAGAGAGAGAAGACCACAGTACTTAGAGAGAGGAAGACCACAGGTCTTAGAGAGAGGAAGAGAAAGACCACAGGTCTTAGAGAGAGGAAGAGGAAGACCACAGGTCTTAGACAGAGGAAGACCACAGGTCTTAGAGAGAGGAAGACCACAGGTCTTAGAGAGAGGAAGACCACAGGTCTTAGAGAGAGGAAGACCACAGGTCTTAGAGAGAGGAAGACCACAGGTCTTAGAGAGAGGAAGACCACAGGTCTTAGAGAGAGGAAGACCACAGGTCTTAGAGAGAGGAAGTCCACAGGTCTTAGAGAGAGGAAGAGGAAGACCACAGGTCTTAGAGAGAGGAAGACCACAGGTCTAAGAGAGAGGAAGAGGAAGACCACAGGTCTGAGAGAGAGGAAGACCACAGACCTTAGAGAGAGGAAGACCACAGGTCTAAGAGAGAGGAAGAGGAAGACCACACGTCTTAGAGAGAGGAAGAGGAAGACCACAGGTCTTAGAGAGAGGAAGACCACAGGTCTTAGAGAGAGGAAGACCACAGGTCTTAGAGAGAGGAAGACCGCAGGTCTTAGAGAGAGGAAGAGGAAGACCACAGGTCTTAGAGAGAGGAAGACCACAGGCCTCAGAGAGAGGAAGACCACAGGCCTCAGAGAGAGGAAGACCACAGGCCTCAGAGAGAGGAAGACCACAGGCCTCAGAGAGAGGAAGACCACAGGTCGTAGAGAGGAAGAGGAAGACCACAGGTCTTAGAGAGAGGAAGATCACAGGTCTTAGAGAGAGGAAGAGGAAGACCACAGGTCTTAGAGAGAGGAAGACCACAGGTCTTAGAGAGAGGAAGACCACAGGCCTCAGAGAGAGGAAGACCACAGGTCGTAGAGAGGAAGAGCAAGACCACAGGTCTTAGAGAGAGGAAGACCACAGGCCTTAGAGAGAGGAAGACCACAGGCCTTAGAGAGAGGAAGACCACAGCCCTTAGAGAGAGGAAGACCACAGCTCTTAAAGAGAGGAAGACCACAGCTCTTAGAGAGAGGAAGACCACAGCTCTTAAAGAGAGGAAGACCACAGCTCTTAAAGAGAGGAAGACCACAGCTCTTAAAGAGAGGAAGACCACAGTTCTTAGAGAGAGGAAGACCACAGCTCTTAGAGAGAGGAAGACCACAGCTCTTAGAGAGAGGAAGGAAGACCACAGGTCTTAGAGAGAGGAAGAGGAAGACCACAGGTCTTAGAGAGAGGAAGAGGAAGACCACAGGTCTAAGAGAGAGGAAGAGGAAGACCACAGGTCAGAGAGAGGAAGACCACAGGTCTAAGAGAGAGGAAGACCACAGGTCGTAGAGAGAGGAAGACCACACGTCTTAGAGAGAGGAAGACCACAGGTCTTAGAGAGAGGAAGACCACAGGTCTTAGAGAGAGGAAGACCACAGGTCGTAGAGAGAGGAAGACCACAGGTCGTAGAGAGAGGAAGACCACAGGCCTTAGAGAGAGGAAGACCACAGGCCTTAGAGAGAGGAAGAGGAAGACCACAGGTCTTAGAGAGAGGAAGACCACAGGTCTTAGAGAGAGGAAGACCACAGGTCTTAGAGAGAGGAAGACCACAGGTCTTAGAGAGAGGAAGACCACAGGTCTTAGAGAGAGGAAGACCACAGTACTTAGAGAGAGGAAGACCACAGGTCTTAGAGAGAGGAAGAGAAAGACCACAGGTCTTAGACAGAGGAAGAGGAAGACCACAGGTCTTAGACAGAGGAAGACCACAGGTCTTAGACAGAGGAAGACCACAGGTCTTAGAGAGAGGAAGACCACAGGTCTTAGAGAGAGGAAGACCACAGGTCTTAGAGAGAGGAAGACCACAGGTCTTAGAGAGAGGAAGACCACAGGTCTTAGAGAGAGGAAGACCACAGGTCTTAGAGAGAGGAAGACCACAGGTCTTAGAGAGAGGAAGTCCACAGGTCTTAGAGAGAGGAAGAGGAAGACCACAGGTCTTAGAGAGAGGAAGACCACAGGTCTAAGAGAGAGGAAGAGGAAGACCACAGGTCTGAGAGAGAGGAAGACCACAGACCTTAGAGAGAGGAAGACCACAGGTCTAAGAGAGAGGAAGAGGAAGACCACACGTCTTAGAGAGAGGAAGAGGAAGACCACAGGTCTTAGAGAGAGGAAGACCACAGGTCTTAGAGAGAGGAAGACCACAGGTCGTAGAGAGGAAGAGCAAGACCACAGGTCTTAGAGAGAGGAAGACCACAGGCCTTAGAGAGAGGAAGACCACAGGCCTTAGAGAGAGGAAGACCACAGCCCTTAGAGAGAGGAAGACCACAGCTCTTAAAGAGAGGAAGACCACAGCTCTTAGAGAGAGGAAGACCACAGCTCTTAAAGAGAGGAAGACCACAGCTCTTAAAGAGAGGAAGACCACAGCTCTTAAAGAGAGGAAGACCACAGTTCTTAGAGAGAGGAAGACCACAGCTCTTAGAGAGAGGAAGACCACAGCTCTTAGAGAGAGGAAGAGGAAGACCACAGGTCTTAGAGAGAGGAAGAGGAAGACCACAGGTCTTAGAGAGAGGAAGAGGAAGACCACAGGTCTAAGAGAGGAAGACCACAGGTCTAAGAGGAAGACCACAGGTCAGAGAGAGGAAGACCACAGGTCTAAGAGAGAGGAAGACCACAGGTCGTAGAGAGAGAAAGACCACACGTCTTAGAGAGAGAGGAAGACCACAGGTCTTAGAGAGAGGAAGACCACAGGTCGTAGAGAGAGGAAGACCACAGGTCGTAGAGAGAGGAAGACCACAGGCCTTAGAGAGAGGAAGAGGAAGACCACAGGTCTTAGAGAGAGGAAGACCACAGGTCTTAGAGAGAGGAAGACCACAGGTCTTAGAGAGAGGAAGACCACAGGTCTTAGAGAGAGGAAGACCACAGGTCTTAGAGAGAGGAAGACCACAGGTCTTAGAGAGAGAAGACCACAGGTCTTAGAGAGAGGAAGACCACAGGTCTTAGAGAGAGGAAGAGAAAGACCACAGGTCTTAGAGAGAGGAAGAGGAAGACCACAGGTCTTAGACAGAGGAAGACCACAGGTCTTAGAGAGAGGAAGACCACAGGTCTTAGAGAGAGGAAGACCACAGGTCTTAGAGAGAGGAAGACCACAGGTCTTAGAGAGAGGAAGACCACAGGTCTTAGAGAGAGGAAGACCACAGGTCTTAGAGAGAGGAAGACCACAGGTCTTAGAGAGAGGAAGTCCACAGGTCTTAGAGAGAGGAAGAGGAAGACCACAGGTCTTAGAGAGAGGAAGACCACAGGTCTAAGAGAGAGGAAGAGGAAGACCACAGGTCTGAGAGAGAGGAAGACCACAGACCTTAGAGAGAGGAAGACCACAGGTCTAAGAGAGAGGAAGAGGAAGACCACACGTCTTAGAGAGAGGAAGAGGAAGACCACAGGTCTTAGAGAGAGGAAGACCACAGGTCTTAGAGAGAGGAAGACCACAGGTCTTAGAGAGAGGAAGACCGCAGGTCTTAGAGAGAGGAAGAGGAAGACCACAGGTCTTAGAGAGAGGAAGACCACAGGCCTCAGAGAGAGGAAGACCACAGGCCTCAGAGAGAGGAAGACCACAGGCCTCAGAGAGAGGAAGACCACAGGCCTCAGAGAGAGGAAGACCACAGGTCGTAGAGAGGAAGAGGAAGACCACAGGTCTTAGAGAGAGGAAGATCACAGGTCTTAGAGAGAGGAAGAGGAAGACCACAGGTCTTAGAGAGAGGAAGACCACAGGTCTTAGAGAGAGGAAGACCACAGGCCTCAGAGAGAGGAAGACCACAGGTCGTAGAGAGGAAGAGCAAGACCACAGGTCTTAGAGAGAGGAAGACCACAGGCCTTAGAGAGAGGAAGACCACAGGCCTTAGAGAGAGGAAGACCACAGCCCTTAGAGAGAGGAAGACCACAGCTCTTAAAGAGAGGAAGACCACAGCTCTTAGAGAGAGGAAGACCACAGCTCTTAAAGAGAGGAAGACCACAGCTCTTAAAGAGAGGAAGACCACAGCTCTTAAAGAGAGGAAGACCACAGTTCTTAGAGAGAGGAAGACCACAGCTCTTAGAGAGAGGAAGACCACAGCTCTTAGAGAGAGGAAGAGGAAGACCACAGGTCTTAGAGAGAGGAAGAGGAAGACCACAGGTCTTAGAGAGAGGAAGAGGAAGACCACAGGTCTAAGAGAGAGGAAGAGGAAGACCACAGGTCAGAGAGAGGAAGACCACAGGTCTAAGAGAGAGGAAGACCACAGGTCGTAGAGAGAGGAAGACCACACGTCTTAGAGAGAGGAAGACCACAGGTCTTAGAGAGAGGAAGACCACAGGTCTTAGAGAGAGGAAGACCACAGGTCGTAGAGAGAGGAAGACCACAGGTCGTAGAGAGAGGAAGACCACAGGCCTTAGAGAGAGGAAGACCACAGGTCTTAGAGAGAGGAAGACCACAGGTCTTAGAGAGAGGAAGACCACAGGTCTTAGAGAGAGGAAGACCACAGGTCTTAGAGAGAGGAAGACCACAGGTCTTAGAGAGAGGAAGACCACAGGTCTTAGAGAGAGGAAGACCACAGGTCTTAGAGAGAGGAAGACCACAGTACTTAGAGAGAGGAAGACCACAGGTCTTAGAGAGAGGAAGAGAAAGACCACAGGTCTTAGAGAGAGGAAGAGGAAGACCACAGGTCTTAGACAGAGGAAGACCACAGGTCTTAGAGAGAGGAAGACCACAGGTCTTAGAGAGAGGAAGACCACAGGTCTTAGAGAGAGGAAGACCACAGGTCTTAGAGAGAAGACCACAGGTCTTAGAGACCACAGGTCTTAGAGAGAGGAAGACCACAGGTCTTAGAGAGAGGAAGTCCACAGGTCTTAGAGAGAGGAAGAGGAAGACCACAGGTCTTAGAGAGAGGAAGACCACAGGTCTAAGAGAGAGGAAGAGGAAGACCACAGGTCTGAGAGAGAGGAAGACCACAGACCTTAGAGAGAGGAAGACCACAGGTCTAAGAGAGAGGAAGAGGAAGACCACACGTCTTAGAGAGAGGAAGAGGAAGACCACAGGTCTTAGAGAGAGGAAGACCACAGGTCTTAGAGAGAGGAAGACCACAGGTCTTAGAGAGAGGAAGACCGCAGGTCTTAGAGAGAGGAAGACCACAGGTCTTAGAGAGAGGAAGACCACAGGTCTTAGAGAGAGGAAGAGGAAGACCACAGGCCGTAGAGGAAGACCACAGGTCTTAGAGAGAGGAAGAACACAGGCCTTAGAGAGAGGAAGACCACAGGTTGTAGAGAGAGGAAGAGGAAGACCACAGGTCTTAGAGAGAGGAAGACCACAGGTCTTAGAGAGAGGAAGAGGAAGACCACAGGTCTGAGAGAGAAGAAGACCACAGGTCTAAGAGAGAGGAAGACCACAGGTCTTCGAGAGAGGAAGACCACAGGCCTTAGAGAGAGGAAGACCACAGGTTGTAGAGAGAGGAAGAGGAAGACCACAGGTCTTAGAGAGAGGAAGACCACAGGTCTAAGAGAGAGGAAGAGGAAGACCACAGGTCTGAGAGAGAGGAAGACCATAGGCCTCAGAGAGAGGAAGACCACAGGCCTCAGAGAGAGGAAGACCACAGGTCGTAGAGAGGAAGAGGAAGACCACAGGTCTTAGAGAGAGGAAGACCACAGGCCTTAGAGAGAGGAAGACCACAGGCCTTAGAGAGAGGAAGACCACAGCCCTTAGAGAGAGGAAGACCACAGCTCTTAAAGAGAGGAAGACCACAGCTCTTAGAGAGAGGAAGACCACAGCTCTTAAAGAGAGGAAGACCACAGCTCTTAAAGAGAGGAAGACCACAGCTCTTAAAGAGAGGAAGACCACAGTTCTTAGAGAGAGGAAGACCACAGCTCTTAGAGAGAGGAAGAGGAAGACCACAGGTCTTAGAGAGAGGAAGAGGAAGACCACAGGTCTTAGAGAGAGGAAGAGGAAGACCACAGGTCTAAGAGAGAGGAAGAGGAAGACCACAGGTCAGAGAGAGGAAGACCACAGGTCTAAGAGAGAGGAAGACCACAGGTCGTAGAGAGAGAAGAAGACCACAGGTCTTAGAGAGAGGAAGACCACACGTCTTAGAGAGAGAAGACCACAGGTCTTAGAGAGAGGAAGACCACAGGTCTTAGAGAGAGAGAGGAAGACCACAGGTCGTAGAGAGAGGAAGACCACAGGCCTTAGAGAGAGGAAGAGGAAGACCACAGGTCTTAGAGAGAGGAAGACCACAGGTCTTAGAGAGAGGAAGACCACAGGTCTTAGAGAGAGGAAGACCACAGGTCTTAGAGAGAGGAAGACCACAGGTCTTAGAGAGAGGAAGACCACAGGTCTTAGAGAGAGGAAGACCACAGGTCTTAGAGAGAGGAAGACCACAGTACTTAGAGAGAGGAAGACCACAGGTCTTAGAGAGAGGAAGAGAAAGACCACAGGTCTTAGAGAGAGGAAGAGGAAGACCACAGGTCTTAGACAGAGGAAGACCACAGGTCTTAGACAGAGGAAGACCACAGGTCTTAGAGAGAGGAAGACCACAGGTCTTAGAGAGAGGAAGACCACAGGTCTTAGAGAGAGGAAGACCACAGGTCTTAGAGAGAGGAAGACCACAGGTCTTAGAGAGAGGAAGACCACAGGTCTTAGAGAGAGGAAGTCCACAGGTCTTAGAGAGAGGAAGAGGAAGACCACAGGTCTTAGAGAGAGGAAGACCACAGGTCTAAGAGAGAGGAAGAGGAAGACCACAGGTCTGAGAGAGAGGAAGACCACAGACCTTAGAGAGAGGAAGACCACAGGTCTAAGAGAGAGGAAGAGGAAGACCACAGGTCTTAGAGAGAGGAAGAGGAAGAACACAGGTCTTAGAGAGAGGAAGACCACAGGTCTTAGAGAGAGAAGACCACAGGTCTTAGAGAGAGGAAGACCACAGGTCTTAGAGAGAGGAAGACCACAGGTCTTAGAGAGAGGAAGACCACAGGTCTTAGAGAGAGAAGAGGAAGACCACAGGCCTTAGAGGAAGACCACAGGTCTTAGAGAGAGGAAGAGGAAGACCACAGGTCCTAGAGAGAGGAAGACCACAGGTCCTAGAGAGAGGAAGACCACAGGTCTTAGAGAGGAAGACCACAGGCCTTAGAGAGAGGAAGAACACAGGTTGTAGAGAGAGGAAGAGGAAGACCACAGGTCTTAGAGAGAGGAAGAGGAAGACCACAGGTCCTAGAGAGAGGAAGACCACAGGTCTGTAGAGGAAGACCACAGGTCTTAGAGAGAGGAAGAACACAGGCCTTAGAGAGAGGAAGACCACAGGTTGTAGAGAGAGGAAGAGGAAGACCACAGGTCTTAGAGAGAGGAAGACCACAGGTCTTAGAGAGAGGAAGAGGAAGACCACAGGTCTGAGAGAGAAGAAGACCACAGGTCTAAGAGAGAGGAAGACCACAGGTCTTAGAGAGAGGAAGACCACAGGTCTTAGAGAGAGGAAGACCACAGTCCTTAGAGAGAGGAAGACCACAGGTTGTAGAGAGAGGAAGAGGAAGACCACAGGTCTTAGAGAGAGGAAGACCACAGGTCTAAGAGAGAGGAAGAGGAAGACCACAGGTCTGAGAGAGAGGAAGACCACAGACCTTAGAGAGAGGAAGACCACAGGTCTAAGAGAGAGGAAGAGGAAGACCACAGGTCTTAGAGAGAGGAAGACCACAGGTCTTAGAGAGAGGAAGACCACAGGTCTTAGAGAGAGGAAGACCACAGGTCTTAGAGAGAGGAAGAGGAAGACCACAGGCCGTAGAGGAAGACCACAGGTCTTAGAGAGAGGAAGAGGAAGACCACAGGTCCTAGAGAGAGGAAGACCACAGGCCGTAGAGGAAGACCACAGGTCTTAGAGAGAGGAAGACCACAGGCCTTAGAGAGAGGAAGACCACAGGTTGTAGAGAGAGGAAGAGGAAGACCACAGGTCCTAGAGAGAGGAAGACCACAGGCCGTAGAGGAAGACCACAGGTCTTAGAGAGAGGAAGACCACAGGTTGTAGAGAGAGGAAGAGGAAGACCACAGGTCTTAGAGAGAGGAAGAGGAAGACCACAGGTCCTAGAGAGAGGAAGAGGAAGACCACAGGTCTGAGAGAGAAGAAGACCACAGGTCTGAGAGAGAAGAAGACCACAGGTCTAAGAGAGAGGAAGACCACAGGTCTTAGAGAGAGGAAGAGCACAGGTCTTAGAGAGAGGAAGAGCACAGGTCTTAGAGAGAGGAAGATCACAGGTTGTAGAGAGAGGAAGAGGAAGACCACAGGTCTTAGAGAGAGGAAGACCACACGTCTTAGAGAGAGGAAGAGGAAGACCACAGGTCCTAGAGAGAGGAAGAGGAAGACCACAGGTCTGAGAGAGAGGAAGACCACAGACCTTAGAGAGAGGAAGACCACAGGACTTAGAGAGAGGAAGACCACAGGTCTAAGAGAGAGGAAGAGGAAGTCCACATGTCTTAGAGAGAGGAAGAGCACAGGTCTTAGAGAGAGGAAGAGCACAGGTCTTAGAGAGAGGAAGAGCACAGGTTGTAGAGAGAGGAAGAGGAAGACCACAGGTCTTAGAGAGAGGAAGACCACAGGTCTAAGAGAGAGGAAGAGGAAGACCACAGGTCTTAGAGAGAGGAAGAGGAAGACCACAGGTCTTAGAGAGAGGAAGACCACAGGCCTCAGAGAGAGGAAGACCACAGGTCGTAGAGAGGAAGAGCAAGACCACAGGTCTTAGAGAGAGGAAGACCACAGGCCTAAGAGAGAGGAAGAGGAAGTCCACAGGTCTTAGAGAGAGGAAGACCACAGACCTTAGAGAGAGGAAGAGCACAGGTCTTAGAGAGAGGAAGAGCACAGGTCTTAGAGAGAGGAAGAGCACAGGTTGTAGAGAGAGGAAGAGGAAGACCACAGGTCTTAGAGAGAGGAAGACCACACGTCTTAGAGAGAGGAAGACCACACGTCTTAGAGAGAGGAAGAGGAAGACCACAGGTCCTAGAGAGAGGAAGAGGAAGACCACAGACCTTAGAGAGAGGAAGACCACAGGACTTAGAGAGAGGAAGACCACAGGTCTAAGAGAGAGGAAGAGGAAGACCACAGGTCTTAGAGGAAGTCCACAGGTCTTAGAGAGAGGAAGACCACAGGTCTTAGAGAGAGGAAGACCACAGGTCTTAGAGAGAGGAAGACCACAGGTCTTAGAGAGAGGAAGACCACAGGTCTTAGAGAGAGGAAGACCACAGGTCTTAGAGAGAGGAAGACCACAGGTCTTAGAGAGAGGAAGACCACAGGTCTTAGAGAGAGGAAGACCACAGGTCTTAGAGAGAGGAAGACCACAGGTCTTAGAGAGAGGAAGACCACAGGTCTTAAAGAGAGGAAGACCACAGGTCTTAAAGAGAGGAAGACCACAGGTCTTAAAGAGAGGAAGACCACAGGTCTTAAAGAGAGGAAGACCACAGGTCTTAGAGAGAGGAAGAGGAAGACCACAGGTCTTAGAGAGAGGAAGAGGAAGACCACAGGTCTTAGAGAGAGGAAGACCACAGGTCTTAAAGAGAGGAAGACCACAGGTCTTAGAGAGAGGAAGAGGAAGACCACAGGTCTTAGAGAGAGGAAGACCACAGGTCTTAAAGAGAGGAAGACCACAGGTCTTAAAGAGAGGAAGACCACAGGTCTTAAAGAGAGGAAGACCATAGGTCTGAGAGAGAGGAAGACCACAGGTCTTAGAGAGAGGAAGACCACAGGTCTGAGAGAGAGGAAGACCACAGGTCTTAGAGAGAGGAAGACCACAGGTCTAAGAGAGAGGAAGACCACAGGTCTTAGAGAGAGGAAGACCACAGGCCTTAGAGAGAGGAAGAGGAAGACCACAGGTCTGAGAGAGAGGAAGACCACAGACCTTAGAGAGAGGAAGACCACAGGACTTAGAGAGAGGAAGACCACAGGTCTAAGAGAGAGGAAGAGGAAGACCACAGGTCTTAGAGAGAGGAAGACCACAGGCCTCAGAGAGAGGAAGACCACAGGTCGTAGAGAGGAAGAGCAAGACCACAGGTCTTAGAGAGAGGAAGACCACAGGCCTTAGAGAGACGAAGACCACAGGCCTTAGAGAGAGGAAGACCACAGCCCTTAGAGAGAGGAAGACCACAGCTCTTTAAGAGAGGAAGACCACAGCTCTTAAAGAGAGGAAGACCACAGCTCTTAGAGAGAGGAAGACCACAGCTCTTAGAGAGAGGAAGACCACAGCTCTTAAAGAGAGGAAGACCACAGCTCTTAAAGAGAGGAAGACCACAGTTCTTAGAGAGAGGAAGACCACAGCTCTTAGAGAGAGGAAGACCACAGCTCTTAGAGAGAGGAAGAGGAAGACCACAGGTCTTAGAGAGAGGAAGAGGAAGACCACAGGTCTTAGAGAGAGGAAGAGGAAGACCACAGGTCTAAGAGAGAGGAAGAGGAAGACCACAGGTCAGAGAGAGGAAGACCACAGGTCTAAGAGAGAGGAAGACCACAGGTCGTAGAGAGAGGAAGACCACACGTCTTAGAGAGAGGAAGACCACAGGTCGTAGAGAGAGGAAGACCACAGGCCTTAGAGAGAGGAAGAGGAAGACCACAGGTCTTAGAGAGAGGAAGAGGAAGACCACAGGTCTTAGAGAGAGGAAGACCACAGGTCTTAGAGAGAGGAAGACCACAGGTCTTAGAGAGAGGAAGACCACAGGTCTTAGAGAGAGGAAGACCACAGGTCTTAGAGAGAGGAAGACCACAGGTCTTAGAGAGAGGAAGACCACAGGTCTTAGAGAGAGGAAGTCCACAGGTCTTAGAGAGAGGAAGAGGAAGACCACAGGTCTTAGAGAGAGGAAGACCACAGGTCTAAGAGAGAGGAAGAGGAAGACCACAGGTCTGAGAGAGAGGAAGACCACAGACCTTAGAGAGAGGAAGACCACAGGACTTAGAGAGAGGAAGACCACAGGTCTAAGAGAGAGGAAGAGGAAGACCACACGTCTTAGAGAGAGGAAGAGGAAGACCACAGGTCTTAGAGAGAGGAAGACCACAGGTCTTAGAGAGAGGAAGACCACAGGTCTTAGAGAGAGGAAGAGGAAGACCACAGGCCGTAGAGGAAGACCACAGGTCTTAGAGAGAGGAAGAGGAAGACCACAGGTCCTAGAGAGAGGAAGACCACAGGCCGTAGAGGAAGACCACAGGCCTTAGAGAGAGGAAGACCACAGGCCTTAGAGAGAGGAAGAACACAGGTTGTAGAGAGAGGAAGAGGAAGACCACAGGTCTTAGAGAGAGGAAGAGGAAGACCACAGGTCCTAGAGAGAGGAAGACCACAGGCCGTAGAGGAAGACCACAGGTCTTAGAGAGAGGAAGAACACAGGCCTTAGAGAGAGGAAGACCACAGGTTGTAGAGAGAGGAAGAGGAAGACCACAGGTCTTAGAGAGAGGAAGACCACAGGTCTTAGAGAGAGGAAGAGGAAGACCACAGGTCTGAGAGAGAAGAAGACCACAGGTCTAAGAGAGAGGAAGACCACAGGTCTTAGAGAGAGGAAGACCACAGGTCTTAGAGAGCGGAAGACCACAGGCCTTAGAGAGAGGAAGACCACAGGTTGTAGAGAGAGGAAGAGGAAGACCACAGGTCTTAGAGAGAGGAAGACCACAGGTCTAAGAGAGAGGAAGAGGAAGACCACAGGTCTGAGAGAGAGGAAGACCACAGACCTTAGAGAGAGGAAGACCACAGGTCTAAGAGAGAGGAAGAGGAAGACCACAGGTCTTAGAGAGAGGAAGACCACAGGTCTTAGAGAGAGGAAGACCACAGGTCTTAGAGAGAGGAAGGCCACAGGTCTTAGAGAGAGGAAGAGGAAGACCACAGGTCGTAGAGAGAAGACCACAGGTCTTAGAGAGAGGAAGAGGAAGACCACAGGTCCTAGAGAGAGGAAGACCACAGGCCGTAGAGGAAGACCACAGGTCTTAGAGAGAGGAAGACCACAGGCCTTAGAGAGAGGAAGACCACAGGTTGTAGAGAGAGGAAGAGGAAGACCACAGGTCTTAGAGAGAGGAAGAGGAAGACCACAGGTCCTAGAGAGAGGAAGACCACAGGCCGTAGAGGAAGACCACAGGTCTTAGAGAGAGGAAGACCACAGGTTGTAGAGAGAGGAAGAGGAAGACCACAGGTCTTAGAGAGAGAGGAAGACCACAGGTCTTAGAGAGAGGAAGAGGAAGACCACAGGTCCTAGAGAGAGGAAGAGGAAGACCACAGGTCTGAGAGAGAAGAAGACCACAGGTCTAAGAGAGAGGAAGACCACAGGTCTTAGAGAGAGGAAGAGCACAGGTCTTAGAGAGAGGAAGAGCACAGGTTGTAGAGAGAGGGAAGAGGAAGACCACAGGTCTTAGAGAGAGGAAGACCACACGTCTTAGAGAGAGGAAGAGGAAGACCACAGGTCCTAGAGAGAGGAAGAGGAAGACCACAGGTCTGAGAGAGAGGAAGACCACAGACCTTAGAGAGAGGAAGACCACAGGACTTAGAGAGAGGAAGACCACAGGTCTAAGAGAGAGGAAGAGGAAGACCACAGGTCTTAGAGGAAGTCCACAGGTCTTAGAGAGAGGAAGACCACAGGTCTTAGAGAGAGGAAGAGCACAGGTCTTAGAGAGAGGAAGAGCACAGGTTGTAGAGAGAGGAAGAGGAAGACCACAGGTCTTAGAGAGAGGAAGACCACACGTCTTAGAGAGAGGAAGAGGAAGACCACAGGTCCTAGAGAGAGGAAGAGGAAGACCACAGGTCTGAGAGAGAGGAAGACCACAGACCTTAGAGAGAGGAAGACCACAGGACTTAGAGAGAGGAAGACCACAGGTCTAAGAGAGAGGAAGAGGAAGACCACAGGTCTTAGAGGAAGTCCACAGGTCTTAGAGAGAGGAAGACCACAGGTCTTAGAGAGAGGAAGAGCACAGGTCTTAGAGAGAGGAAGAGCACAGGTTGTAGAGAGAGGAAGAGGAAGACCACAGGTCTTAGAGAGAGGAAGACCACACGTCTTAGAGAGAGGAAGAGGAAGACCACAGGTCCTAGAGAGAGGAAGAGGAAGACCACAGACCTTAGAGAGAGGAAGACCACAGACCTTAGAGAGAGGAAGACCACAGGACTTAGAGAGAGGAAGACCACAGGTCTAAGAGAGAGGAAGAGGAAGTCCACAGGTCTTAGAGAGAGGAAGACCACAGGTCTTAGAGAGAGGAAGACCACAGGTCTTAGAGAGAGGAAGACCACAGGTCTTAGAGAGAGGAAGACCACAGGTCTTAGAGAGAGGAAGACCACAGGTCTTAGAGAGAGGAAGACCACAGGTCTTAGAGAGAGGAAGACCACAGGTCTTAGAGAGAGGAAGACCACAGGTCTTAGAGAGAGGAAGACCACAGGTCTTAGAGAGAGGAAGACCACAGGTCTTAGAGAGAGGAAGACCACAGGTCTTAAAGAGAGGAAGACCACAGGTCTTAAAGAGAGGAAGACCACAGGTCTTAAAGAGAGGAAGACCACAGGTCTTAAAGAGAGGAAGACCACAGGTCTTAGAGAGAGGAAGACCACAGGTCTTAGAGAGAGGAAGAGGAAGACCACAGGTCTTAGAGAGAGGAAGAGGAAGACCACAGGTCTTAGAGAGAGGAAGACCACAGGTCTTAAAGAGAGGAAGACCACAGGTCTTAGAGAGAGGAAGAGGAAGACCACAGGTCTTAGAGAGAGGAAGACCACAGGTCTTAAAGAGAGGAAGACCACAGGTCTTAAAGAGAGGAAGACCACAGGTCTTAGAGAGAGGCAGACCACAGGTCCTAGAGAGAGGCAGACCACAGGTCCTAGAGAGAGGAAGAGGATTACCATAGGTCTGAGAGAGAGGAAGACCACAGGTCTTAGAGAGAGGAAGACCACAGGTCTGAGAGAGAGGAAGACCACAGGTCTTAGAGAGAGGAAGACCACAGGTCTAAGAGAGAGGAAGACCACAGGTCTTAGAGAGAGGAAGACCACAGGTCTTAAAGAGAGGAAGACCACAGGTCTTAAAGAGAGGAAGACCACAGGTCTTAGAGAGAGGAAGACCACAGGTCTTAGAGAGAGGAAGAGGAAGACCACAGGTCTTAGAGAGAGAAGAGGAAGACCACAGGTCTTAGAGAGAGGAAGACCACAGGTCTTAAAGAGAGGAAGACCACAGGTCTTAGAGAGAGGAAGAGGAAGACCACAGGTCTTAGAGAGAGGAAGACCACAGGTCTTAAAGAGAGGAAGACCACAGGTCTTAAAGAGAGGAAGACCACAGGTCTTAGAGAGAGGCAGACCACAGGTCCTAGAGAGAGGCAGACCACAGGTCCTAGAGAGAGGAAGAGGATTACCATAGGTCTGAGAGAGAGGAAGACCACAGGTCTTAGAGAGAGGAAGACCACAGGTCTGAGAGAGAGGAAGACCACAGGTCTTAGAGAGAGGAAGACCACAGGTCTAAGAGAGAGGAAGACCACAGGTCTTAGAGAGAGGAAGACCACAGGCCTTAGAGAGAGGAAGAGGAAGACCACAGGTCTGAGAGAGAGGAAGACCACAGACCTTAGAGAGAGGAAGACCACAGGACTTAGAGAGAGGAAGACCACAGGTCTAAGAGAGAGGAAGAGGAAGACCACAGGTCTTAGAGAGAGGAAGAGGAAGACCACAGGTCTTAGAGAGAAGAAGACCACAGGTCTTAGAGAGAGGAAGACCACAGGTCTTAGAGAGAGGAAGACCACAGGTCTTAGAGAGAGGAAGAGGAAGACCACAGGCCGTAGAGGAAGACCACAGGTCTTAGAGAGAGGAAGACCACAGGTTGTAGAGAGAGGAAGAGGAAGACCACAGGTCTTAGAGAGAGGAAGAGGAAGACCACAGGTCCTAGAGAGAGGAAGACCACAGGCCGTAGAGGAAGACCACAGGTCTAAGACAGAGGAAGACCACAGGCCTTAGAGAGAGGAAGACCACAGGTTGTAGAGAGAGGAAGAGGAAGACCACAGGTCTTAGAGAGAGGAAGACCACAGGTCTTAGAGAGAGGAAGAGGAAGACCACAGGTCCTAGAGAGAGGAAGAGGAAGACCACAGGTCTGAGAGAGAAGAAGACCACAGGTCTAAGAGAGAGGAAGACCACAGGTCTTAGAGAGAGGAAGAACACAGGTCTTAGAGAGAGGAAGACCACAGGTCTTAGAGAGAGGAAGACCACAGGTCTTAGAGAGAGGAAGACCACAGGTCTTAGAGAGAGGAAGACCACAGGTCTTAAAGAGAGGAAGACCACAGGTTGTAGAGAGAGGAAGAGGAAGACCACAGGTCTTAGAGAGAGGAAGACCACAGGTCTTAGAGAGAGGAAGACCACAGGTTGTAGAGAGAGGAAGAGGAAGACCACAGGTCTTAGAGAGAGGAAGACCACAGGTCTTAGAGAGAGGAAGAGAAAGACCACAGGTCCTAGAGAGAGGAAGAGGAAGACCACAGGTCTGAGAGAGAAGAAGACCACAGGTCTAAGAGAGAGGAAGACCACAGGTCTTAAAGAGAGGAAGACCACAGGTTGTAGAGAGAGGAAGAGGAAGACCACAGGTCTTAAAGAGAGGAAGACCACAGGTTGTAGAGAGAGGAAGAGGAAGACCACAGGTCTTAGAGAGAGGAAGACCACAGGTCTTAGAGAGAGGAAGACCACAGGTTGTAGAGAGAGGAAGAGGAAGACCACAGGTCTTTAGAGAGAGGAAGACCACAGGTCTTAGAGAGAGGAAGAGGAAGACCACAGGTCCTAGAGAGAGGAAGACCACAGGCCGTAGAGGAAGACCACAGGTCTTAGAGAGAGGAAGACCACAGGCCTTAGAGAGAGGAAGACCACAGGTTGTAGAGAGAGGGAAGAGGAAGACCACAGGTCTTAGAGAGAGGAAGAGGAAGACCACAGGCCGTAGAGGAAGACCACAGGTCTTAGAGGAAGACCACAGGCCTTAGAGAGAGGAAGACCACAGGTTGTAGAGAGAGGAAGAGGAAGACCACAGGTCTTAGAGAGAGGAAGAGGAAGACCACAGGTCTTAGAGAGAGGAAGAGCACAGGTCTTAGAGAGAGGAAGACCACAGGTCTTAGAGAGAGGAAGACCACAGGTCTTAGAGAGAGGAAGACCACAGGTCTTAGAGAGAGGAAGACCACAGGTCTTAGAGAGAGGAAGACCACAGGTCTTAGAGAGAGGAAGACCACAGGTCTTAGAGAGAGGAAGACCACAGGTTTTAAAGAGAGGAAGACCACAGGTTTTAAAGAGAGGAAGACCACAGGTCTTAAAGAGAGGAAGACCACAGGTCTTAGAGAGAGGAAGAGGAAGACCACAGGTCTTAAAGAGAGGAAGACCACAGGTCTTAAAGACAGGAAGACCACAGGTCTTAGAGAGAGGCAGACCACAGGTCCTAGAGAGAGGAAGAGGAAGACCACAGGTCCTAGAGAGAGGAAGAGGAAGACCACAGGTCGTAGAGAGAGGTAGAGGAAGAGGAAGACCACAGGTCCTAGAGAGAGAGGAAGAGGAAGACCACAGGTCGTAGAGAGAGGAAGAGGAAGACCACAGGTCGTAGAGAGCAGAAGGGGAAAACCACGGGTCTTAGATAGAGGAAGAGGAAGACCACAGGTCTTAGAGAGAGGAAGAGGAAGACCACAGGTCATTGAGAGAGGAAGACCACAGGTCTTAGAGAGAGGAAGACCACAGGTTGTAGAGAGAGGAAGAGGAAGACCACAGGTCTTAGAGAGAGGAAGACCACAGGTCTTAGAGAGAGGAAGAGAAAGACCACAGGTCCTAGAGAGAGGAAGAGGAAGACCACAGGTCTGAGAGAGAAGAAGACCACAGGTCTAAGAGAGAGGAAGACCACAGGTCTTAGAGAGAGGAAGAACACAGGTCTTAGAGAGAGGAAGACCACAGGTCTTAGAGAGAGGAAGACCACAGGTCTTAGAGAGAGGAAGACCACAGGTCTTAAAGAGAGGAAGACCACAGGTTGTAGAGAGAGGAAGAGGAAGACCACAGGTCTTAGAGAGAGGAAGACCACAGGTCTTAGAGAGAGGAAGACCACAGGTTGTAGAGAGAGGAAGAGGAAGACCACAGGTCTTAGAGAGAGGAAGACCACAGGTCTTAGAGAGAGGAAGAGGAAGACCACAGGTCCTAGAGAGAGGAAGACCACAGGCCGTAGAGGAAGACCACAGGTCTTAGAGAGAGGAAGACCACAGGCCTTAGAGAGAGGAAGACCACAGGTTGTAGAGAGAGGAAGAGGAAGACCACAGGTCTTAGAGAGAGGAAGAGGAAGACCACAGGCCGTAGAGGAAGACCACAGGTCTTAGAGGAAGACCACAGGCCTTAGAGAGAGGAAGACCACAGGTTGTAGAGAGAGGAAGAGGAAGACCACAGGTCTTAGAGAGAGGAAGAGGAAGACCACAGGTCTTAGAGAGAGGAAGAGCACAGGTCTTAGAGAGAGGAAGACCACAGGTCTTAGAGAGAGGAAGACCACAGGTCTTAGAGAGAGGAAGACCACAGGTCTTAGAGAGAGGAAGACCACAGGTCTTAGAGAGAGGAAGACCACAGGTCTTAGAGAGAGGAAGACCACAGGTCTTAGAGAGAGGAAGACCACAGGTTTTAAAGAGAGGAAGACCACAGGTTTTAAAGAGAGGAAGACCACAGGTCTTAAAGAGAGGAAGACCACAGGTCTTAGAGAGAGGAAGAGGAAGACCACAGGTCTTAAAGAGAGGAAGACCACAGGTCTTAAAGACAGGAAGACCACAGGTCTTAGAGAGAGGCAGACCACAGGTCCTAGAGAGAGGAAGAGGAAGACCACAGGTCCTAGAGAGAGGAAGAGGAAGACCACAGGTCGTAGAGAGAGGTAGAGGAAGAGGAAGACCACAGGTCCTAGAGAGAGAGGAAGAGGAAGACCACAGGTCGTAGAGAGAGGAAGAGGAAGACCACAGGTCGTAGAGAGCAGAAGGGGAAAACCACGGGTCTTAGATAGAGGAAGAGGAAGACCACAGGTCTAAGAGAGAGGAAGAGGAAGACCACAGGTCATTGAGAGAGGAAGAGGAAGACCACAGGTCATAGGGAGAGGAAGAGGAAGACCACCGGTCATAGGGAGAGAAAGAGGAAGACCACAGGTCATTGAGAGAGGAAGAGGACGACCACAGGTCATAGGGAGAGGAAGAGGAAGACCACAGGTCCTGGAGAGAGGAAGAGGTTGTAGAGAGCACCGATAACAGTGGAGTCTTTCTCTCTGCATCATTTCCATTCAAATGTCATCCACAATATATCATCTTAACATTAATAACATTTTTAATTTTGATATGTACAGTATCAGTCAAAAGTTTGGACACAACTACTCATTCAAAGGTTTTCTTTATTTTCCACATTGTAGAATAATAGTGAAGACATCAAAACTATGAAATAACACATGTGGAATCATGTAGTAACCAAAAAAGTGTTAAACAAATCAAAATATATTTTATATATTTTTGATTCTTCAAAGTAGCTGCGCTTTGCCTTGATGACAGCGTTGCACACTCTTGGATTTCTCTCAACCAGCTTCACCTGGAATGCTTTTCCAAGTCTTGAAGGAGATCCCACATATGCTGAGCACTTGTTGACTGCTTGTCCTTCACTCTGTGGTCCAACCCATCCCGAACCATCTCAATTGGGTTGTGGTCGGGTGATTGTGGAGGCCAGGTCATCTGATGCAGCACTCCATCACTCTTCTTATTTGTCAAATAGTCCTTAAACAGCCTGGAGGTGTGTTGGGACATTGTCCTGTTGAAAAACAAATGAAAAACAAATGATAGTCCCACTAAGCTCAAACCAGATGGGATGGCGTATCGCTGCAGAATGCTGTGGTAGCCATGCTGGTTAAGTGTGTCTTTAAATTCTAAATAAATCACTGCCAGTGTTACCAGCAAAGCACCCCTACACCATCACACCTCCTCCTCCATGCTTCACGGTGGGAACTACTCATGCAGAGATCATCCGTTCACCTACTCTGCGTCTCACAAAGACATGGCGCTTGGAACCAAAAATCTCAAATTTGGACTCATCAGACCAAAGGACAGATTTCCACCCGTCTAATGTCCATTGCTCGTGTTTCTTGGCCCAAGCAAGTCTCTTCTTATTATTGGTGTCCTTTAGTAGTAGTGGTTTCCTTGCAGCAATTCGACCATGAAGGCCTGATTCACACAGTCTCCTCTGAACAGTTGATGTTGAGATGTGTCTGTTACTTGAACTCTGTGAAGCATTTATTTGGGCTGCAATTTCTCAAGCTGGTAACTCTAATTAACTTTTCCTCTGCAGCAGAGGTAACTCTGGGTCTTCCATTCCTGTGGTGGTTCGTCATAGAGCTTGACGGTTCTTGCGACTGCACTTGAAGAAACTTTCAAAGTTCTTGAAATTTCCTGCGTGTCTTAAAAAGTCATGTTGGACTGTGATTTCTCATTGCTTATTTGACCTATTCTTGCCATAATATGGACTTCATCTTTTACCAACTTTACCTTGTCACAACATAACCGATTGGCTCAAAGACATTAAGAAGGAAAGAAATTCCACAAATGTACTTTTCCATTTGTACTTTTACATAGCCTAGTTCCTCTCTAGGTTTCTTCCTAGGTTCTGGCTTTTCTAGGGAGTTTTTCCTAGCCACTGTGCTTCTACACCTGCATTGCTTGCTGTTTGGTGGTTTTAGACTGGGTTTCTGAACAGCACTTTGTGACATCAGCTTTATAAATACATTTGATTGATTGATTGATTGATTGATTGAACAAGTCACCCGTTAATCGAAATGCATTCCAGGTGACTACCTCATGAAGCTGGTTGAGAGAATGCCAATAGTGTGCAAAGCTGTCATCAAGGCAAAGGGTGGCTACTTTGAAGAATCTCAAAATATAAAATATATTTTGATTTGTTTAACACTTTTTTGGTTACTACATGATTCCATTTGTGTTATTTTATAGTGTTGATGTCATCACTGTTATTCTACAATGTAGAAAATAGTACAAATAAATAAAAGCCCTGAAATGAGTAGGCGTGTCCAAACCCTGAGTAGGTGTGTCCAAACCCTGAGTAGGCGTGTCCAATCTGTTGACTGGCACTGTAGGGGTTTGTTCCCTTTTGGGCTCAAAGTGTCAGGTTGTTGTCCAGTTGTAACAGATGAAATGTGGAATCATGTAGTAACCAAAAAAGTGTTAAACAAATCAAAATATATTTGAGGATGGAGAAGCTGTCATTGGTAAAGATTTGGGGATTCTATTGGGGGGTTGGGGGTACAGGTAGCACAAGAGGACATTTTACTCTGTTGAGATCATTTTCTTATTCATTTATAGCTAGATGTAAAATGCTCCTGTTTTGATTAATTTATTATAGTGGGTTATGTCTGCTCTATATCAAATTAGCATACCCCCTGAATCTCTTCACTGTTTCACACCTGGTAGTGTGGTGGATGGGACTACCAGCTCTCTGTAACCTAGAGGGAAACCAGTGGGTCCATCTCCTCTATACCATGTTTCTTGTAGGATGACAATGCCTGTATTTCCAATTTCTATGATTCATTCTGGGTTCATGCTTTTTAGGCCAAAGGCAGATGACCTCGGACCTTGTGTAAATCCCCCAAGCCAAGATGACTTTTATCAATATATTCACCTGCATTTACCCCTGCACCCCCCCCCACAACAAAAAATTATATATATAGTTAGCTGCTAATGTGGCTATCATAAAGAACTACAAATACCATGATTATCTGGACGAGACTGTCGAATCAAGGCAAAAGTAAGAATCTATCTAATGTTAGCAACATTTTGTAAATAAATTGGCTACATTTCTTTAAATTGACAATTCTGTGAACTGTCTTGTTCACGTTTTAAATAGACACGATACCTGTTAGCAAAGGTGTCAGCTTGAGATGAGGTGCAGGAGCCTGCAGGGATTTGTAGTCCACCAGGGTAAGCCTACACAAAACATACATTATTTTAAATGTTTCTAAAAATGGAAAAATGCCCTGCACCATTACTGTCCCAGACCTGTACATGTTGACAGGGATTGTTTCCGTTTCATGGTCCTCAATGTCTAGTATTGTGAGTTTCCACCCTGGGCCAATACCCTCTCTCTTGACATAGGGGTAGTGTGATCGTACAGCACTGTGTCAGGGGATGGTCTATGTGGAAAATGAAGTTGCTTACATTCTCCTCTTTGTAGCAGTCAGCAAATAGTGTCTCTGGATTTTCCATGAAGAGCTTTTAGTACTTATTCCGTGCCGTGTTATGTTTAATATCCATAGTCCTTGGTAATAAAAAACCTTCAAGGTAATTTTGTCCATAACAAGGTTTTAGGTAGTTTAGATGCGGAGTGAAGGTTTTGATGTGGAGTGTAGTATCCTGCATTAGTCCTTGAGAAAAAAACTTCCAATATTATCTTTGTTTATCTAATTAACTTTTTTTTTTGCAGAAGAATTTAGGAGCCCATGAGCTCATGACCTCTCTCTCTCTTCCTGTCTCTGTGTCTCATTCTCCAATCAGAGCCAGAGACTTAATGATGCTTGAATGCCACTGCTCCACTTTACATCTGGCTGTCTGTCTCTGTCAATTCAATTCAATTCAAGGGCTTTATTGGCATGGGAAACATGTGTTAACATTGCCAAAGCAAGTGAGGTAGATAATATATAAAGTGAATATATAAAGTGAAAAACAACAAAAATGAACAGTAAACATTACACATACAGAAGTTTAAAAACAGTAAAGACATTACAAATGTCATATTATATATATATATATATATATATATATATATATATATATATATACAGTGTTTTAACAATGTACAAATGGTAAAGGACACAAGATAAAATAAATAAGCATAAATATGGGTTGTATTTATAATGGTGTTTGTTCTTTACTGGTTGCCCTTTTCTCGTGGCAACAGGTCACACATCTTGCTGCTGTGATGTCACACTGTGGAATTTCACCCAGTAGATATGGGAGTTTATCAACATTGGATTTGTTTTCAAATTCTTTGTGGATCTGTGTAATCTGAGGGAAATATGTCTCTCTAATATGGTCATACATTGGGCAGGAGGTTAGGAAGTGCAGCTCAGTTTCCACCTCATTTTGTGGACAGTGAGCACATAGCCTGTCTTCTCTTGAGAGCCATGTCTGCCTACGGTGGCCTTTCTCAATAGCAAGGCTATGCTCACTGTCTGTACATAGTCAAAGCTTTCCTTAATTTTGAGTCAGTCACAGTGGTCAGGTATTCTGCCACTGTGTACTCTCTGTGTAGGGCCAAATAGCATTCTAGTTTGCTCTGTTTTTTTGTTAATTCTTTCCAATTTGTCAAGTAGTTATCTTTTTGTTTTCTCATGATTTGGTTGGGTCTAATTGTGCTGCTGTCCTGGGGCTCTGTAGGGTGTGTTTGTGAACAGAGCCCCAGGACCAGCTTGCTTAGGGGACTCTTCTCCAGGTTCATCTCTCTGTAGGTGATGGCTTTGTTATGGAAGGTTTGGGAATCGCTTCCTTTTAGGTGGTTATAGAATTTAACGGCTCTTTTCTGGATTTTGATAATTAGTGGGTATCGGCCTAATTCTGCTCTGCATGCATTATTTGGTGTTCTACATTGTACATGGAGGATATTTTTGCAGAATTCTGCGTGCAGAGTCTCAATTTGGTGTTTGTCCCATTTTGTGAAGTCTTGGTTGGTGAGCGGACCCCAGACCTCACAACCATAAAGGGCAATGGGCTCTATGACTGATTCAAGTATTTTTAGCCAAATCCTAATTGGTATGTTGAAATTTATGTTCCTTTTGATGGCATAGATTGCCCTTCTTGCCTTGTCTCTCAGATCGTTCACAGCTTTGTGGAAGTTACCTGTGGCGCTGATGTTTAGGCCAAGGTATGTATAGTTTTTTGTGTGCACTAGGGCAACGGTGTCTAGATGGAATTTGTATTTGTGGTCCTGGTGACTGGACCTTTTTTGGAACACCATTATTTTGATCTTACTGAGATTTACTGTCAGGGCCCAGGTCTGACAGAATCTGTGCATAAGATCTAGGTGCTGCTGTAGGCCCTCCTTGGTTGGTGACAGAAGCACCAGATCATCAGCAGACATTTGACTTTGGATTCTAGCAGGGGGAGGCCGGGTGCTGCAGACTTTTCTAGTGCCCGCGCCAATTCATTGATATATTTGTTGAAGAGGGTGGGGCTTAAGCTGCATCCCTGTCTAACCCCACGACCCTGTGTGAAGAAATGTGAGACAGGAACAATCACCCACGAAACACTCAAAGAATATGGCTGCCTAAATATGGTTCCCAATCAGAGACAACAATAAACACCTGCCTCTCATTGAGAACCAATCTAGGCAACCATAGACTCTTCTAGACAACTATACTACACCACAATCCCATAACCTACAAAAAACCAAGACAAAACACAAATAACCCATGTCACACCGTGGCCGGACCAAAATAAAGAAAACACAAAATACTAAGACCAGGGAGTGACACTGTCCCTCTCTCCCTCTCTCCCTCTCTGGTCTTTCTAATAAAGGATATTTAAATAGCCCTCAGAAACATCTTAATATGTCTCTCCTGGATATATTTCTCTCTCTCTCCCGACACCTTTCTCCCATGTACCCACAGACCTCTTCATGTTGGGCTTGTCAGTGCAATTGGCACACACCTTCAATAAGTCCCATCTCATCTAAAATGGCCTTTTGGGATCCCTTAAAATTCCCAACTGCTCTTAGCTAGCTAAGTCCCCAGCCCTAGCAGCTGTACCCCTCACCTCCTCTCAACCACTATTTCTCTATCCTATTTTACTCTCTCCTCCTCTCCTCCCTTGTAAATCACACTCCTCTCCTCCTGCTCCTCTCATCTCCTTCCCCGTTAGCCACGTCAGGGCTCTGGGGCAGAGTAGCGTCATAAACCCGTTTAAAATATTAACATCAACCACTTTGTTGCTATGAATAATACAGTATAGAGGGCCAGTGGCTGGCCAGCGATCTGTTCTCCCCTGCTCCCCTGCCGCCCGGCCCAACAGCCATAAAACTAATACACTGAGCCTGAGTAGTATGGATGACCCTCAAGCTCTGTCTGTCTGTCTGTCTGTCTGTCTGTCTGTCTGTCTGTCTGTCTGTCTGTCTGTCTGTCTGTCTGTCTGTCTGTCTGTCTGTGACCACTACAGGTCCATGTTGATGTTACCACTACAGGTCCATGTTGATGTCACCACTACAGGTCCATGTTGATGTTACCACCCCACTACAGGTCCATGTTGATGTTACCACTACAGGTCCATGTTGATGTTACCACCCCACTACAGGTCCATGTTGATGTTACCACCCCACTACAGGTCCATGTTGATGTCACCACTACAGGTCCATGTTGATGTTACCACCCCACTACAGGTCCATGTTGATGTTACCACCCCACTACAGGTCCATGTTGATGTTACCACCCCACTACAGGTCCATGTTGATGTTACCACCCCACTACAGGTCCATGTTGATGTTACCACCCCACTACAGGTCCATGTTGATGTTACCACCCCACTACAGGTCCATGTTGATGTTACCACTACAGGTCCATGTTGATGTCACCACTACAGGTCCATGTTGATGTCACCACCCCACTACAGGTCCATGTTGATGTCACCACCCCACTACAGGTCCATGTTGATGTCACCACCCCACTACAGGTCCATGTTGATGTCACCACCCCACTACAGGTCCATGTTGATGTTACCACCCCACTACAGGTCCATGTTGATGTTACCACCCCACTACAGGTCCATGTTGATGTCACCACTACAGGTCCATGTTGATGTCACCACTACAGGTCCATGTTGATGTTACCACTACAGGTCCATGTTGATGTTACCACTACAGGTCCATGTTGATGTTACCACTACAGGTCCATGTTGATGTTACCACTACAGGTCCATGTTGATGTTACCACCCCACTACAGGTCCATGTTGATGTTACCACCCCACTACAGGTCCATGTTGATGTTACCACCCCACTACAGGTCCATGTTGATGTTACCACCCCACTACAGGTCCATGTTGATGTCACCACTACAGGTCCATGTTGATGTTACCACTACAGGTCCATGTTGATGTTACCACTACAGGTCCATGTTGATGTTACCACTACAGGTCCATGTTGATGTCACCACTACAGGTCCATGTTGATGTTACCACCCCACTACAGGTCCATGTTGATGTTACCACCCCACTACAGGTCCATGTTGATGTTACCACTACAGGTCCATGTTGATGTTACCACTACAGGTCCATGTTGATGTTACCACCCCACTACAGGTCCATGTTGATGTTACCACCCCACTACAGGTCCATGTTGATGTTACCACTACAGGTCCATGTTGATGTCACCACTACAGGTCCATGTTGATGTCACCACCCCACTACAGGTCCATGTTGATGTCACCACCCCACTACAGGTCCATGTTGATGTCACCACCCCACTACAGGTCCATGTTGATGTTACCACCCCACTACAGGTCCATGTTGATGTCACCACCCCACTACAGGTCCATGTTGATGTTACCACCCCACTACAGGTCCATGTTGATGTTACCACCCCACTACAGGTCCATGTTGATGTTACCACTACAGGTCCATGTTGATGTTACCACCCCACTACAGGTCCATGTTGATGTTACCACCCCACTACAGGTCCATGTTGATGTTACCACCCCACTACAGGTCCATGTTGATGTTACCACCCCACTACAGGTCCATGTTGATGTTACCACCCCACTACAGGTCCATGTTGATGTTACCACCCTACTACAGGTCCATGTTGATGTTACCACCCCACTACAGGTCCATGTTGATGTTACCACCCCACTACAGGTCCATGTTGATGTTACCACCCCACTACAGGTCCATGTTGATGTTACCACCCCACTACAGGTCCATGTTGATGTTACCACTACAGGTCCATGTTGATGTTACCACTACAGGTCCATGTTGATGTTACCACCCCACTACAGGTCCATGTTGATGTTACCACCCCACTACAGGTCCATGTTGATGTTACCACTACAGGTCCATGTTGATGTTACCACTACAGGTCCATGTTGATGTTACCACTACAGGTCCATGTTGATGTTACCACCCCACTACAGGTCCATGTTGATGTTACCACTACAGGTCCATGTTGATGTTACCACCCCACTACAGGTCCATGTTGATGTTACCACCCCACTACAGGTCCATGTTGATGTTACCACCCCACTACAGGTCCATGTTGATGTTACCACCCCACTACAGGTCCATGTTGATGTTACCACTACAGGTCCATGTTGATGTTACCACCCCACTACAGGTCCATGTTGATGTTACCACCCCACTCCATGTTGATGTTACAGGTCCATGTTGATGTTACCACCCCACTACAGGTCCATGTTGATGTCACCACCCCAGGTCCATGTTGTTGTTACCACTACAGGTCCATGTTGATGTTACCACTACAGGTCCATGTTGATGTGACCACTACAGGTCCATGTTGATGTGACCACTACAGGTCCATGTTGATGTTACCACTACAGGTCCATGTTGATGTTACCACTACAGGTCCATGTTGATGTTACCACTACAGGTCCATGTTGATGTTACCACTACAGGTCCATGTTGATGTTACCACTACAGGTCCATGTTGATGTTACCACCCCACTACAGGTCCATGTTGATGTTCCATGTTGATGTTACCACTACAGGTCCATGTTGATGTTACCACTACAGGTCCATGTTGATGTTACCACTACAGGTCCATGTTGATGTTACCACTACAGGTCCATGTTGATGTTACCACTACAGGTCCATGTTGATGTTACCACTACAGGTCCATGTTGATGTTACCACTACAGGTCCATGTTGATGTTACCACTACAGGTCCATGTTGATGTTACCACCCCACTACAGGTCCATGTTGATGTTACCACCCCACTACAGGTCCATGTTGATGTTACCACCCCACTACAGGTCCATGTTGATGTCACCACTACAGGTCCATGTTGATGTCACCACCCCACTACAGGTCCATGTTGATGTCACCACCCCACTACAGGTCCATGTTGATGTTACCACCCCACTACAGGTCCATGTTGATGTTACCACCCCACTACAGGTCCATGTTGATGTTACCACCCCACTACAGGTCCATGTTGATGTTACCACCCCACTACAGGTCCATGTTGATGTTACCACTACAGGTCCATGTTGATGTCACCACTACAGGTCCATGTTGATGTCACCACTACAGGTCCATGTTGATGTTACCACCCCACTACAGGTCCATGTTGATGTTACCACCCCACTACAGGTCCATGTTGATGTCACCACTACAGGTCCATGTTGATGTTACCACTACAGGTCCATGTTGATGTGACCACTACAGGTCCATGTTGATGTGACCACTACAGGTCCATGTTGATGTTACCACTACAGGTCCATGTTGATGTTACCACTACAGGTCCATGTTGATGTTACCACCCCACTACAGGTCCATGTTGATGTTACCACCCCACTACAGGTCCATGTTGATGTTACCACTACAGGTCCATGTTGATGTTACCACTACAGGTCCATGTTGATGTTACCACTACAGGTCCATGTTGATGTTACCACTACAGGTCCATGTTGATGTTACCACCCCACTACAGGTCCATGTTGATGTGACCACTACAGGTCCATGTTGATGTTACCACTACAGGTCCATGTTGATGTTACCACTACAGGTCCATGTTGATGTTACCACCCCACTACAGGTCCATGTTGATGTTACCACTACAGGTCCATGTTGATGTTACCACTACAGGTCCATGTTGATGTTACCACTACAGGTCCATGTTGATGTTACCACTACAGGTCCATGTTGATGTTACCACCCCACTACAGGTCCATGTTGATGTTACCACTACAGGTCCATGTTGATGTTACCACCCCAAAACAGGTCCATGTTGATGTCACCACTACAGGTCCATGTTGATGTTACCACCCCACTACAGGTCCATGTTGATGTTACCACTACAGGTCCATGTTGATGTTACCACCTCACTACAGGTCCATGTTGATGTTACCACCCCACTACAGGTCCATGTTGATGTTACCACCCCACTACAGGTCCATGTTGATGTCACCACCCCAGGTCCATGTTGTTGTTACCACTACAGGTCCATGTTGATGTTACCACTACAGGTCCATGTTGATGTGACCACTACAGGTCCATGTTGATGTTACCACTACAGGTCCATGTTGATGTGACCACTACAGGTCCATGTTGATGTCACCACCCCACTACAGGTCCATGTTGATGTTACCACTACAGGTCCATGTTGATGTTACCACCCCACTACAGGTCCATGTTGATGTTACCACCCCACTACAGGTCCATGTTGATGTTACCACCCCACTACAGGTCCATGTTGATGTTACCACTACAGGTCCATGTTGATGTCACCACTACAGGTCCATGTTGATGTCACCACCCCACTACAGGTCCATGTTGATGTCACCACCCCACTACAGGTCCATGTTGATGTCACCACCCCACTACAGGTCCATGTTGATGTCACCACCCCACTACAGGTCCATGTTGATGTTACCACCCCACTACAGGTCCATGTTGATGTTACCACCCCACTACAGGTCCATGTTGATGTTACCACCCCACTACAGGTCCATGTTGATGTCACCACCCCACTACAGGTCCATGTTGATGTCACCACTACAGGTCCATGTTGATGTCACCACTACAGGTCCATGTTGATGTTACCACCCCACTACAGGTCCATGTTGATGTCACCACTACAGGTCCATGTTGATGTTACCACCCCACTACAGGTCCATGTTGATGTTACCACTACAGGTCCATGTTGATGTTACCACCCCACTACAGGTCCATGTTGATGTTACCACTACAGGTCCATGTTGATGTCACCACTACAGGTCCATGTTGATGTTACCACCCCACTACAGGTCCATGTTGATGTTACCACTACAGGTCCATGTTGATGTTACCACTACAGGTCCATGTTGATGTCACCACTACAGGTCCATGTTGATGTTACCACTACAGGTCCATGTTGATGTCACCACTACAGGTCCATGTTGATGTCACCACTACAGGTCCATGTTGATGTTACCACTACAGGTCCATGTTGATGTTACCACTACAGGTCCATGTTGATGTCACCACTACAGGTCCATGTTGATGTTACCACTACAGGTCCATGTTGATGTCACCACTACAGGTCCATGTTGATGTTACCACCCCACTACAGGTCCATGTTGATGTCACCACTACAGGTCCATGTTGATGTTACCACTACAGGTCCATGTTGATGTCACCACTACAGGTCCATGTTGATGTTACCACCCCACTACAGGTCCATGTTGATGTTACCACTACAGGTCCATGTTGATGTTACCACTACAGGTCCATGTTGATGTCACCACTACAGGTCCATGTTGATGTGACCACTACAGGTCCATGTTGATGTTACCACTACAGGTCCATGTTGATGTTACCACTACAGGTCCATGTTGATGTTACCACCCCACTACAGGTCCATGTTGATGTTACCACTACAGGTCCATGTTGATGTTACCACTACAGGTCCATGTTGATGTTACCACTACAGGTCCATGTTGATGTTACCACTACAGGTCCATGTTGATGTTACCACCCCACTACAGGTCCATGTTGATGTTACCACTACAGGTCCATGTTGATGTTACCACCCCAAAACAGGTCCATGTTGATGTCACCACTACAGGTCCATGTTGATGTTACCACCCCACTACAGGTCCATGTTGATGTTACCACTACAGGTCCATGTTGATGTTACCACCTCACTACAGGTCCATGTTGATGTTACCACCCCACTACAGGTCCATGTTGATGTTACCACCCCACTACAGGTCCATGTTGATGTCACCACCCCAGGTCCATGTTGTTGTTACCACTACAGGTCCATGTTGATGTTACCACTACAGGTCCATGTTGATGTTACCACTACAGGTCCATGTTGATGTTACCACTACAGGTCCATGTTGATGTTACCACCACTACAGGTCCATGTTGATGTCACCACCCCACTACAGGTCCATGTTGATGTTACCACTACAGGTCCATGTTGATGTTACCACCCCACTACAGGTCCATGTTGATGTTACCACCCCACTACAGGTCCATGTTGATGTTACCACCCCACTACAGGTCCATGTTGATGTTACCACTACAGGTCCATGTTGATGTCACCACTACAGGTCCATGTTGATGTCACCACCCCACTACAGGTCCATGTTGATGTCACCACCCCACTACAGGTCCATGTTGATGTCACCACCCCACTACAGGTCCATGTTGATGTCACCACCCCACTACAGGTCCATGTTGATGTTACCACCCCACTACAGGTCCATGTTGATGTTACCACCCCACTACAGGTCCATGTTGATGTTACCACCCCACTACAGGTCCATGTTGATGTCACCACCCCACTACAGGTCCATGTTGATGTCACCACTACAGGTCCATGTTGATGTCACCACTACAGGTCCATGTTGATGTTACCACCCCACTACAGGTCCATGTTGATGTCACCACTACAGGTCCATGTTGATGTTACCACCCCACTACAGGTCCATGTTGATGTTACCACTACAGGTCCATGTTGATGTTACCACCCCACTACAGGTCCATGTTGATGTTACCACTACAGGTCCATGTTGATGTCACCACTACAGGTCCATGTTGATGTTACCACCCCACTACAGGTCCATGTTGATGTTACCACTACAGGTCCATGTTGATGTTACCACTACAGGTCCATGTTGATGTCACCACTACAGGTCCATGTTGATGTTACCACTACAGGTCCATGTTGATGTCACCACTACAGGCCCATGTTGATGTCACCACTACAGGTCCATGTTGATGTTACCACTACAGGTCCATGTTGATGTTACCACTACAGGTCCATGTTGATGTCACCACTACAGGTCCATGTTGATGTTACCACTACAGGTCCATGTTGATGTCACCACTACAGGTCCATGTTGATGTTACCACCCCACTACAGGTCCATGTTGATGTTACCACTACAGGTCCATGTTGATGTTACCACTACAGGTCCATGTTGATGTCACCACTACAGGTCCATGTTGATGTTACCACTACAGGTCCATGTTGATGTCACCACTACAGGTCCATGTTGATGTCACCACCTGTGGATCATTAACATATCAGAGGATGAGATAAGCAGCCCCACTATCAGCCTTCAGACTTTACAGACTCATTTCCCCACCATGAAAAGAGAGAAAAAAAAAGTTTGTTTCCATGGAAGTGGATAAGATTGCATGTAAGTTAACTAACACGTTGTCAGGTGGTTATGTTATGGTCTACAACATCCCAGATGTCATTAGAGGATTGATTACTTTGAACGGTCAAATATCACAAATAGAGCCAACTGAAACCATTATAATAATGCACTTGTTTAACATATCTACCAGTCAGCCACCAGTCTGGCGCGTTTTCAAGATGTTCACTGAAAGTTTGTCCCGACTGTCAGCTATCAGATCTTTTAGATGTCGAGATACGCATCACTCCAACGTCATGTTTGACGATAAACAGAACACGGGTCTATTGATGTGATTCTGTTTCTATCTCCTACAGTCTGAATTGTACCCTCGTTGTTCTCGTTCTCAACTCAACAACGTTATAACAGAGCGTGTGTCTATCTATTGCAGTCTGACTGTACTCCACTGGTCTGAAGAGAGTCTGACTGTACTCCGCTGGCCTGAAGAGAGTCTGACTGTACTCCACTGGTCTGAAGAGAGTCTGACTGTACTCCGCTGGCCTGAAGAGAGTCTGACTGTACTCCACTGGTCTGAAGAGAGTCTGACTGTACTCCGCTGGCCTGAAGAGAGTCTGACTGTACTCCACTGGTCTGAAGAGAGTCTGACTGTACTCCACTGGTCTGAAGAGAGTCTGACTGTACTCCACTGGTCTGAAGAGAGTCTGACTGTACTCCACTGGTCTGAAGAGAGTCTGACTGTACTCCACTGGTCTGAAGAGAGTCTGGCCGTCTAACCTCACTGCTTGTCCTTCATGATTGTGTGTATGTGTGTGTATGTCCTGTATGAGTGTCACTACTCAGCTATTCCTCTCCGTCAGACAAGATACTCTCTAATCTTAAACACTACCCCTCCCTCTCCCTTCTCTTCCTTCCTCCCCTCCCCTAAATCCCTCCCCTCGCCCCCTCCCCTCCATCCTTCCTCCCCTCCCCTACATCCCTCCCCTCCCCTCGCCCCCCCCCCCCCCCTCCCCTCCATTCTTCCTCCCCTCCCCTACATCCCTCCCCGTCCCACCCTCCATCCCTCCTCCATCCCCTCCGTCCTTCCCCCTCCATCCCTCCCCTCCCTTCGTCCTTACCCCCTTCCTTACCCCCTCCCCTCCATCCCTCCCCTCCCTTACCCCCTCCCCTCCATCCCTCCCCTCCCTTCGTCCTTACCCCCTTCCTTACCCCCTCCCCTCCATCCCTCCCCTCCCTTCGTCCTTCCCCCCTTCCATCCCCTCCTCCCCTCCCTTCGTCCTCCACCCTTCCTCCCCTCCTCCCCTCCCTTCGTCCTCCACCCTTCCTCCTCCCCTCCCTTCGTCCTCCACCCTTCCTCCCCTCCTCCCGTGCTGCCAGACCTTTTAGTCCTTTACCTCTCCCACTCTCTGCGTCCTAAAAGGTCATTAATGTTTATGTCAACACAGAGAGAATGCCATCATAATGGAAACATGAGCACAGCAAATCCACAAAAGAGGGAAGAAAGAGAAGGAGAAGGAGAGAGAGAAAGAGAGAGAGAGAAAGAGAGAGAAGGAGAGAGAGAGAAAGAGAAGGAGAGAGAGAGAAAGAGAAGGAGAGAGAGAGAAAGAGAAGGAGAGAGAGAGAAAGAGAAGGAGAGCGAGAGAAAGAGAAGGAGAGCGAGAGAAAGAGAAGAAGAGAGAGAGAGAGAAGGAGGTGGAGAGACAAGGAGGGCGAGAGAAAGAGAAGAGAGAGAGAGAGAGAGAGAGAGAGACAAGGAGGGCGAGAGAAAGAGAAGAGAGAAAGAGAGAGAGAGAGAGAGAGACAAGGAGGGCGAGAGAAAGAGAAGAGAGAGAAGAGAGAGAGAGACAAGGAGGGCGAGAGAAAGAGAGAGAGAGAAGAGAAGAGAGAGAGAGACAAGGAGTGCGAGAGAAAGAGAGAGAGAGAGAGACAAGAGAGAGAAAGAGAGAGAGACAAGGAGGGTGAGAGAAAGAGAAGAGAGAAGAGGAGGGCGAGAGAGAGAGAGAGACAAGGAGACAAGGAGTGCGAGAGAAAGAGAAGAGAGAGAGAGAAGAGAGAGAGAGAAGGAGGGCGAGAGAAAGCGAAGAGAGAGAGAGAAGGAGGGCGAGAGAAAGCGAAGAGAGAGAGAGACAAGGAGGACGAGAGAAAGCGAAGAGAGAGAGAGAGACAAGGAGGGCGAGAGAAAGAGAAGAGAGAGAGAGACAAGGAGGGCGAGAGAAAGAGAAGAGAGAGAGAGACAAGGAGGGCGAGAGAAAGAGAAGAGAGAGAAAGAGAAGAGAGAGAGAGACAAGGAGGGCGAGAGAAAGAGAAGAGAGAGAGAGACAAGGAGGGCGAGAGAAAGAGAAGAGAGAGAAAGAGAAGAGAGAGAGAGACAAGGAGGGCGAGAGAAAGAGAAGAGAGAGAGAGACAAGGAGGGCGAGAGAAAGAGAAGAGAGAGAGAGACAAGGAGGGCGAGAGAAAGAGAAGAGAAGAGAGAGACAAGGAGGGCGAGAGAGAGAAGAGAGAGAGAGAAGGAGGGCGAGAGAGAGAAGAGAGGAGAGAGGAGAGAGAGGAGAGAGAGAGAGAAGGAGGGCGAGAGAAAGAGAAGAGAGAGAGAGAAGGAGGGCGAGAGAAAGAGAAGAGAGAGAGACAAGGAGGGCGAGAGAAAGCGAAGAGAGAGAGAGACAAGGAGGGCGAGAGAAAGCGAAGAGAGAGAGAGACAAGGAGGGCGAGAGAAAGAGAAGAGAGAGAGACAAGGAGGGCGAGAGAAAGAGAAGAGAGAGAGAGACAAGGAGGGCGAGAGAAAGAGAAGAGAGAGAGACAAGGAGGGCGAGAGAAAGAGAAGAGAGAGAGACAAGGAGGGCGAGAGAAAGAGAAGAGAGAGAGACAAGGAGGGCGAAAGATAAGAGAGAGAGAGACAAGGAGGGCGAGAGAAAGAGAAGAGAGAGAGAGACAAGGAGGGCGAGAGAAAGAGAAGAGAGAGAGAGACAAGGAGGGCGAGAGAAAGAGAAGAGAGAGAGAGACAAGGAGGGCGAGAGAAAGAGAAGAGAGAGAGAGAGACAAGGAGGGCGAGAGAAAGAGAAGAGAGAGAGAGACAAGGAGGGCGAGAGAAAGAGAAGAGAGAGAGAGACAAGGAGGGCGAGAGAAAGAGAAGAGAGAGAGAGACAAGGAGGGCGAGAGAAAGAGAAGAGAGAGAGAGAGAGACAAGGAGGGCGAGAGAAAGAGAAGAGAGAGAGACAAGGAGGGCGAGAGAAAGAGAAGAGAGAGAGAGAGAGAGAGAGAGAGAGAGAGAGAGAGAGAGAGAGAAAGCGTGACGGAGGGAAAGAGGGTGAAGAAAAATGAAAGAATGCAGCCAAGACATAATGAGACAGAAGATAAATGCTATCTGTCTGTACCATCCTGCCGAGCCCCTAAATATACCTCTCCAGCCTATCGTATCCGTATTCTTTCTCTCAGACAAACTTTTTACTGGGACATTGTCTACTCTCCTCTCTTCCTCTCCTCTTCATCCTCTCATCCCCTCTCCTCCTACTCTCATCCCCTCTTCCTACTCTTATCTTCCTCTCCTCTCCCTCACGTCTTCCTTCTCTCCTCTCACTTCCTCTCCCTCTCCTCCCCTCTCCCCCACCTCTCCCTCTCCCTTTCCATCACTTCCTCCTTTCCTCTTCCACTCTTCTTTCTCCTCTCCTCTCTCTTCCTCTCCTCTTCCTACTCTTATCTTCCTCTCCTCTCCCTCACGTCTTCCTTATCTCCTCTCACTTCCTCTCCCTCTCCTCCCCTCTCCCCCACCTCTCCCTCTCCCTTTCCATCACTTCCTCCTTCCATCTTCTTCCTCCTTTCTCTCTCCACTCCTCTTCCTCTCCTCTCCTCTCCTCTCATCCCCTCTCTTCCTCTCATCCCTTCCTACTCTTATCTTCCTCTCCTCTCCCTCACATCTTCCTTCTCTCCTCTCCTCACTTCCTCTCCCTCTCCTCTCCATCACTTCCTCCTTTCCTATCTCTTCCTCTCCTCCCTCTCCTCATCCCCCTCTCCTCCACCTCTCATCCCTTCTCTCCCTCCTCTCCTCTCTTCCACCTCTCCTCTCTTCCACCTCTCTCCTGTTCCCCCCTCTTCCTCTCCTCCCTCTCATCTCTTCCCCCTTTCCTCACATCCTTCTCTCCTCTCCTGTTCCTCCTCTTCCCCCTTTCCTCATGCCCTTCTCTCTTCTCCTTTCCATCTCCTCATCTCCTTCTCCTCTCTTCCACCCCTCCTCTCCTGTTCCTCCTCTTCCTCTCCTCCCTCTCATCTCTTCCCCCTCTCCCCCCTCTTCTCTTCCACCTCCTCCCTCCCGCTCTCCCTTCTCCCCTCACTTCCTTCCTTCTCTTCCTCTCCGTCCATCTCCTCCCTCTTCTCCCTTCCTCCTCTCCTTTCGTCCTCTCATCTCCACATCTCCTCTCATCCTCCCAGCTCTACTCTCTGGCCAGGACTTCAGTACAAATCCCTCCACTATGTATATAAACATTATTTAAATATTTCTCAGGACCCTGAACAGCTTCAAGCAATAAGACTAAAATAGTTTGTTAAAAAGTTCACCAATAGATACGCGGACTCTACTAACTCTTTTGACTCATCACATATGCTGCTGCCACAGTGGTTCCTCCTTTAATAAGTTGTGTATTACTGCGGTACACCCTGCGGGCCGCTGCAGCATTCTGTGGAACGTTATCTAATTGTCAGACATTTTTTTTTTACTGCAAGTTATTTCTAGTTTGACCACCAGAGGGCATCTTTGAGAAGCATTTGATAGTATTCTGTATTGGCATTACCATTAAAACCTTTTTTGTAATAACATAGTATATGGGCTTAATATTATTGTGTTTCTATTCAGAGAAAAACGGATGGAATGGAAAATATGGCGCTGTACAACTTGACAGTAGGCTACCGGATTGGAGGATTCCGTATTACCATAGAATTTAAAACTTTTTTTTGCAATAATATAGTATAGGGGATTGATTTTAAGACATTTGGCTTAATTAATTTAATTAATATTATTATTCTATTCAGAGAAAAACAAAAAATGAAACTCAGGGTTTCCGTTAGGATGGAATGGAAAATATGGCGCTGTACAATGTTGTAACGGCGTTCGTCTGTTGAAGAAAGAGAGTCGGACCAAAATGCAGCGTGTTGGTTACTCGTGACTTTAATGAAATAAATCGCGGTACATGAAATAACTGAATACTAAATACAAAAACAACAGAACGGAACGTGAAACTAATTACAGCCTATCTGGTGACTACAACACAGAGACAGGAACAAACACCCACGAAATACAAAGCGAAACTCAGGCTGCCTAAATACGGTTCCCAATCAGAGACAACGATAAGCACCTGACTCTAATTGAGAAACGCCTCAGGCAGCCAAGCCTATACAACACCCTTAATTAGCCGCGATCCCAAATACTACAAACCCCAATACAAAAACAACATATAAACCCAATGTCACACCCTGGCCTACCCAAACATATAACAAAAACACAAAATACAATGACCAAGGCATGACAAACGTGAGTAGGATTGGAGGATTCTAAAGTGTTTGCCTTCACAACTTTGTTCCAATAGTTCTGTTTTCTGTAAATGAGTATGTATTTATTTATTTCCATAGTAATACGTTATGGATCTAAATCAACATCTGCATTTTGAAAGAATTTTTGATCATTAGTTTATTGACCAACTGTGTTTATTTGTTTATTAGGCTACTGTGCAGTCTACAATACATAGTGTAGTAAACATGGGAAAGTGCCTAATTCCTTACAGAAGGGAGAGCAGGTCATGTCTGTACTACAGAATGCGGGGGACGCAGGAGACCGGTGTTATTTCATAGTTGTGATCCTGGAATGAGTAGGTGTCCAAACTTCTTTGTCTGGTGATTAATTGAAAAATGAAAAAACCTTCTGGGTTTCCTTAAGGATGGAACGGAAAATATGGCGCTGTACAGCGTGACGCTCATAAATTCAGAGCGTTGTCAGAGCACACACTGGACATTTGGGCAGAGGAGTAGGGTTGATTTTAACATTCTGGCCTTACACCAGCATTCAAGCGCCCCATCTAACGTTGGCTAGCTTGCTAGCTACTTTCAGACACAAATGAGATCACTGACAATTTTACTCACCCTAGCAAAGCTGCTTAGGCAGATTTTGCGTTAACCACAGCATTGGTGACTGTAACTATCTGCTGGGAACAATTCAATTACGCTTTTTTTGCCAACATTTACTGACACCGGACATATTCAACCGGTGTTGAGCGCTCATAAATTCATTATTCTGCGCTCTGGTACACTCAGAGGAGAGTGCTCTGAAATCAGTGTAGATCGCCAGAGTGAATTTATGAAAGCAACCGAATGTCCATTGAGAACGCACAATGACTATACCATTTAGCTAAGCTAAGAATGACGAGAATAATCAAGTCAATAAGCGTTGTGTAGTTAGATAGCCTATAGTTAATTAATGTAATGTCAAGTTTGATGTATAACTACTAACGTTAGGTAGCTAGCTAACATAGCATGTCATTACAGCAGTATGTACAGGTATGTGGTTCATAAGGACAGCGTAGCTAACAAATTGTCAGCCAACATAACATGTAAGGTAACCTATTTGAGAAGTCATTACTTTATTACATTGAGTAGCTACCTCTTGGTCGTTAAGACAAATCTGTTCTGTGAAAAGAGGGGGGGGGGTTTACACACCTAGCTCAGCTATTAGACTATTCTTTAATAAAGGTTGAATAGTCTATTGTTCAGCTATTATTTTCAATCAAAAAAAATTGTTCTGAAAGCAACTTTTTTTCAGACACAAAGAAGTCATAGCGGACACCTATGAGGAAGGACTGTGTGATGATGGCATCTCAGATAAGCAGCACTGGTCTTCCGTCCAACTTTAACATAACTAGTAGTTAGTAGTTAGTAGTAGTTAGTAGTTAGAAGTTAGCTCCTACGATTCAGTGTCGTTCATCACATTCTACTATATTACATACTCTACATACCATAGAATGATAAATCACGCTATTATTATTCTCAAGCTAACCAAAAAGCATTTAGGTACGAACTCTCGCCATTTTCAGTTGAATTCATCTAACTTTCTTTTCTTGGCAACTCATAAGTAGGTTCTCCCAAGTATGAACCAGACTTTTGGAGGTCTTACAACTCATGTCCTATTTGTTTCATAGTGGAAACATAATCATATTCCATGACAGTGTAACGGTTAGCTTTCCATGACAGTGTAACGGTTAGCTTTCCATGACAGTGTAACTTTTAGCTTTCCATGACAGTGTAACGGTTAGCTTTCCATGACAGTGTAACAGTTAGCTTTCCATGACAGTGTAACGGTTAGCTTTCCATGATAGTGTAACGGTTAGCTTTTGTTTTACAGACGGATGAAAGAGCCCAATATGTCTGTCAGGGAATGCTAATCTGATGAAGAGTCAGATGAAGAGTTAGACCACAAAGGCAGCGTCATTAAAGGCAAGGATGCCCCCATGCGGGTTTTAGGATGGTCAAAGGACGTCTCAGAGCAACGGGTCATCGATGGAGAAGAGGCAGCGTGTACATGGTGCAGGTATCACTGCATATTTCCCATCAACAACCACAATACCAGTCTGGTGCTCTATTCACGTCTCCTGAAAATGACATGACCGCTCAATCTAAAGCAGCAGATATCTCAGTTGTTTTCATATCTACAAAACAAAAGCTATTTTCTTCACTTTCAGAGAGTGAGCTGATCAAGGGGTCGGAAATGTCGGTATTTCCAGATCTTCACTGTCCAAGGAACAGGCCGTGGAAGCTTTATTGTGAAAAGTGTCCATAACCAGAGGTAATTAAACTGTTCTGTATTATTCTTCTCTCTTCTCTCTCCATCTCTGCCTGTCTTGTTGTACATGGAACCTGTCTCACATTCATTAAAAACTGCTCATTTTACACCACATAAACACTCAGGTATTTTCACTGCACTATCTGTTGCTGCTAAGTCATGATTTCCCTGGGGGTTAACCTTGCAATAACCAAGTGGTGAGACACATAGCCCTCTATATTTAAATGTTTCAGGTACACTCCGGTGTCTGCGTTCCCCAGTTTCTGTGTTGTTGTGGGTATGTGTGTATTTCAGGAAATGTCTTCCTGAAGTCCTAAGAAGCTGATTGCTCGGCCCCATTGATGATGATTGGAGCTCTCTTCCTCCTCTCATCCCCTCTTCCTACTCTCATCCCCTCTTCCTACTCTCATCCCCTCTTCCTACTCTCATCCCCTCTTCCTACTCTCATCCCCTCTTCCTACTCTCATCCCCTCTTCCTACTCTCATCCCCTCTTCCTCCTCTCATCCCCTCTTCCTCCTCTCATCCCCTCTTCCTCCTCTCATCCCCTCTTCCTCCTCTCATCCCCTCTTCCTCCTCTCATCCCCCTTCCTCTCCTCTCTTTAACCTTCTGACCCTGCCCTCTCGACAGGAGACACTTTCTTTCTTTCAATTACCGACTCCTTCAAAGTGTTCCTTTGTGTTGGTTGTTGCTCAGAGATCCTGTTTGTTTGTTTGTCCTGTTTGTTTGTTTATCATGTTTGTTTGTTTGTCCTGTTTGTTTGTTTGTCCTGTTTGTTTGTTTGTCATGTTTGTTTGTTTATCATTGTTTGTTTGTTTGTCCTGTTTGTTTGTTTATCATTGTTTGTTTGTTTATCCTGTTTGTTTGTTTGTCCTGTTTGTTTGTCCTGTTTGTTTGTTTGTCCTGTTTGTTTGTTTGTTTGTTTGTATATTTGTTTTGTAGACGATCCTGCTGACGTTTGTGCCAAAGTATTCTTGATTAGTGAAATGGTGCATTTTACATTTTACTGTTTAATCTGTTTCCAGTTGAAGTCAGAAGGTTAAAGAGAGGAGAGGAAGATAAGAGTAGGAAGAGGGGATGAGAGGAGGAAGAGGGGATGAGAGGAGGAAGAGGGGATGAGAGGAGGAAGAGGGGATGAGAGGAGGAAGAGGGGATGAGAGGAGGAAGAGGGGATGAGAGGAGGAAGAGGAAGATAAGAGGAGGAAGAGGGGTTGAGAGTAGGAAGAGGGGATGAGAGTAGGAAGAGGGGATGAGAGGAGGAAGAGGGGATAAGAGGGGATGAGAGGAGGAAGAGGGGATGAGAGGAGGAAAAGGAAGATAAGAGGAGGAAGAGGGGATGAGAGGAGGAAGAGGGGATGAGAGGAGGAAGAGGGGATGAGAGGAGAAAGAGGGGATGAGAGGAGGAAGAGGGGATGAGAGGAGGAAGAGGGGATGAGAGGAGGAAGAGGAGAGGAAGATACACCTTAGCCAAATACATTTCAACTCAGTTCTTCAAAAAATTCCTTGTCTTAAGTCAGTTAGGATCACTACTTTATTGTAAGAAAGTGAAATGTCAGAATAATGAGTGCTTTTATTTCAGCTTTAATTTCTTTCATCACATTCCCAGTGGGTCAGAAGTTTACATGCATTCAATTAGTATTTGGTAGCATTGCCTTTAAATTGTTTAACTTGGGTCAAACGTTTTCAGGTAGCCTTCCACAAGCTTCTTCACGCTTTTTATTACAGTTCTGCCCACACATTTTCTATAGGATTGAGGTCGGGGCTTTGTGATGGCCACTCCAATACCTTGACTTTGTTGTCCTTAAACCATTTTGCCACAACTTTGGAAGTATGCTTGGGGTCATTGTCCATTTGGAAGACTAATTTGCGACCAAGCTTTAACTTCCTGACTGATGTCTTGATGTTCCTTCAATATTCAATATATCCACAATCTCTAGGAGACAGAACGCATCTCCTTCCTGAGCGGTATGACGGTTGCGTGGTCCCATGGTGTTTATACTTGCATACTATTGTTTGTACAGATGACCGTTTTTCCTTCAGGTGTTTAGAAATTTCTCCCAAGTATGAACCAGACTTTTGGAGGTCTACAATTGTTTTGAGGTCTTGGCTGATTTCTTTAGATTTTCCCATGACGTCAAGCAAAGAGGCACTGAGTTTGAAGGTAGGCCTTGAAATAGATCCACAGATACACCTCCAATTGACTCAAATGATGTCAATTAGCCTATCAGAAGCTTCTAAAGCATTACTTTTGGGGGAATTTTCCAAGCCGTTTAACCTTTTTGGGATAGGGGGCAGCATTTTCACTTTTGGATGAATAGCGTGCCCAGAGTGAACTGCCTCCAACTCAGTCCCAGATGATAATATATGCATATTATTATTAGTATTGGATAGAAAACACTGAAGTTTCTACAACTGTTTGAATGATGTCTGAGTATAACAGAACTCATATGGCAGGCAAAAACCTGAGAAAAAATCCAAACAGGAAGTGGGAAATCTGAGGTTTGTAGTTTTTTGAAGATATATATGGGTTATTTTGCACTTCCTACGGCTTCCACTAGATGCCAACCGTCTTCAGAAAGTTGTTTCAGGCTTCTACTGTGAGGTGGGGGCCGAAAGGAGAGCTGTTTGACTAAGGAGTCTGGCAACAGCCTCGTTTTCAGTCACACGCGTTCACATGAGAGGTATCTCTCGTTCCATTGCTTTTCTACAGACAATTTAATTCTCCAGTTGGAACATTATTGAACATTTACGATAAAAACATCCTAAAGATTGATTCTATACTTAGTTTGACAAGTTGCTACGACCTGTATAACGTTTTGAACTTTTCGTCCCACGTTCGGCTAGACCTGAACACGCGTTTGGATTTGTTTACCAAACGCCCTAACAAAAGAAGCTATTTGGACTTTATCGAACAAAACATTTTTTGTGAACATGCGATTCCTTGGAGTGCAATCAGAAAGAAGATCATCAATAGTAAGTGAATATTTATAATGTTATTTCTGACTAATGTTGACTTCCCAATATGGCAGATATCTTTTTGGCTGCTTTGTCTGAAAGCTGTACTCAGATTATTGCATGGTTTGCTTTTTTCGTAAAGGTTTTTTGAAATCTGACAGCGGTTGCAGGAGAAGTATATTTCTAATTCCATGTAATTCCAGTTGTATTTTCATAAACATTTATGAGTATTTCTGTCAATAGATGTGGCTCTTTAGCTAGCTAGATTCATTACATCTACTGTTTCACAAGATGACAGCCTGGTTTGCTGGTTCTCAGGAAAATCCCTAAAACATTAAACACAACTTATAAATTCATTCTCCTGTCATCCTAGCTTGCCAGCTAACTTAATAAATGCTCATTTTCATAAATTAACTTTATGACAAAAAAATATGCACAAACATTTGTCTCTTCATTAACTAAAATATTCCTCACAATTGTAAATGTTTTGCTTGACCCGTTACCCGCCACTGTTCTCTCTGCATAGTTTGGAAAGGCCCGTAAGCATTTCACTGTTAGTCTGTTTACGAAGCAATGTGACACAATAACATTTGATTTCTCATTCTGAGCTGATAGACATAAGCAGCTTTTCTGGTCTGTTGGTCTCTCTGTCTGTCCAGAGAAAACACACAGTTGGGTTTGTGCTCAAGGCTTTGCGTTATTTCAAGAACCAACCTAAGAGTCTGACAAGATAATGTTAAAGTTATGAATGAATTTAGTTATTATTATTATTATTATTATTAGGATTATTATTATTATTATTATTATTATTGTTATTATTATGCCTTTATGTATCGGTAAAGTGTATCATCATGAGAGGTAAATTGAGTTTCTTAGTCCCCCTATGTATTCTACGACTGGTCATTTGATATAGTCCAGCACTATCTGCTCTATTGGAACAGCCCACCGTCGACTGACTAAAAACCTCCAGCCCACCGTCGACTGACTAAAAACCTCCAGCCCACCGTCGACTGACTAAAAACCTCCAGCCCACCGTCGACTGACTAAAAACCTCCAGCCCACCGTCGACTGACTAAAAACCTCCAGCCCACCGTCGACTGACTAAAAACCTCCAGCCCACCGTCGACTGACTAAAAACCTCCAGCCCACCGTCGACTGACTAAAAACCTCCAGCCCACCGCCGACTGACTATCAGGCAGGCAGAGAGGCAGAGAGAGAGCAAGAGCGAGAGAAGGAGGGACAAAGAGAGAGAGAGGAGGGACAAAGAGAGCGAGAGAGCGAGAGAGAGAGAGAGGAGGGACAAAGAGAGCGAGAGAGAGAGAGAGGAGGGACAAAGAGAGCGAGAGAGAGAGAGAGGAGGGACAAAGAGAGCGAGAGAGCGAGAGAGAGAGAGGAGGGACAAAGAGAGCGAGAGAGAGAGAGAGGAGGGACAAAGAGAGCGAGAGAGCGAGAGAGCGAGAGAGAGAGAGATGAGGGACAAAGAGAGAGAGGAGGGACAAAGAGAGCGAGAGAGAGCGAGAGGAGGGACAAAGAGAGCGAGAGAGATAGGACTATGTGATTACACAATAACTTATTGGTATATAGATAGGACTATGTGATTACATAATAACTTATTGGTATATAGATAGGACTATGTGATTAAATAATAACTTAGTCCTATTATTATACCAATATGTGATTAAAATGATAACCTAGTTTCATTGAGCAACAACTGGGGCTACAGGTGGTTCCGTAAAAACCCATATCCCTCCGACTCTGACAGGAACAGTTTATCATTACTCGGTTGGTTTATCACTACTCGGTTGGTTTATCAGGTTGGTTTATCAGGTTGGTTTATCACTACTCGGTTGGTTTATCATTACTCGGTTGGTTTATCATTACTCGGTTGGTTTATCAGGTTGGTTTATCAGGTTGGTTTATCACTACTCGGTTGGTTTATCATTACTCGGTTGGTTTATCAGGTTGGTTTATCAGGTTGGTTTATCACTACTCGGTTGGTTTATCAGGTTGGTTTATCAGGTTGGTTTATCACTACTCGGTTGGTTTATCCGGTTGGTTTATCACTACTCGGTTGGTTTATCAGGTTGGTTTATCAGGTTGGTTTATCAGGTTGGTTTATCGTTTATCAGGTTGGTTTATCATTACTCGGTTGGTTTATCAGGTTGGTTTATCATTACTCGGTTGGTTTATCAGGTTGGTTTATCACTACTCGGTTGGTTTATCATTACTCAGTTGGTTTATCAGGTTGGTTTATAATTACTCGGTTGGTTTATCACTACTCGGTTGGTTTATCATTACTCGGTTGGTTTATCACTACTCGGTTGGTTTATCACTACTCGGTTGGTTTATCAGGTTGGTTTATAATTACTCGGTTGGTTTATCAGGTTGGTTTATCATTACTCGGTTGGTTTATCAGGTTGGTTTATCAGGTTGGTTTATCACTACTCGGTTGGTTTATCACTACTCGGTTGGTTTATCACTACTCGGTTGGTTTATCATTACTCGGTTGGTTTATCACTACTCGGTTGGTTTATCATTACTCGGTTGGTTTATCAGGTTGGTTTATCACTACTCGGTTGGTTTATCACTACTCGGTTGGTTTATCACTACTCGGTTGGTTTATCACTACTCGGTTGGTTTATCAGGTTGGTTTATCATTACTCGGTTGGTTTATCAGGTTGGTTTATCACTACTCGGTTGGTTTATCACTACTCGGTTGGTTTATCATTACTCGGTTGGTTTATCAGGTTGGTTTATCACTACTCGGTTGGTTTATCATTACTCGGTTGGTTTATCACTACTCGGTTGGTTTATCAGGTTGGTTTATCACTACTCGGTTGGTTTATCACTACTCGGTTGGTTTATCATTACTCGGTTGGTTTATCAGGTTGGTTTATCACTACTCTGTTGGTTTATCATTACTCGGTTGGTTTATCAGGTTGGTTTATCACTACTCGGTTGGTTTATCAGGTTGGTTTATCATTACTCGGTTGGTTTATCACTACTCGGTTGGTTTATCATTACTCGGTTGGTTTATCAGGTTGGTTTATCAGGTTGGTTTATCAGGTAGGTTTATCAGGTTGGTTTATCATTACTTGGTTGGTTTATCAGGTTGGTTTATCACTACTCGGTTGGTTTATCACTACTCGGTTGGTTTATCATTACTCGGTTGGTTTATCAGGTTGGTTTATCACTACTCGGTTGGTTTATCAGGTTGGTTTATCATTACTCGGTTGGTTTATCACTACTCGGTTGGTTTATCACTACTCGGTTGGTTTATCACTACTCGGTTGGTTTATCATTACTCGGTTGGTTTATCATTACTCGGTTGGTTTATCAGGTTGGTTTATCACTACTCGGTTGGTTTATCATTACTTGGTTGGTTTATCATTACTCGGTTGGTTTATCATTACTCGGTTGTATCACTGAGCTTTAACAAACTACACAGAACATCTCTGAATTATGCCTGAGTTATAGTATTGAAAAGTCAAAATACACCACATCCCTAAAAAGCCTTGATGCTGTTGCGCTCCTAAATGCTCTATTCCCACAACAAGGAGAGTAGCGGCCAAAGAGATGTTCTACTTTTCAATTCACATCCTGACATCGCGACATCTTGGTCCACAGCTCAAACTGACCGTAAATATCACAGTAGCCACTAGCCAGTAAACACAAACTATTTAACAGTTCAAGCTACTCACCCCCCCTTCTAAAACATATTACACTCTTGAAATAATGCAACAATTCACAAGTGTGTTCAAACAATTAAAGTGCATGTTTTCCATCTTCCGTACCCCTTAAATCTGCTACCTCCTGCTTGCTTCCTGATCAACTGACGTTAGCATATGAATGAACGTTTACCCGTATATAAAAGTACAGTAACGCTACCATGCAGTGTAATACATATTATAATATTAGGTTAAACAGCTAGGTTATGATAGCTAGCTAGCTAAACAAAATATTTCCTGCATTTTCCTCACATAAACGGTTTCTGGCTGTTAGCTGAATGTTGACGTTTAGCTGAACCATAGCTAGGCCCACACCAGCGTATTAAAGTTGCCTTAGAACAAACCAGGCTTTACGACTGAAAATCATTGATCATTCTCAGTGCTGTCAAGAGATTTTAAAGCTACAGTTGACAATTTCAGATTGTAGCAGGCTGTTACTACTGTCACTTGGGCTCCTTCTCCGGACTCTAGGGTCACCAGGCTGCTCGCTATGGCGCACACCGGTCACCATCGTGACGCGCACCTGTGAGTCGTCAGACTCACCTGGACTCCATCACCTCCTTGATTACCTTCCCAACATACGTCACTCCCTTTGGTTCCCCAGGCGTCATTGTTTCTTGTCTGTTAATATTCCTTGTCTGTGTTTTGTTCTGTTTATTAGATTAAAACACTCACTCACTCCCTGAAGTTGCCTTCCCAACTCTCGGCGCAATCGTTACAACTATAATTTCAGGTAAAACCTCAAACAAGTCTCAAAAAATAATAATAATTGGTCTACTGTTATCATTTTTGGCTCATCGAGATAATTTTGTTTACACTGCCCTACTTAAAAGTGGCAAGTGTGTAGTGTGCTAATTCCGGAGGTAACGGATGAGACGTGACAAGTTTTCACTGCAGTAATATGAACGGCCGAGGTTATTGTTAAGGGGGAAAAGCCAAGACACAAGAGATGGACACTGATGCAGGTAAATACAGGCTGAAGCCAATTCACAAGATACAAGTGTTTCGTCTTCATTTCGCCTCATACTCGGCTTCAATCAACACTCCTCCTCGCCTCTCCTCCCCTAACTTCTTATCTCCTCCCCTCCATGCACATTTTAGAAGGGCTATTTATATTCCCCAGCACAAGGTGCACCTGTGTAATGATCATGCTGTTTAATCAGCTTCTTGATGTGACACACCTGTCAGATGGATGGATTATCTTGGCAAAGGAGAAATGCTCACTAACTAGGGATGGAAGCAAATCTGGGCATAACATTTGAGAGAATATATTTATTTCAGCTCATGAAACGTGGGACCAACACTTTACATGTTGCGTTTCTATTTGTTTGTAGTTAAAAATGTTCGATTCCTATGGGCTTGGACTCCCGCGGAGCCAAGCTCATCTCCAAAACAAACAATAAACCATGTAGCTAAGGGTAATCTACATATCAAACAATACAGTAAACCTTAACGAGTCATATCATTTCAGATTGCACACAAACGAGAGAGAGAGAGAATGTATGCGTGTGTTGACAGCTCTCACTATCAGGACAGGGCTCGGGCAACAAGGCAATCTTCTACAGCAGGTGTACCTCGATTCAAAACAATCTATGCTCCGTATTTCGTATCGGACCAAAGGATTCAAATGCATTGCTTTTGAGTGTCAGTCATAAGTCTTCCCAACACAGTCAAGTTAAAGCTCCACATAGCCCGCGTTATAAATGGTATACGTTATAAAGCGTTTCTTACCAGCATCAGAGACGAGATATCCACTGGTGAGAACAATGAGAACCAGTAGAGGACAGAGGCCTTGGTCACGCTGCATCCAAAAAGTGAGCATCTTTACCGGGTTACGCCACCGCGATTTGTCCCAGGTGCTCTCGGTGCCCTGGATGTCGCCAATCCCTTCTCTTCAATGTCGGCTATATGTCCCTTCAAATATAATTTCTCAATGACAAATCAGTCTCCAAAATATAAACGTGTCCAAATGTTTTTTTTTTTTTTGGGGGGGGGGGTAGGCTACATGTAGTTTAGGTTACTGGAATAAATTAACCAACATGGGATAAATAAATAAAATCCTGTAAAAATATATATATATATAAAATAAAATAAACTGTTATTTATTGCTATGAGTTCCTCTAATAATGTCCGTATAGAAAAGACGCATATCACCGATAACGCAGGACAAACTAAATGAATAGGTTTATGGAACAATATCCCAGATAGTATCGCTTCCACTCGGGTTCAGGGGTAAATGCGAACCATAAAATAAGTGCTGGCAGGACAAGTCAGATAAGAAAGTTCCGTAGACCTATATCAGCCAGAGCTAAAATATATTTTAACATTTAAGGCAGAGCAATAATAAAGAAATGTATGAAAACAAAGAGGGAAACTGGTGCTACTGCGCGTTGCTCTACTTCAGCACTAGACAACTTAAAAAGTATTGACTCTGCTCTGGTTCGTCTCTGGTCCGCTGCTACTACCGCTTCCACCGCCACCGGTTATTATGGCCGAGTCTTTTCACACTCCTGGCGCTGTCCGTCCTTTCTGCTCCGTGGGTGTGCAAAGGTGGAGTCTAAACATGAACACGGATCAGAAAAAGCCGGCGTCCAGTCTTCCACGCCCCACCTAGCCAATCATTGAGCATCACCCTCCGAGAGTTGTGGATAATGAAGAAGTGAGAGGGATGACTAAAGAGAGTTGGAGCGAGAGAAAGAGAAGGAGAGATCGAAAACACGGAAGCGAAATCTATGGATGGATCCGATTCATATGGATTCAGGAAGTCATTAAGTCAATTAGCCTAGTTGTTGACTAACTGCTTTTGTTTAACCTGTCATGGTGTCAGGTAAGGAGCTTAGAGGATATTGTAGTCTGTAAATTCTTTTTCATTCATCTAACATTTGTTTCAAAAACAGACTCTTCCAAAATCTCTTTTTTTTTAAACATTATTTTTCAACCAGGTGCATCTCTCATACAGCACAAAGGTGGTATGTATTTTGCAATTACCCCCATTTGTCCATGACATAAATCGAATCTTTATGTTGGCCTAAACCATATTTAGAAGCACACTCATTCACTGGAGAGCAAGGAGTCTGGGTAGCCAGGCAACAAACTGAGTGTACCATGGAGAAATGTCCTGCCTACAGTAAACTCCCCCATTCGTTCAATAAACATTCCCCCGTTGCCGCCACAAGAGAGCACCATTTTCATAAATGTTTCCTGTCTGATGTAGAGAGCCAATAAACAGAGGATGGGGTTGGGTCTCCCCCGAGGCTCATTAATTTAAATGACGTCTATGATGTGTGCTGTCAGTCCTGACGAGCTCCCTGGAGGGGACTGAGGAGAGGTGGACACAAGGCTAAATAAGGTTTGTGATGATGGGACTGGGGTGAGGTGGACACAAGGCTAAATAAGGTTTGTGATGATGGGACTGGGGTGAGGTGGACATAAGGCCAAATAAGGTTTGTTATGATGGGACTGGGGTGAGGTGGACACAAGGCTAAATAAGGTTTGTGATGATGGGACTGAGGAGAGGTGGACACAAGGCTAAATAAGGTTTGTGATGATGGGACTGAGGAGAGGTGGACACAAGGCTAAATAAGGTTTGTGATGATGGGACTGGGGTGAGGTGGACACAAGGCCAAATAAGGTTTGTGATGATGGGACTGGGGTGAGGTGGACATAAGGCCAAATAAGGTTTGTTATGATGGGACTGGGGTGAGGTGGACATAAGGCCAAATAAGGTTTGTGATGATGGGACTGGGGTGAGGTGGACACAAGGCTAAATAAGGTTTGTGATGATGGTATCCTTTTGTGACTGTGAGTCAGTCAGTGGTCCAGTGGGACTGGGGTTGCTGGTTTGTGATGATGGTATCCTTTTGTGACTGTGAGTCAGTCAGTGGTCCAGTGGTTGGTTGCTGTTAGAAGAGAACACACACACACACACACACACACACACACACACACACACACACACACACACACACACACACACACACACACACACACACACACACACACACACACACACACACACACACACACACACACACACACACACACACACACACACACACACACACACACAGAGCTGTGGCAGGTTCTCAAACTGGAAAAAGTCCCCTCCCCCACAAAAAAAAATCCCAAAGTCAACATTCATTAACATTAACACTTTATTTTCTGCAAAAAAAATAGGGCAAAGCAAGAACCACAGAACCACTGGGCAGCAGGTAGTCTAGTGGTTAGAGGGTTGGGCCAGTAACTGAGAGAGGGGGAAGGGAGGCATGTATTCTAGTGGTTAGAGCATTGGGCCAGTAACTGAAAGAGAAGGGAGGCAGGTAGTCTAGTGGTTAGAGCATTGGGCCAGTAACTGAGAGAGGGGGAAGGGAGGCAGGTATTCTAGTGGTTAGAGCATTGGGCCAGTAACTGAAAGAGAAGGGAGGCAGGTAGTCTAGTGGTTAGAGCATTGGGCCAGTAACTGAAAGAGGGGGAAGGGAGGCAGGTAGTCTAGTGGTTAGAGGGTTGGGCCAGTAACTGAGAGAGGGGGAAGGGAGGCATGTATTCTAGTGGTTAGAGCATTGGGCCAGTAACTGAAAGAGGGGGCAGGGAGGCGGGTAGTCTAGTGGTTAGAGCATTGGGCCAGTAACTGAGAGAGAGGGAAGGGAGGCAGGTATTCTAGTGGTTAGAGCATTGGGCCAGTAACTGAAAGAGGGGGCAGGGAGGCGGGTAGTCTAGTGGTTAGAGCGTTGGGCCAGTAACTGAAAGAGAGGGAAGGTAGGCAGGTAGTCTAGTGGTTAGAGGGTTGGGCCAGTAACTGAAAGAGAGGGAAGGTAGGCAGGTAGTCTAGTGGTTAGAGCATTGGGCCAGTAACTGAAAGAGGGGGCAGGGAGGCGGGTAGTCTAGTGGTTAGAGCGTTGGGCCAGTAACTGAAAGAGAGGGAAGGTAGGCAGGTAGTCTAGTGGTTAGAGCATTGGGCCAGTAACTGAAAGAGGGGGAAGGGAGGAAGGTATTCTAGTGGTTAGAGGGTTGGGCCAGTAGATGAAAGATTGCTGGATCTAATCCCTGAGCTGACAAGGTAAAGATCTGTCGTTCCGCCCCTGAACAAGACAGTTAATCCACTGTTCCCGGAGCGCCGAAGATGTCGATTAAGGCCCCCCCCCCTGCACCTCTCTGATTCAGAGGGGTTAGGTTAAATTCATTCTACTGTCCCTGACCGTGACACAACACATTCTACCATGTCCCTGACAACACATTCTACCATGTCCCTGACAACACATTCTACCATGTCCCTGACAACACATTCTACCATGTCCCTGACAACACATTCTACCATGTCCCTGACAACACATTCTACCATGTCCCTGACAACACATTCTACCATGTCCCTGACAACACATTCTACCATGTCCCTGACAACACATTCTACCATGTCCCTGACAACACATTCTACCATGTCCCTGACAACACATTCTACCATGTCCTTGACAACACATTCTACCATGTCCCTGACACAACACATTCTACCATGTCCCTGACAACACATTCTACCATGTCCCTGACAACACATTCTACCATGTCCCTGACAACACATTCTACCATGTCCCTGACAACACATTCTACCATGTCCTTGACAACACATTCTACCATGTCCCTGACAACACATTCTACCATGTCCCTGACAACACATTCTACCATGTCCCTGACACAACACATTCTACCATGTCCCTGACACAACACATTCTACCATGTCCCTGACAACACATTCTACCATGTCCCTGACAACACATTCTACCATGTCCCTGACAACACATTCTACCATGTCCCTGACACAACACATTCTACCATGTTGCTAATTTATATATAAAATCAAATAAACATAATTATTACATTTACATAATTATAAGTATTCAGACCCTTTACTCAGTTCTTTGTTGATGGACCTTTGGCAGCTTGGTATGATGGTACAAGCTTGGCACACCTGTATTTGGGGAGTTTCTCCCATTCTTCTCTGGAGATCCTCTCAAGCTTTGTCAAGTTGGATGGGGAGTGTCTCCCAGTCCCCGCCGCTGAAAAATATTCCACAGCATGATGCTGCCACCACCATGCTTCACCGTAGGGATGGTGCCAGGTTTCCTCCAGACGTAACACTTGGCATTCAGGGCCTAAGAGTTCAATATTGGTTTCATCAGACTAGAAGATCTTATTTCTAGTGGTCTGAGAGTCTTTAGGTGGGCTATTATGTGCCTTTTAGTGGCTTCCGTCTGGCCACTCTACCAAAAAGGTCTGATTGGTGGAGTGTTGCAGTGATAGTTGTCCTTCTGGTAAGTTCTCCCATCTCCACAGGGTTCTTGGTCTCCTCGCTGACTAAGGCCCTTCTCCCTGATTGCTCAGTTTGGCCGGGCGTCTTGTTGATCATGGTGTACTCCTTAAATAATATATAATAATATATGCCATTTAGCAGACGCTTTTATCCAAAGCGACTTACAGTCATGTGTGCATACATTCTACGTATGGGTGCTCCCGGGGGATCTACGTATGGGTGCTCCCGGGGGAGTGGTCCTTCTGTAGCTCAGTTGGTAGAGCATGGCACTTGTAACGCCAGGCGTTACAAGTGCCATGCTCTACCAACTGAGCTACAGAAGGACCACTCTTGTTGATCGGATGGTTGAGCATGGTGTACTTCTTAAAGAGCATGGTGTACTTCTTAAAGAAGAGCGTCTTGTTGATCGGATGGTTGAGCATGGTGTACTTCTTAAAGAAGAGTGTCTGGTTGATCGTATGGTTGAGCATGGTGTATTTCTTAAAGAAGAGCTTCTTGTTGATCAAATCAAATCAAATTTTATTTGTCACATACACATGGTTAGCAGATGTTAATGCGAGTGTAGCAAAATGCTTGTGCTTCTAGTTCCGACAATGCAGTAATAACCAACAAGTAATCTAACTAACAATTCCAAAACTACTGTCTTATACACAGTGTAAGGGGATAAGGAATATGTACATACGGATATATGAATGAGTGATGGTACAGAGCAGCATACAGTAGATGGTATCGAGTACAGTATATACATACGAGATGAGTATGTAAACAAAGTGGCATAGTTAAAGTGGCTAGTGATACATGTATTACATGAAGATGCAGTAGATGATATAGAGTACAGTATATACGTATACATATGAGATTAATAATGTAGGGTATGTAAACATTATATTAGGTAGCATTGTTTAAAGTGGCTAGTGATATATTTTACATCATTTCCCATCAATTCCCATTATTAAAGTGGCTGGAGTTGAGTCAGTGTGTTGGCAGCAGCCACTCAATGTTAGTGGTGGCTGTTTAACAGTCTGATAGGCTTGAGATAGAAGCTGTTTTTCAGTCTCTCAGTCCCAGCTTTGATGCACCTGTACTGACCTCGCCTTCCGGATGATAGCGGGGTGAACAGGTAGTGGCTCGGGTGGTTGTTGTCCTTGATGATCTTTATGGCCTTCCTGTAACATTGGGTGGTGTAGGTGTCCTGGAGGGCAGGTAGTTTGCCCCCGGTGATGCGTTGTGCAGACCTCACTACCCTCTGGAGAGCCTTACAGTTGTGGGTGTAGCAGTTGCCGTACCAGGCGGTGATACAGCCCGCCAGGATGCTCTCGATTGTGCATCTGTAGAAGTTTGTGAGTGCTTTTGGTGACAAGCCAAATTACTTCAGCCTCCTGAGGTTGAAGAGGCACTGCTGCGCCTTCTTCACGATGCTGTCTGTGTGGGTGGACCAATTCAGTTTGTCTGTGATGTGTATGCCGAGGAACTTAAAACTTGCTACCCTCTCCACTACTGTTCCATCGATGTGGATAGGGGGGTGGTCCCTCTGCTGTTTCCTGAAGTCCACAATCATCTCCTTAGTTTTGTTGACGTTGAGTGTGAGGTTATTTTCCTGACACCACACTCCGAGGGCCCTCACATCCTCCCTGTAGGCCGTCTGGTCGTTGTTGGTAATCAAGCCTACCACTGTTGTGTCGTCCGCAAACTTGATGATTGAGTTGGAGGCGTGCGTGGCCACGCAGTCGTGGGTGAACAGAGAGTACAGGAGAGGGCTCAGTGCGCACCCTTGTGGGGCCCCAGTGTTGAGGATCAGCGGGGTGGAGATGTTGTTGCCTACCCTCACCACCTGGGGGCGGCCCGTCAGGAAGTCCAGTACCCAGTTGCACAGGGCGGGGTCGAGACCCAGGGTCTCGAGCTTGATGACGAGCTTGGAGGGTACTATGGTGTTAAATGCCGAACTGTAGTCGATGAACAGCATTCTCACATAGGTATTCCTCTTGTCCAGATGGGTTAGGGCAGTGTGCAGTGTAGTTGAGATTGAATCGTCTGTGGACCTATTTGGGCGGAAAGCAAATTGGAGTGGGTCTAGGGTGTCAGGTAGGGTGGAGGTGAAATGGTCCTTGACTAGTCTCTCAAAGCACTTCATGATGACGGAAGTGAGTGCTACGGGGCGGTAGTCATTTAGCTCACTTACATTAGCTTCCTTGGGAACAGGAACAATGGTGGCCCTCTTGAAGCAAGTGGGAACAGCAGACTGGGATAGGGATTGATTGAATATGTCCGTAAACACACCGGCCAGCTGGTCTGCGCATGCTCTGAGGGCGCGGCTGGGGATGCCGTCTGGGCCTGCAGCCTTGCGAGGGTTAACACGTTTAAATGTCTTACTCATCTCGGATGCAGTGAAGGAGAGGCCGCATGTTTTGGTTGCAGGAGTCTTGTTGATCGTATGGTTGAGCATGGTGTACTTCTTAAAGAAGAGCGTCTGGTAGATCGTATGGTTGAGCATGGTGTACTTCTTAAAGAAGAGTGTCTGGTAGATCGTATGGTTGAGCATGGTGTACTTCTTAAAGAAGAGCGTCTGGTAGATCTTATGGTTGAGCATGGTGTACTTCTTAAAGAAGAGTGTCTGGTAGATCGTATGGTTGAGCATGGTGTACTTCTTAAAGAAGAGCGTCTGGTAGATCTTATGGTTGAGCATGGTGTACTTCTTAAAGAAGAGAGTCTGGTAGATCGTATGGTTGAGCATGGTGTACTTCTTAAAGAAGAGAGTCTGGTAGATCGTATGGTTGAGCATGGTGTACTTCTTAAAGAAGAGCGTCTGGTAGATCGTATGGTTGAGCATGGCGTACTTCTTAAAGGTATGTTTATTCAAGTTACGTCGCTTATTTCTCCGTCAACAAGGGTAACGATTTTGAATGTACTGCCGTTTATTCCCAATGAGCTATTGGACTGGCTCTGAAACATGTTATGTGGTTTCAAACACCCCTCTCTGAAACAGGTTATATCGTCTGAAACACCCCTCTCTGAAACAGGTTATGTGGTTACAAACACCCCTCTCTGGAACAGGTTGTGTGGTTACAAACACCCCTCTCTGGAACAGGTTGTGTGGTTTCAAACACCTGGCTCTGAAACAGGTTGTGTGGTTTCAAACACCCCTCTCTGAAACAGGTTATGTGGTTTCAAACACCTGGCTCTGAAACAGGTTGTGTGGTTTCAAACACCCGGCTCTGAAACAGGTTGTGTGGTTTCAAACACCCAGCTCTGAAACAGGTTGTGTGGTTTCAAACACCCGGCTCTGAAACAGGTTATATTGTCTGAAACACCCCTCTCTGAAACAGGTTGTGTCGTTTCAAAACACCCAGCTCTGAAACAGGTCGTGCAATTTCGGCGACAGGTGTTTATGTTTTTGGACTCACCGGAGCAGACTTTGGACTTCGTTTGAAGTCATGTATGACAACAGACTGTATATGGCTTATGCTAGTACGGGTAGTCAACAGTGTTTTGTTGTTAGCCATAATGCTTGCCCGTAAAGGAAGAAGGCCGAGGGCAGGACGCAGATAGTCCTCCTAATGGTCCACTGATGTAGGGAGGGGTAGGCTGACAGTGGTAGAGCAGCCACAAGCACCTGTTGTTTGTGTTGAGGCCACGGAGTTGCAGCTTGTACCAGAGGAGAACATAGCATCTGATGTGCAGCAGAAATTAATATTGTTTTGGGAGGTAAGAACGGATCTGGGGAGCCATTTCCCCAGACTGGTGAGGAGATACTCCAGTATGCATGATGGGGTACAGGTGGAGTTAGTCTCCCGGGTAGAGGAGGAGATGTCCATTTATGAATGATGGGGTGCAAGTGGGGAGTTGTTGAGACATGTTTGTTGATATGGCACCTGTATATATAAAACACACCTGTCCACAACCTCAAACAGTCACACTCCAAACTCCACTATGGCCAAGACCAAAGAGCTGTCAAAGGACACCAGAAACAAAATTGTAGCACCAGGCTAGGAAGACTGAATCTGCAATAGGTAAGCAGCTTGGTTTGAAGAAATCAACTGTGGGAGCAATTATTAGGAAATGGAAGTCATACAAGACCACTGATAATCTCCCTCGATCTGGGGCTCCACACAAGATCTCACCCAGTGGGGTCAAAATGATTATAAGAACGGTGAGCAAAAATCCCAGAACAACACGGGGGGACCTAGTGAATGACCTGCAGAGAGCTGGGACAAGTAACAAAGCCTACCATCAGTAACACACTACGCCGCCAGGGACTCAAATCCAGCAGTGCCAGACGTGTCCCCCTGCTTAAGCCAGTACGCCATGTCCAGGCCCGTCTGAAGTTTGCTAGAGACCATTTGGATGATCCAGAAGAAGATTGGAAGAATGGTCAGATGGTCAGATGAAACCAAAATATAACTTTTTGGTAAAAACTCAACTCGTCGTGTTTGGAGGACAAAGAATGCTGAGTTGCATCCAAAGAACACCATACCTACTGTGAAGCAGGGGGTGGAAACATCATGCTTTGGGGCTGTTTTTCTGCAAAGGGACCAGGACGACTGATCCGTGTAAAGAAAAGAATGAATGGGGCCATGTATCGTGAGATTTTGAGTGAAAACCTCCTTCCATCAGCAATGTCATTGAAGATGAAACGTGGCTGGGTCTTTCAGCATGACAATGATCCCAAACACACCGCTTGGGCAACGGAGGAGTGGCTTCGTAAGAAGCATTTCAAGGTCCTGGAGTGGCCTAGCCAGTCTCCAGATCTCAACCCCATAGAAAATCTTTGGAGGGAGTTGAAAGTCCGTGTTGACTAGCAACAGACTCAAACCATCACTGCTCTAGAGGAGATCTGCATGGAGGAATGGGCCAAAATACCAGCAACAGTGTGTGAAAACCTTGTGTAGACAGAAAACATTTGACCTCTGTCATTGCCAGCAAAGGGTATATAACAAAGTATTGAGAAACTTTTGTTATTGACCAAATACTTATTTTCCACCATAATTTACAAATAAATAAATTAAAAATCCTACAATGTGATTTTCTGGATTTTTTTCTCTCTCATTTTGTCTGTCATAGTTGAAGTGTACCTATCATGAAAATTACAGGCCTCTCTCATATTTTTAAGTGGGAGAACTTGCACAATTGGTGGCTGACTAAATACTTTTTTGGCCCACTGTACATACTATATACCATACTCCTACATACTGATAGAGATAGAGAAACAATATTCATACTATACTCCTACATACTGATAGAAATAGAGAAATAATATTCATACTATACTCCTACATACTGATAGAGAGAAAAAATATTGGAGAATATTTACAAGGTATAATATTTATGTAAACAAGGACGGTGAAATTATGTCACACAAACAACTAACAACAGTGTATGTAAAATGTACGAAGGTGTACGGTGGAGTATGGAGGCTTTTATTTCCAGGTCATCAGACTGTTAAACAGTCACCACTAGCCCGACTCCGCCCAGCACCCTGCCCTGAACCTCAGACACTGTCACTAGCCTGACTCCGCCCAGCACCCTGCCCTGAACCTCAGACACTGTCACTAGCCTGACTCCGCCCAGCACCCTGCCCTGAACCTCAGACACTGTCACTAGCCTGACTCCTCCCAACACCCTGCCCTGAACCTCAGACACTGTCACTAGCCTGACTCCGCCTAGCACCCTGCCCTGAACCTCAGACACTGTCACTAGCCTGACTCCTCCCAACACCCTGCCCTGAACCTCAGACACTGTCACTAGCCTGACTCCTCCCAGCACCCTGCCCTGAACCTCAGACTCTGACACTAGCCCCCCCATCCCCTCCATCCCGTCTCCGTCTCCGCCCCTCAACTCTGACTCCCCCTTCTGTCTCTACTTCGTCGCGCCCCCCCTCCACCCCGTCTCCCCTCAATATTCCCTCCATCTCCCCTCTCCCGCCCCCCCTACCCCGTCTCCCCTCTATCTTCCCTCCACCCCCCTCCCCTCCACCCCGTCTCCCCCTCCCCTCCACCCCTTCTCCCCCTCTATCTTCCCTCCGTCCCCCCCCCCCCTCCACCCCGTCTCCCCTCTATCTTCCCTCCGTCTCCCCCTCCCCCCTCCACCCCATCTCCCCTCTATCTTCCCTCTGTCTCCCCCTCCCCTCCACCCCGTCTCCCCTCTATCTTCCCTCCGTCCCCCCCTCCCCTCCACCCCGTCTCCCCCTCTTCCCTCCCCCCCTCCCCCCCCCTCCACCACCCGTCTCCCCTCTATCTTCCCTCCGTCTCCCCCACACCAAGGAAACCTCCACTGCTACATCTGCAACAAGCTTAGCTCAGAAGACAACAGAAAGAGCAGACAAAGACTGAAACAGCCTGGAAACTCTTCCTTTCCCTTCTAAACCAACTGTAGTGTGTATGGATGAGCCACACAGTCTATTTAATGGCATTAAAGAGATGGATTCATGAAGAATAATATAATAATAATTCCTCTCTGTCTCTCTACTGCAAATCCCTTCATTTCAATAGAATTCTGCTATTTTATCAGTAAACATCAGAGGCATCCACAACATACCATATTATCATCGGAACGGTCTGCTTCAGATTGCTTCATAGTTCAAGTCAGCTTAAAGTAAATAACAATATATATATTTAATTTTAAATCAACACATGGAATCAGTTTGAAAGCCTTTCTACTTAATTGTCTGTATACTGTGAGTTGATAGCTCTTCATCCACATGAGTTGCATTGTAGAGTTCATGCAGCAATAGTCGTCTGTAGTAGTTTAGCATTATGAATCACATTATATAATGTTGGTTATATCTGGCTGATTCATCATGTTCCTAGATGTCCAGCCTGGTCTCAGATCTGCAGCTGCTGTTTGACCAAATGCTGTGGTCATCATCTTACCAAACATGACGAGCAGTTGGATAAAAAGTACAAGCAGATCCTGACCCAGGCTGTTACTCTGTGAAGTGAGGCCTTTATCAACCCAGTCGGAACA
>NC_060179.1:85934690-85958752 GCF_021184085.1 Oncorhynchus gorbuscha
CAACTCCAGTGTAGCTTTGGCCTTGTGTTTTAGGTTATTGTCCTGCTGAAAGGTGAATTCATCTCCCAGTGTCTGGTGGAAAGCAGACTGAACCAGGTTATTGTCCTGCTGAAAGGTGAATTCATCTCCCAGTGTCTGGTGGAAAACAGACTGAACCAGGTTTTCCGTTTTCTTTTTTTTATCCCGGAAAACTCCCCAGTCCTTAACGATAACAAGCATACCCATAACATGATGCAGCCACCACCATGCTTGAAGACATGAAGACTGGTTCTCAGTAATGTGTTGTATTGGATTTGCCCCAAACATAACACTTTGTATTCAGGACATAAAGTACATTTCTTTGCCAAATCTTTTGCAGTATTACTTTAGTGCCTTGTTACAAACAGGATGCAAGTTTTGTAATATTTATATTCTGTACAGGCTTCCTTCTTTTCACTCTGTCAATTAGGTAAATATTGTGGAGTAACTTCAAAAAAACATTGTCAATTTGACATGTCTGCATCTGGGTATTACATTGATTCCTGATACAAGGACTGTATATGTCATGTTTGTCATTTATTGTCATGTCTTGTCCCTGTGCTCCCCATGCTATTCGTTTCCCTCTGCTGGTCTTGTTTGGTTCTATCCCTCTCTCTCCCCCTCCCCCTTTCACTCTCTCGCTCTCTCTTCTCTCTGTCGTTCCGTTCCTGCTCCCAGCTGTTCCTATTCCCTATCATCATTTAGTCTTCCCACACCTGTTCCCGATCCTTTCCCCTGATTAGACTCCCTATTTATTCCTTTGTGATCCGTTCCTGTTCCATCGGTTCCTTGTTTTGTATTCCATGCTGTAATTGCGTTTCGCCCTGTCCTGTCGTGTTTTTTGCCGTGATTGTGTATCACCCTGTCCTGTCGTGTTTTGTGCCTTCTTCAGACGCTGCGTGTGAGCAGGTGTCTCAGTTGACTACGGCCTGCGCCTACCCGGAGCGACCTGCAGTCTGTGGCCGCTTCTCCAGTTGTTTTCCCTCTACTATCTAGAGGATTTCAGTTATTCGGTTTTGAGCATTAATAAACTCTGTTTCTGTTAAGTCGCGTTTGGGTCCTCCTTCACCTGCATAACAGAAGGAACCGATCAAAGAATGGACCCAGCGACTTCTGACGCTCGTTACACTGCCGTCGAGATCCAAGGAGCCATGCTCGGCAGACACGAGCAGGAATTGTCCGCTGCTCGCCAGGCCGTGGAAAACCTGGCTGCTCAGGTTTCCGACCTCTCTGGACAGTTCCAGAGTCTACGTCTCGTGCCACCTGTTACTTCCTGGCCTGCCGAGCCTCCAGAACCTAGGGTTAATAACCCACCTTGCTACTCCGGGCAGCCCACTGAGTGCCGCTCCTTTCTCACGCAGTGTGAGATTGTGTTCTCTCTCCAACCCAACACATACTCTAGAGAGAGAGCTCGGGTTGCTTACGTCATCTCACTCCTCACTGGCCGGGCTCGAGAATGGGGCACAGCTATCTGGGAGGCAAGGGCTGTTTGCTCTAACGATTTCCAGAACTTTAAAGAGGAGATGATTCGGGTTTTTGACCGTTCAGTTTTTGGTGGGGAGGCTTCTAGGGCCCTGGCTTCCTTATGCCAAGGTGAACGGTCCATAACGGATTATTCCATTGAGTTTCGCACTCTTGCTGCCTCTAGTGAGTGGAACGAGCCGGCGCTGCTCGCTCGTTTTCTGGAGGGACTCCACGCTGTGGTTAAGGATGAGATTCTCTCCCCGGAGGTTCCTTCAGATGTGGACTCTTTGATTGCTCTCGCCATCCGCATAGAACGACGGGTAGATCTTCGTCACCGGGCTCGTGGAAGAGAGCTCGCATCAACGGTGTTTCCCTGCTCCGCATCGCAGCCATCTCCCCCTCTGGCTTTGAGACTGAGCCCATGCAGCTGGGAGGGATTCGCATCTCGAATAAGGAGAGGGAACGGAGGATCACCAACCGCCTGTGCCTCTATTGTGGAGTTGCTGGACATTTCGTTAATTCATGTCCAGTAAAAGCCAGAGCTCATCTGTAAGCGGAGGGCTACAGGTGAGCGCAACTACTCAAGTCTCTCCATCAAAGTCCTGTACTACTTTGTCGGTCCACCTACGCTGGACCGGTTCGGGCGCTACATGTAGTGCCTTGATAGACTCTGGGGCTGAGGGTTGTTTCATGGACGAAGCATGGGTTCGGAAACATGACATTCCTTTCAGAGAGTTAGATAAGCCTACGCCCATGTTCGCCTTAGATGGTAGTCATCTTCCCAGTATCAGATTTGAGACACTACCTTTAACCCTCACAGTATCTGGTAACCACAGTGAGACTATTTCTTTTTTGATTTTCCGTTCACCGTTTACACCTGTTGTTTTGGGTCATCCCTGGCTAGTATGTCATAATCCTTCTATTAATTGGTCTAGTAATTCTATCCTATCCTGGAACGTTTCTTGTCATGTGAAGTGTTTAATGTCTGCCATCCCTCCCGTTTCTTCTGTCCCTACTTCTCAGGAGGAACCTGGCGATTTGACAGGAGTGCCGGAGGAATATCATGATCTGCGCACGGTCTTCAGTCGGTCCCGAGCCAACTCCCTTCCTCCTCACCGGTCGTATGATTGTAGTATTGATCTCCTTCCGGGGACCACTCCTCCTCGAGGTAGACTATACTCTCTGTCGGCTCCCGAACGTAAGGCTCTCGAGGATTATTTGTCTGTGTCTCTTGACGCCGGTACCATAGTGCCTTCTTCCTCTCCGGCCGGGGCGGGGTTCTTTTTTGTTAAGAAGAAGGACGGTACTCTGCGCCCCTGCGTGGATTATCGAGGGCTGAATGACATAACGGTTAAGAATCGTTATCCGCTTCCCCTTATGTCATCAGCCTTCGAGATTCTGCAGGGAGCCAGGTGCTTTACTAAGTTGGACCTTCGTAACGCTTACCATCTCGTGCGCATCAGAGAGGGGGACGAGTGGAAAACGGCGTTTAATACTCCGTTAGGGCATTTTGAGTACCGGGTTCTGCCGTTCGGTCTCGCCAATGCGCCAGCTGTTTTTCAGGCATTAGTTAATGATGTTCTGAGAGACATGCTGAACATTTTCGTTTTTGTCTATCTTGACGATATCCTGATTTTTTCTCCGTCACTCGAGATTCATGTTCAGCACGTTCGACGTGTTCTACAGCGCCTTTAGAGAATTGTCTCTATGTAAAGGCTGAGAAGTGCTCTTTTCATGTCTCCTCCGTTACTTTTCTCGGTTCCGTTATTTCCGCTGAAGGCATTCAGATGGATTCCGCTAAGGTCCAAGCTGTCAGTGATTGGCCCGTTCCAAGGTCACGTGTCGAGTTGCAGCGCTTTTTAGGTTTCGCTAATTTCTATCGGCGTTTCATTCGTAATTTCGGTCAAGTTGCTGCCCCTCTCACAGCTCTTACTTCTGTCAAGACGTGTTTTAAGTGGTCCGGTTCCGCCCAGGGAGCTTTTGATCTTCTAAAAGAACGTTTTACGTCCGCTCCTATCCTCGTTACTCCTGACGTCACTAGACAATTCATTGTCGAGGTTGACGCTTCAGAGGTAGGCGTGGGAGCCATTCTATCCCAGCGCTTCCAGTCTGACGATAAGGTTCATCCTTGCGCTTATTTTTCTCATCGCCTGTCGCCATCTGAGCGCAACTATGATGTGGGTAACCGTGAACTGCTCGCCATCCGCTTAGCGACAGACCATAAGAACCTTGAGTACATCCGTTCTGCCAAACGACTTAATGCCCGTCAAGCTCGTTGGGCGTTGTTTTTCGCTCGTTTCGAGTTTGTGATTTCTTACCGTCCGGGTAGCAAGAACACCAAGCCTGATGCCTTATCCCGTCTGTTTAGTTCTTCTGTGGCTTCTACTGATCCCGAGGGGATTCTTCCTTATGGGCGTGTTGTCGGGTTAACAGTCTGGGGAATTGAAAGACAGGTTAAGCAAGCACTCACGCACACTGCGTCGCCGCGCGCTTGTCCTAGTAACCTCCTTTTCGTTCCTGTTTCCACTGTCTGGCTGTTCTTCAGTGGGCTCACTCTGCCAAGTTAGCGGGTCATCCCGGTGTTCGAGGCACTCTTGCGTCTATTCGCCAGCGCTTTTTGGTGGCCGACTCAGGAGCGTGACACGCGCCGTTTCGTGGCTGCCTGTTCGGACTGCGCGCAGACTAAGTCGGGTAACTCTCCTCCTGCCGGTCGTCTCAGACCGCTCCCCATTCCTTCTCGACCATGGTCTCACATTGCCTTAGACTTCATTACCGGTCTGCCTTTGTCTGCGGGGAAGACTGTGATTCTGACGGTTGTCGATAGGTTCTCTAAGGCGGCACATTTCATTCCCCTCGCTAAACTTCCTTCCGCTAAGGAGACGGCACAAATCATTATTGAGAATGTATTCAGAATTCATGGCCTCCCGTTAGACGCCGTTTCAGACAGAGGTCCGCAATTCACGTCACAGTTTTGGAGGGAGTTCTGTCGTTTGATTGGTGCGTCCGTCAGTCTCTCTTCCGGGTTTCATCCCCAGTCTAACGGTCAAGCAGAGAGGGCCAATCAGACGATTGGTCGCATACTACGCAGCCTTTCTTTCAGGAACCCTGCGTCTTGGGCAGAACAGCTCCCCTGGGCAGAATACGCTCACAATTCGCTTCCTTCGTCTGCTACCGGGTTATCTCCGTTTCAGAGTAGTCTGGGTTACCAGCCTCCTCTGTTCTCATCCCAGCTTGCCGAGTCCAGCGTTCCCTCCGCTCAAGCGTTTGTCCAACGTTGTGAGCGCACCTGGAGGAGGGTGAGGTCTGCACTTTGCCGTTACAGGGCACAGACGGTGAGAGCCGCCAATAAACGCAGGATTAAGAGTCCAAGGTATTGTTGCGGCCAGAGAGTGTGGCTTTCCACTCGCAACCTTCCTCTTGCGACAGCTTCTCGTAAGTTGACTCCGCGGTTCATTGGTCCGTTCCGTGTCTCCCAGGTCGTCAATCCAGTCGCTGTGCGACTGCTTCTTCCGCGACATCTTCGTCGCGTCCATCCTGTCTTCCATGTCTCCTGTGTTAAGCCCTTTCTTCGCACCCCGTTCGTCTTCCCTCCCCCCTCCCGTCCTTGTCGAGAGCGCACCTATTTACAAGGTACATAAAATTATGGACATGCGTTCTCGGGACGGGGTCACCAATACCTAGTGGATTGGGAGGGTTACGGTCCTGAGGAGAGGAGTTGGGTTCCGTCTCGGGACGTGCTGGACCGTTCGCTCATCGATGATTTCCTCCGTTGCCGCCAGGATTCCTCCTCGAGTGCGCCAGGAGGCGCTCGGTGAGTGGGGGGTACTGTCATGTTTGTCATTTATTGTCATGTCTTGTCCCTGTGCTCCCCATGCTATTCGTTTCCCTCTGCTGGTCTTGTTTGGTTCTATCCCTCTCTCTCCCCTCCCCCTTCACTCTCTCGCTCTCTCTCTCTCTCTGTCGTTCCGTTCCTGCTCCCAGCTGTTCCTATTCCCTATCATCATTTAGTCTTCCCACACCTGTTCCCGATCCTTTCCCCTGATTAGACTCCCTATTTATTCCTTTGTGATCCGTTCCTGTTCCATCGGTTCCTTGTTTTGTATTCCATGCTGTAATTGCGTTTCGCCCTGTCCTGTCGTGTTTTTTGCCGTGATTGTGTATCACCCTGTCCTGTCGTGTTTTGTGCCTTCTTCAGACGCTGCGTGTGAGCAGGTGTCTCAGTTGACTACGGCCTGCGCCTACCCGAAGCGACCTGCAGTCTGTGGCCGCTTCTCCAGTTGTTTTCCCCTCTACTATCTAGAGGATTTCAGTTATTCGGTTTTGAGCATTAATAAACTCTGTTTCTGTTAAGTCGCGTTTGGGTCCTCCTTCACCTGCATAACAGTATATTCATTCTTCGCCAGGAGGACTTTCTGTTTCGCAGCTTTTCTAGCTGGAACAGATCATACCTGCTAGTCTCTCCTGTTTCCTGGATAGGACACTAGTCTGTCTCCTGTTTCTGTAGTGAGACAGCTTGATATACCAGGACACCCCCTGGACAGGACACTAGTCTATCTCCTGTTTCTGTAGTGAGACAGCTTGATGTACAGGACACCCCCTGGACAGGACACTAGTCTATCTCCTGTTTCTGTAGTGAGACAGCTTGATGTACAGGACACCCCCTGGACAGGACACTAGTCTATCTCCTGTTTCTGTAGTGAGGCAGCTTGATGTACAGGACACCCCCTGGACAGGACACTAGTCTATCTCCTGAGGTAGCTTGATATACCAGGACACCCCCTTGGATAGGACACTAGTCTATCTCCTGAGGTAGCTTGATATACCAGGACAACCCCTTGGATAGGATACTAGTCTATCTCCTGAGGTAGCTTGATATACCAGGACACCCCCTTGGATAGGACACTAGTCTATCTCCTGAGGTAGCTTGATATACCAGGACAACCCCTTGGATAGGATACTAGTCTATCTCCTGAGGTAGCTTGATATACCAGGACAACCCCTTGAATAGGACACTAGTCTATCTCCTGAGGTAGCTTGATATACCAGGACAACCCCTTGAATAGGACACTAGTCTATCTCCTGTTTCTGTAGTGTGAGGTAGCTTGATATACCAGGACACCCCCTTGGATAGGACACTAGTCTATCACAAGGTCTTACCCCCTAATCACTCTCCTTTATGCTGAGTGCCAAGCAGAGACACATCAGATTCCATTTTTACAGGCTTTGGTATGACTCAGACGGGGAATTGAACTCCCACTTTTAGGGCGGACACTCTAACCACAAGGCCACTGAGTTGGCGATGCCTTTGGAAAAGTGAATAGAAACACCTCGAATGCAATCAGTGATGAAAAGCAGAATGTTATTCTCTGTAAAATGTAAACTTTAATCATTAGTTGCTTGTTATGGTGTTGAAAATATAAAAATATATATTTATATATACAGTAGCAGTCAAAAGGGTTTGGACACACCAACTCATTCCTGGGGTTTTCTTTCTTTTTTTGGACTATTTTCTACATTGTAGAATAATAGTGAAGACATCAAAACTGTGAAATAACACATGTTAAGTTTTTCTCAAACAGCTTCATGAGGTAGTCACCTAGAATGTTTTTTTCAATGAACAATTCTGCCTTGTTAAAAGTGAATGTGTGGATTTTCTTTTCTTCTGAATGCATTTGAGCCAATCAGTTGTGTTGTGACATGGTAGGGGTGGTAAACAGAAGGTAAAAGACCATATTACGGCAAGAACAGCTCAAATAAGCAAAAGAGAAACGACCTTCCATCATTACTTTAAGACATGAAGGTCAATCAATACGGAACATTTCTATAACTTTTCATTTTTCTTCAAATGCAGTCGCAAAAAAAACGTCAAGCGCTATGATGAAACTATGAAAGAGAACTGTGTTTGCTGTGATCGGGGGGTGTATTCATTCTACCAATTCTGTTGAAAAACATTTCTTAAACTGTAGCAAAACTTGAAAAAAGCCATACATGCACGTAAATAAAATCATAGAGGATAACACACAATAACGTCTGGGACTTATTTTCATTGCGGTCCTCTTGACAAAAGATGGCGAGACAATATCCAACACAGTATGTTTTTATGGGCAACTGGAATATGAACGACAATATGTTGGAATAAAAATAAGATAACAAAATAAATTGAAATGCATTCCAGGTGACTCAGCTCATGAAGCTGGTTGAGAGAATGCCAAGAGTGTGCAAAGCTGTCATCAAGGCAAAGGGTGGCTAAATTTGAAGAATCTCAAAATATAAAATATATTTAGATTTGTTTAACACTTTTTTTTGGGTTACTACATGATTCCACATGTGTTATTTCATAGTTTTGATGTCTTCACTATTATTCTACAATGTAGAAAATAAACGGCACCTACCGCCACTGATACCAACATAAATTGATGTTAAAAAAATAAGTGAAAGAGATGAGACTGAGACAGACAGAGATGTGAGAGAAACTGAGACAGAGAGAGAGATGTTAGAGAGATTGAGACAGAGAGAGAGAGAGAGAGATGTGAGTGAGACTGCGACAGAGAGAGAGAGAGAGAGAGAGAGATTGAGACAGAGAGAGAGATGTCAGAGAGAGATTGAGACAGAGAGAGATGTTAGAGAGAGATTGAGACAGAGAGAGAGATGTCAGAGAGAGATTGAGACAGAGAGAGATGTTAGAGAGAGATTGAGACAGAGAGAGAGATGTTAGAGAGATTGAGACAGAGAGAGAGATTGAGACAGAGAGAGAGAGTTGTTAGAGAGATTGAGACAGAGAGAGAGAGACATAAAAAACAGGCCTATTCAAATGGAACGACCATGGAATGGGCCCCATCTGTAAAGAGCTATAATCAAAGTATTGGCAGTTGTGGTTTTTCCTGTAACCCGTGGAAACGTGATCGGCAATCAGTTTAATTTGCCTACAAGTACAAAGAGACAAAGGTATTTATCACACACACACACACACACACACACACACACACACACACACACACACACACACACACACACACACACACACACACACACACACACACACACACACACACACACACACACACACACACACACACACACACACACACACACACACACACACACACACACACATACTGGGTTGACCCCACAGACTGGGTTGACCCCACAGACTGGGTTGACCCCACAGACTGGGTTGACCCCACAGCCACACAGCTCCTGTTCAGACTGGGTTGACCCCACAGACTGGGTTGACCCCACAGACTGGGTTGACCCCACAGCCACACAGCTCCTGTTCAGACTGGGTTGACCCCACAGACTGGGTTGACCCCACAGACTGGGTTAACCCCGCAGCCACACAGCTCCTGTTCAGACTGGGTTGACCCCACAGACTGGGTTGACCCCACAGACTGGGTTGACCCCACAGCCACACAGCTCCTGTTCAGACTGGGTTGACCCCACAGACTGGGTTGACCCCACAGCCACACAGCTCCTGTTCAGACTGGGTTGACCCCACAGACTGGGTTGACCCCACAGACTGGGTTGACCCCACAGCCACACAGCTCCTGTTCCGACTGGGTTGATAAAGGCCTCACTTCACAGAGTAACAACCTGGGTCAGGATCTGCTTGTACTTTTATCCAACTGCTCGTCATGTTTGGTAAGATGATGACCACAGCATTTGGTCAAACAGCAGCTGCAGATCTGACGGGTGGAGGGGAGGGGAGGAGACGGGGCAGAGGGGAGGGGGAGACGGAGGGAAGATAGAGGGGAGACGGGGTGGAGGGGAGGGGGAGAAACAGGGTGGAGGGGAGGGGGAGAAGGGACCTGGTCATCCATCTACTGTCATTATATTAGCCTGGTCTACCCTCTACTGTCATAATATTACCCTGGTCTACCATCTACTGTCATTATATTACCCTGGTCTACCCTCTAATGTCATTATATTACCCTGGTCTACCCTCTACTGTCATTATATTACCCTGGTCTACTATCTACTGTCATTATATTACCCTGGTCTACCCTCTACTGTCATTATATTACCCTGGTCTACCATCTACTGTCATTATATTACCCTGGTCTACCATCTAATATCAATATACTACCCTGGTCTATCATCTCCTGTCATTATATTACCCTGGTCTACCATCTACTGTCATTATATTACCCTGGTCTACCATCTACTGTCATTATATTACCCTGGTCTACCATCTACTGTCATTATATTATCCTGGTCTACCATCTACTGTCATTATATTACCCTGGTCTACCATCTACGGTCATTATATTACCCTGGTCTACCATCTACTGTCATTATATTACCCTGGTCTATCTACTGTCATTATATTACCCTGGTCTACCATCTATTGTCATTATATTACCCTGGTCTACCATCTACTGTCATTATATTATCCTGGTCTACCATCTACTGTCATTATATTACCCTGGTCTACAATCTACTGTCATTATATTACCCTGGTCTACCATCTACTGTCAATATATTACTCTGGTCTACTTTCTACTGTCATTATATTACCCTGGTCTACCCTCTACTGTCATTATATTACCCTGGTCTACCATCTACTGTCATTATATTACCCTGGTCTACCATCTACTGTCATTATATTACCCTGGTCTACCATCTACTGTCATTATATTACCCTGGTCTACCATCTACTGTCATTATATTACCCTGGTCTACCATCTACTGTCATTATATTACCCTGGTCTACCATCTACTGTCATTATATGACCCTGGTCTACCATCTACTGTCATTATATTACCCTGGTCTACCATCTACTGTCATTATGTTAACCTGGTCTACCATCTACTGTCATTATATTACCCTGGTGTACCATCTACTGTCATTACATTACCCTGGTCTACAATCTACTGTCATTATATTACCCTGGTCTACCATCTATTGTCATTATATTACCCTGGTCTACCATCTACTGTCATTATATTACCCTGGTCTACCATCTACTGTCATTATATTACCCTGGTCTACCATCTACTGTCATTATATTACCCTGGTCTACCATATACTGTCATTATATTACCCTGGTCTACCATCTACTGTCATTATATTACCCTGGTCTACCATCGATTGTCATTATATTACCCTGGTCTACCATCTACTGTCATTATATTACCCTGGTCTACCATCTATTGTCATTATATTACCCTGGTCTACCCTCTACTGTCAATCTATTAACCTGGTCTACCATCTACTGTCATTATATTACCCTGGTATACCATCTACTGTCATTATATTATCCTGGTCTACCATCTACTGTCATTATATTACCCTGGTCTACAATCTACTGTCATTATATTACCCTGGTCTACCATCTACTGTCAATATATTACTCTGGTCTACTTTCTACTGTCATTATATTACCCTGGTCTACCCTCTACTGTCATAATATTACCCTGGTCTACCATCTACGGTCATTATATTACCCTGGTCTACTATCTACTGTCATTATATTACCCTGGTCTACCATCTACTGTCATTATGTTAACCTGTTCTACCATCTACTGTCATTATATTACCCTGGTCTACCATCTACTGTCATTATATTACCCTGGTCTACCATCTACTGTCATTATCTTAACCTGGTCTACCATCTACTGTCATTATATTACCCTGGTCTACCATCTACTGTCATTATATTACCCTGGTCTACCATCTAATATCAATATATTACCCTGGTCTATCATCTACTGTCAATATATTACCCTGGTCTACCATCTACTGTCATTATATTACCCTGGTCTACCATCTACTGTCATTATATTACCCTGGTCTACCATCTACTGTCATTATATTACCCTGGTCTACCATCTACTGTCATTATATTACCTGGTCTACCATCTACTGTCATTATATTACCCTGGTCTACCATCTACTGTCATTATATTACCCTGGTCTACCATCTACTGTCATTATATTACCCTGGTCTACCATCTACTGTCATTATATTACCCTGGTCTACCATCTACTGTCATTATATTACCCTGGTCTACCATCTATTGTCATTATATTACCCTGGTCTACCATCTACTGTCATTATATTACCCTGGTCTACCATCTACTCTCATTATATTACCCTGGTCTACCATCTATTGTCATTATATTACCCTGGTCTACCATATACTGTCATTATATTACCCTGGTCTACCATCTACTGTCATTATATTACCCTGGTCTACCATCTATTGTCATTATATTACCCTGGTCTACCATCTACTGTCATTATATTACCCTGGTCTACCATCTATTGTCATTATATTACCCTGGTCTACCTTCTACTGTCAATCTATTAACCTGGTCTACCATCTACTGTCATTATATTACCCTGGTCTACCATCTACTGTCATTATATTAGCCTGGTCTACCATCTACTGTCATTATATTACACTGGTCTACCATCTACTGTCATTATATTACCCTGGTGTACCATCTACTGTCATTATATTACCCTGGTCTACCATCTACTGTCATTATATTACCCTGGTCTACCATCTACTGTCATTATCTTAACCTGGTCTACCATCTACTGTCATTATATTACCCTGGTCTACCATCTACTGTCATTATATTACCCTGGTCTACCATCTAATATCAATATATTACCCTGGTCTATCATCTACTGTCATTATATTACCCTGGTCTACCATCTACTGTCATTATATTACCCTGGTCTACCATCTACTGTCATTATATTACCCTGGTCTACCATCTACTGTCATTATATTACCCTGGTCTACCATCTACTGTCATTATATTACCCTGGTCTACCATCTACTGTCATTATATTACCCTGGTCTACCATCTACTGTCATTATATTACCCTGGTCTACCATCTACTGTCATTATATTACCCTGGTCTACCATCTACTGTCATTATATTACCCTGGTCTACAATCTACTGTCATTATATTACCCTGGTCTACCATCTACTGTCAATATATTACCCTGGTCTACCATCTACTGTCATTATATTACCCTGGTCTACCATCTACTGTCATTATATTACCCTGGTCTACCATCTACTGTCATTATATTACCCTGGTCTACCATCTACTGTCATTATATTACCCTGGTCTACCATCTACTGTCAATATATTACTCTGGTCTACTTTCTACTGTCATTATATTACCCTGGTCTACCCTCTACTGTCATTATATTACCCTGGTCTACCATCTACTGTCATTATATTAACCTGGTCTACCATCTACTGTCATTATATTACCCTGGTGTACCATCTACTGTCATTATATTACCCTGGTCTACCATCTACTGTCATTATATTACCCTGGTCTACCATCTACTGTCATTATCTTACCCTGGTCTACCATCTACTGTCATTATATTACCCTGGTCTACCATCTACTGTCATTATATTACCTGGTCTACCATCTACTGTCATTATATTACCCTGGTCTACCATCTACTGTCATTATATTACCCTGGTCTACCATCTACTGTCATTATATTACCCTGGTCTACCATCTACTGTCATTATATTACCCTGGTCTACCATCTACTGTCATTATATTACCCTGGTCTACCATCTATTGTCATTATATTACCCTGGTCTACCATCTACTGTCAATATATTAACCTGGTCTACCATCTACTGTCATTATATTACCCTGGTCTACCATCTACTGTCATTATATTAGCCTGGTCTACCATCTACTGTCATTATATTACCCTGGTCTACCATCTACTGTCATTATATTACCCTGGTGTACCATCTACTGTCATTATATTACCCTGGTCTACCATCTACTGTCATTATATTACCCTGGTCTACCATCTACTGTCATTATCTTAACCTGGTCTACCATCTACTGTCATTATATTACCCTGGTCTACCATCTACTGTCATTATATTACCCTGGTCTACCATCTAATATCAATATATTACCCCGGTCTATCATCTACTGTCATTATATTACCCTGGTCTACCATCTATTGTCATTATATTACCCTGGTTTACCATCTACTGTCAATATATTACCCTGGTCTACCATCTACTGTCATTATATTACCCTGGTCTACCATCTACTGTCATTATATTACCCTGGTCTACCATCTACTGTCATTATATTACCCTGGTCTACCATCTACTGTCATTATATTACCCTGGTCTACCATCTACTGTCAATATATTACTCTGGTCTACTTTCTACTGTCATTATATTACCCTGGTCTACCCTCTACTGTCATTATATTACCCTGGTCTACCATCTACTGTCATTATGTTAACCTGGTCTACCATCTACTGTCATTATATTACCCTGGTGTACCATCTACTGTCATTACATTACCCTGGTCTACAATCTACTGTCATTATATTACCCTGGTCTACCATCTATTGTCATTATATTACCCTGGTCTACCATCTACTGTCATTATATTACCCTGGTCTACCATCTACTCTCATTATATTACCCTGGTCTACCATCTATTGTCATTATATTACCCTGGTCTACCATATACTGTCATTATATTACCCTGGTCTACCATCTACTGTCATTATATTACCCTGGTCTACCATCTATTGTCATTATATTACCCTGGTCTACCATCTACTGTCATTATATTACCCTGGTCTACCATCTATTGTCATTATATTACCCTGGTCTACCATCTACTGTCAATCTATTAACCTGGTCTACCATCTACTGTCATTATATTACCCTGGTCTACCATCTACTGTCATTATATTACCCTGGTCTACCATCTACTGTCATTATATTACCTGGTCTACCATCTACTGTCATTATATTAACCTGGTCTACCATCTACTGTCATTATATTACCCTGGTCTACCATCTACTGTCATTATATTAACCTGGTCTACCATCTACTGTCATTATATTACCTGGTCTACCATCTAATGATATTACCCTGGTCTACCATCTACTGTCATTATATTACCCTGGTCTACCATCTACTGTCATTATATTACCTGATGACTATCTACTGTCATTATATTACCTGGTCTACCATCTACTGTCATTATATTACCCTGGTATATCTACTGTCATTATATTACCCTGGTCTAATCTCACGGTCATTATATTACCCTGGTCTACCATCTACTGTCATTATATTATCCTGGTCTACCATCTACTGTCACCTTATATTACCCTGGTCTACCATCTACTGTCATTATATTACCCTGGTCTACCATCTACTGTCATTATATTACCCTGGTCTACCATCTACTGTCATTATATTTCCTGGTCTACCATCTACTGTCATTATATTACCCTGGTCTACCATCTACTGTCATTATATTACCCTGGTCTACCATCTAATGTCAATATATTACCCTGGTCTATCCATCTACTGTCATTATATTGACCCTGGTCTAGATCTACTGTCATTATATTACCCTGGTCTACATCTATCAATCATTAGACCTGGTAGACCCTGGTCAATATATTACCTGGAAATCTAATATAATGACGGTAGATATTAGACCGGTCTAATCTACTGACAATATAATGACCAGGAATTAATAATGACGGTAATGTGGAGACCAGGTAATCGAATGACGTAGATGGTAGACCAGGGTAATGTGACGTGAATGACGACCAGAATATAATGACGAGTAGATGACCCCGAGAATAATATAATGACGGTAGATGATGAACCAATAGACAGGGTAATATAATGACGTAGATGATCAGACCAGGTGGTAATAGACCGATAATGGATGGTAGACCAGGTGGCAATACTGAAGTAGATGTAGACCAGAGGTAATATAGTGACAGTAGATGTGGACCAGGGTAATATAATGACAGTAGAGGTAGACCAGGTAATATAATGACAGTAGATGGTAGACCGGGTAATATAATGACGAATGTGCGCCGGAGTAATATATGACAGTAGATGAGTAGACCAGGATATTGTCATGACAGTAGATGGTATAGTGTCAGAGTAATAAATGACGTAGGAATGTATAATGACAGTAGAAAGTGATAGACCAGATTAGTCTAATTGACGAGTAGATGAAAGTAGACCAGAGGTTGAAATATAAGTGACAATAGATGAAGTAGACCAGGAATTAATGACAGTGATAAATGAGACCAAGGGAATATATAATGTACAGTAGATGGTAGACCAGGAGTGAAGTATAATAGACAGTACATAGTAGACGAGTGGTAAGTATGCAATGACAGTAGACAGACAAGGTTAATAGATTGACAGTAGATCTGTGAATATACCGAAGTGCTATAATGACAGTAGGCTAGACCAGGGTTAATATAATGACGGTAGATAGTGGAGACCAGGTAATATATGACAGTAGATGATGGTAGACCAGAGTAATAGATGGACGGTAGATGGTAGACCAGGGTAATATAATGACAGTAGATGATAGACCAGGTGATATGTGACGGTAGATGGTAGACCAGGTTAATATAATGACAGTAGATGTGAGACCAAGTAATATAATGACAGTAGATCAGACGTGAATAGATTGATAATAGATGGTAGACAAGGATTAGTATCAGTGACGAGTAAATGATAATGGACCAGGTAATAATAATGACAGTAGGTAGCTGGTAGACCGGTCGTAGCCGTAGAGGGAACCAGTAGATCGTCATAGGACAATTAGATGATAGACAATTATAAGGACCAGGTTAATGGGCATGACAGTGGAAGATGAACACCAGAAATGATGTCGAGTAGGAGACGTAGATCAGAATCGTACAAAGCAGTAGAAGTTGAGATCAAGTAATATAAATGACGGTAAATATTGAACCAGGGTAATACCTAATTGACGGTAGATGAGTAGACCGGAAGTGGCCACGCGACAGTAGAGGGGGAACCAGACCCGGGGGTATATCGCTGACAATGACTAGTAGATGTGCAGGGACTAAGTGCTAATGACAGTAGGAATGTGGAGCCAGAATAACCTCACAATGACGAGTAGATGAAATGTTAGACCAGGAGTTAATAAATAGTGGACATTAGAATAGAAGAAGCAATGATGTTGGGGGTAAATGATCTATCTGACAGTGGAAATGGTAGACCAGGAATACAAAAGGACGAGTGACAGGAAACATGTAATGTCAGTAGATACGGAATATGACAATTAGGTGTGAAGACCAGAGATAATGCATGTGACAGTAGGTGAGAAGACCAGAGTTTATACTCCCAGGACAAAGTAGATAATGACAGTGATGACCCAGTTAGAAATCAGTAATGACAATGGAAATGCTCTGTGCACGTAAGGGCAATGATGGCAGACCGAGAATATAATGACGGTAGATGATTAGACCCGGAGTTAATGATAACTCTAAGGACGGTAGACCCGGAAGTTAATCATAATGACGTGGAGATTAGACCAGGACTATGTTGACGGTAGATGTGCGACATGTGATAGACGGTAGACCAGATATAGTGACGTGGAAATGACAGTAGGCACAGACCGGAAATTATAAGATGACGGTTAGATGTGTACCGGATTGGACTATAATGGCCAGACAGGTTGTGGCCAGACTAAGGAGCAGGTATAACATGAGCGGCAGGTAAGAATGATGACAGTGTAGATGGTAGACCAGGGTAATATGATGACGCGTAGTGAGACAGTGGAGTAATATATAATGACGAAGGAGGAGCAGACCCGGATGAGAAATGTAGGACCAGGTGGCACATGCTAATGACAGTGAGATGAGTAGACGGGTCAAAGCAAATAGATGTCTAGACAATGACGTGAGGGTTAATAAAGTGACAGTGAGATGTCGTGAGCCAGGAATTAATATAGGACGGTAGATGAGCAAGACAGGGTAATAGATTGGCGGTAGATACCAGTGCTAATCGCAATTGACGAGCAGGATTAGACCAGATATTAAGACAGTGGCACTAGATTGACGAGTAGGAAGATTGAAATGGAAATGTAACTCAGAAAGTATAATAATGACGCAGTGATAGATGACAGCAGACCAGGAGAGCAATACGCAATGACAGTATGTATTCCAGACCAGAAGTTATGCGTATAATGACAGTAGGTGGCATAGACCAGGAAGCAAGATGGTGACTAGATTAGATGTAACAGTAGACCAGGAAGATTGAAATACTAATGACGTTGAAGCAAGAATGAAAGCAGACCAATATAAGGACAATCGAAATGCGAGACCAGAGGAAAATACTAATGACAAGGAAGAATCGGCGAGTAGCCAGGAGCGATGTAAGATGATGTAAATTAGAAATTAAACACCAGGGTTAATGTAAATGTGAGATTGGAAGACAGCTCTAGTAGATGGCTAGACCAGGATATATGGCACTGGAATCATGCAGACCAGAGTCGAAAATGGAATTGACAAGTAAGATGGTGGCAAGTAAATAATAGACCAGAATCGATAGAACGAGTAAATGAAGTAGACCAGAGTAATGACGGTAGGACAGCGTTAGAATGTAGAACCAAATAAGTAGCTCTTTTGTGACCCGATAGATAAAGGGACCAGATATATATGACAGTAGATGGAGTAGACCAGGGAGATAATAATAATAACAGTAGATAAACAGACCAGGTAATATAGTGACGATAGATGATAGACCAGACATATTGATATAATGACCGCATGTAGATAGACCAGGGTAATATAATGACAGTAGATGGTAGACCAGGGTAATATAATGACCCGTGGGTGTTAGACAGGGTAGCTGTGAAGCAGTAGATGAGTGAGCCAGGATAATATAATGACAGTAGATGGTCAGACCAGGAGTAATCTAATGACAGTAGATAGTAGACCAGGAGTCAATATAATGACGGTAGATGGTAGACCAGGAGTAGTGTAATGACAGGAGATGATGAGCCAGGGTAGTATATTGACAGTAGATGGTAGAACCAGGGTATCTACTAATGACGGTAGATGGTCCAGACCATGGGAAATTGAGGTAATGACAGTGAAGAATATCAGATGGTAGACCGAGGGTAATACTAATGACGGTAGATAGTAGACCAGGGTAATAATAATGACAGTAGGGTAGTAGGAACAGATAGTAGACCCGAAGTGTCTGCTTGTAGAAGATATAGACCAGGGTAATATAATGACATTGAGGAGGCAGACCAGGAAGTATATATAATGACAGTAGATGTCGTAGACCAGGGTAATATTATGACAGTAGAGAGGTAGACCAGGCTAATATAATGACAGTAGATGGATGACCCAGGTCCCTTCTCCCCCTCCCCTCCGCCCTGTTTCTCCCCCTCCCCTCCCGCCCCATCCTCCCTCTATCTTCCCCTCCGTCTCCCCTCCCCGCTGCCCACGTCTCCCCTCCCCTCCACCCGATCAGATCTGCACAGCTGCTCGTTTGACCAAATGCTGTGGTCATCGTCTTACCAAACATGGCGAGCAGTTGGATAAAGTACAAGCAGGTCCTGACCCAGGTTGTTACTCTGTGAAGTTGAGGCCTTTATCCAACCCAGTCGAGGACAGGAGCTGTGTGGCTGTGGGGTCAGCCATGTCTGTGGGGTCAGCCCAGTCTGTGGGGTCAGCCCAGTCCTGAACAGGAGCAGTGAGGCTGTGGGGTCAGACAGTCTGTGGGGTCAACCCAGTCTGAACAGGAGCTGTGTGGCTGTGGGGTCAACCCAGTCTGTGGGGTCAACCCAGTCTGTGGGGTCAACCCAGTCTGAACAGGAGCTGTGTGCTGCGGGTTAACCCAGTCTGTGGGTCAACCCAGTCTGTGGGTCAGCCCAGTCTGAACAGGAGCTGTGTGGCTGTGGGGTCAACCCCAGTCTGTGGGGTCAGCAGTCTGTGCGGTCAGCCCAGTCTGAACAGGAGCTGTGTGGCTGTGTGGGGTCAGCCCAGTCTGTGGGGTCAGCCCAGTCTGTGGGGTCCAACCCAGTCTGTGGGGTCAACCCAGTATGTGTGTGTGTGTGTGTGTGTGTGTGTGTGTGTGTGTGTGTGTGTGTGTGTGTGTGTGTGTGTGTGTGTGTGTGTGTGTGTGTGTGTGTGTGTGTGTGTGTGTGTGTGTGTGTGTGTGTGTGTGTGTGTGTGTGTGTGTGTGTGTGTGTGTGTGTGTGTGTATAAACACCTTTGTCTCTTTGTACTTGTAGGCAAATTAAACTGATTGCCGATCACGTTTCCACGGGTTACAGGAAAAACCACAACTGCCAATACTTTGATTATAGCTCTTTACAGATGGGGCCCATTCCATGGTCGTTTCCATTTGAATAGGCCTGTTTTTTATGTCTCTCTCTCTCTGTCTCAATCTCTCTAACAACTCTCTCTCTCTGTCTCAATCTCTCTCTCTCTGTCTCAATCTCTCTAACATCCTCTCTCTGTCTCAATCTCTCTAACATCTCTCTCTGTCTCAATCTCTCTCTGACATCTCTCTCTCTGTCTCAATCTCTCTCTAACATCTCTCTCTGTCTCAATCTCTCTCTGACATCTCTCTCTCTGTCTCAATCTCTCTCTCTCTCTCTCTCTCTCTGTCGCAGTCTCACTCACATCTCTCTCTCTCTCTCTGTCTCAATCTCTCTAACATCTCTCTCTCTGTCTCAGTTTCTCTCACATCTCTGTCTGTCTCAGTCTCATCTCTTTCACTTATTTTTTTAACATCAATTTATGTTGGTATCAGTGGCGGTAGGTGCCGTTTATTTTTCTACATTGTAGAATAATAGTGAAGACATCAAAACTATGAAATAACACATGTGGAATCATGTAGTAACCCAAAAAAAAGTGTTAAACAAATCTAAATATATTTTATATTTTGAGATTCTTCAAATTTAGCCACCCTTTGCCTTGATGACAGCTTTGCACACTCTTGGCATTCTCTCAACCAGCTTCATGAGCTGAGTCACCTGGAATGCATTTCAATTTATTTTGTTATCTTATTTTTATTCCAACATATTGTCGTTCATATTCCAGTTGCCCATAAAAACATACTGTGTTGGATATTGTCTACGCTCATCTTTTGTCAAGAGGACCGCAATGAAAATAAGTCCCAGACGTTATTGTGTGTTATCCTCTATGATTTTATTTACGTGCATGTATGGCTTTTTTCAAGTTTTGCTACAGTTTAAGAAATGTTTTTCAACAGAATTGGTAGAATGAATACACCCCCGATCACAGCAAACACAGTTCTCTTTCATAGTTTCATCATAGCGCTTGACGTTTTTTTGCGACTGCATTTGAAGAAAAATGAAAAGTTATAGAAATGTTCCGTATTGATTGACCTTCATGTCTTAAAGTAATGATGGAAGGTCGTTTCTCTTTGCTTATTTGAGCTGTTCTTGCCGTAATATGGTCTTTTACCTTCTGTTTACCACCCCTACCATGTCACAACACAACTGATTGGCTCAAATGCATTCAGAAGAAAAGAAAATCCACACATTCACTTTTAACAAGGCAAGAATTGTTCATTGAAAAAACATTCTAGGTGACTACCTCATGAAGCTGTTTGAGAAAAACTTAACATGTGTTATTTCACAGTTTTGATGTCTTCACTATTATTCTACAATGTAGAAAATAGTCCAAAAAAGAAAGAAAACCCCAGGAATGAGTTGGTGTGTCCAAACCCTTTTGACTGCTACTGTATATATAAATATATATTTTTATATTTTCAACACCATAACAAGCAACTAATGATTAAAGTTTACATTTTACAGAGAATAACATTCTGCTTTTCATCACTGATTGCATTCGAGGTGTTTCTATTCACTTTCCAAAGGCATCGCCAACTCAGTGGCCTTGTGGTTAGAGTGTCCGCCTAAAAGTGGGAGGTTCAATTCCCCGTCTGGAGTCATACCAAAGCCTGTAAAAATGGAATCTGATGTGTCTCTGCTTGGCACTCAGCATAAAGGAGAGTGATTAGGGGGTAAGACCTTGTGATGAATAGTGTCTATCAGGGGTGTCCTGGTATATCAAGCTACCTCACTACAGAAACGGGAGATAGACTAGTGTCCTATTCAAGGGGTTGTCCTGGTATGTCAAACTATCAGGAGATAGACTAGTGTCCCTATTCAAGGGAGTTGTCTGGTATATCAAGCTACCTCAGGAGATAGACTAGTGTCCCTATCAAGGTTGTCCTGGTATATCAAGCTACCTCAGGAGATAGACTAGTGTCCTATCCAAGGGGTGTCCTGGTATATCAAGCTACCTCCAGGAGATAGACTAGTATCCTATCAAGGGGTTGTCCTGGTATATCAAGCTACCTCAGGAGATAGACTAGTGTCCTATCCAAGGGGTGTCCTGGTATATCAAGCTACCTCCAGGAGATAGACTAGTGTCCTGTCAGGGTGTCCTGTACATCAAGCTGCCTCACTACAGAAACAGGAGATAGACTAGTGTCACTGTCCAGGGTGTCTGTACATCAAGCTGTCTCACTACGAAACAGGAGATAGACTAGTGTCCTGTCCGGGGTGTCTAATACATCAAGCTGTCTCACCACAGAAACAGGAGATAGACTAGTGTGGGTGTCCACCAGTATATCAAGCCATCTCTACAGAAACAGGAGATGAGACTAGTGTCTATCCAGGAAACAGGAGAGACTAGCAGGTATGATCTGTTCAGCTAGAAAAGCTGCGAAAGCAGAAAGTCCTCTGGCGAAGAATGAATATACTGTTATGCAGGTGAGAGAGTTCTTCGAATCGCTGAAATCCTCTAGATAGTAGAGGAAAACAACTAGGAGACGGCCACAGACTGCAGGTCGCCGGTGGCGCAGGCCGTAGTCAACTGAGACACCTGCTCACATGGCGTCTGAAGAAGGCACAAAACACGACAGGACAATTGATACACAATCACGGCAAAAAACACGACAGGACAGGGGCGAAACGCAATTAATTGTATGGAATACAAAACAAGGAACCGATGGAACAGAACGGATCACAAAGGAATAAATAGGGGAGTCTAATCAGGAAAGGATCGGGAACAGGTGTGGAAGATTCAATGATGATTAGAACAGGAACAGCTGGGAGCAGGAACGGAGACGACAGAAGAAGAGAAGAGCGAGAGAGTGAAAGGGGAGGAGAGAGAAGGATAGAACCAAACAAGACCAGCAGAGGAAACGGAAATAGCATGGGAGCACAGGGACAAGACATGACAATAAATGACAAACATGACAGTACCCCCCACTCACCGGCTTTTCTAGCGCACTCGAGGAAATCACAGCGGCAAACGGAGGAAATCATCGATGAGCGAACGGTCCAGCACGTCCCGAGACGGAACCCAACTCCTCTCCTCAGGACCGTAAACCCTCCCAATCCACTAGGTATTGGTGACCCCGTCCCGAACGCATGTCCATAATTTTATGTACCTTATGAGCGATGCTCGACAAGGACGGGAGGGGGAGGAAAGACGAACGAAGTGCGAAAGGAGCTTAACACAGGAGACATGAAGACAGGATGGACGCGAAGATGTGACGGAAGAACAGTCGCACAGCGACTGGATTGACGACCTGGGAGACACGCGGGCGGACCAATGAACCGCGGAGTCAACTTACGGCTGTCGCAAGAGGAAGGTTGCGAGTGGAAAGCCACACTCTGGCCGCAACAATACGGGCTCTTAATCCTGCGTTTATTGGCGGCTCTCCGTCTGTGCCCTGTAGCACTGACAAGTGCAGACCTCACCCTCCTCCAGGTGCGCTCACAACGTTGGACAAACGCTTGAGCGGAGGGAACGCTGGACTCGGCAAGCTGGGATGAGAACAGAGGAGGCTGGTAACCCAGACTACTCTGAAACGGAGATAACCCGGTAGCAGACGAAGGAAGCGAATTGTGGGCGTATTCTGCCCAGGGGAGCTGTTCTGCCCAAGACGCAGGGTTTCTGAAAGAAAGGCTGCGTAGTATGCGACCAATCGTCTGATTGGCCCTCTCTGCTTGACCGTTAGACTGGGGATGAAACCCGGAAGAGAGACTGACGGACGCACCAATCAAACGACAGAACTCCCTCCAAAACTGTGACGTGAATTGCGGACCTCTGTCTGAAACGGCGTCTAACGGGAGGCCATGAATTCTGAATACATTCTCAATAATGATTTGTGCCGTCTCCTTAGCGGAAGGAAGTTTAGCGAGGGAATGAAATGTGCCGCCTTAGAGAACCTATCGACAACCGTCAGAATCACAGTCTTCCCCGCAGACAAAGGCAGACCGGTAATGAAGTCTAAGGCAATGTGAGACCATGGTCGAGAAGGAATGGGGAGCGGTCTGAGACGACCGGCAGGAGGAGAGTTACCCGACTTAGTCTGCGCGCAGTCCGAACAGGCAGCCACGAAGCGGCGCGTGTCACGCTCCTGAGTCGGCCACCAAAAGCGCTGGCGAATAGACGCAAGAGTGCCTCGAACACCGGGATGACCAGCTAACTTGGCAGAGTGAGCCCACTGAAGAACAGCCAGGCAGTGGAAACAGGAACGAAAAGGAGGTTACTAGGACAAGCGCGCGGCGACGCAGTGTGCGTGAGTGCTTGCTTAACCTGTCTTTCAATTCCCCAGACTGTTAACCCGACAACACGCCCATAAGGAAGAATCCCCTCGGGATCAGTAGAAGCCACAGAAGAACTAAACAGACGGGATAAGGCATCAGGCTTGGTGTTCTTGCTACCCGGACGGTAAGAAATCACAAACTCG
>NC_060179.1:85961352-86024126 GCF_021184085.1 Oncorhynchus gorbuscha
TGCTGGTTATTCTATGCAACTACTTCAAAACTCCACACAACCAAGACTGTGCTATTAGTGTGAAGGATTTGTGGAATTGCCCTGTATATTTCTCTCCACTTTGTCTCAATGGAGTAAAGCTGTAACCTTTCTGTTTACCTTTTGTGTTGTGACGACCTCTCCTCTTGTTGCTACGGTAACCACCTCCCGGCAGACTGTTGCCTACCAAAAGGATTTTCTCCAAAAGTTGCTTGTTCCTGGGGCCACCCATACGTAAAATGTATGCACGCATGACTAAGTCGCTTTTGATAAACGCGTCTGCAAAATGTATTATTGTTGGTGTTTGACGTTAGAAGAGCAGAGGAGTTGAAGAATGGGTTTCGGTACAACTGTTTTACTCGTTGAGATTGAGTGATGGGTCTGTTGACATTTGGATATGTGATTGGGGACAGTCCAGCACAGTATGTGTCATACATGATGAAAGAATCAGACACACTGTGGGTACTGTTTGTTTTGACTCGTACGTTTATCAGCTCTCCCATAACACCCATTGGACAAGAAAGTGGTACTGGTGGTACTGGTAACCTTTTCAATAGATCCCATTTGGGGGGCTTGACTCTACACATCCCAGTTGGGGGTGGGTGGGGCTTTATTCTACACATCCCAGTTGGGGGTGGGTGGGGCTTTATTCTACACATCCCAGTTGGGGGGTGGGTGGGGCTTTATTCTACACATCCCAGTTGGGGGTGGGTGGGGCTTCTATTCCCAGTTGGGGGTGGGTGGGGCTTTACATCCCCAGTTGGGGGTGGGTGGGGCTTTATTCTACACATCCCAGTTGGGGGTGGGTGGGGCTTTATTCTACACATCCCAGTTGGGGGGGGAACTTCATTCCACACATCCCAGTTGGGGGTTGGGTGAAGCTTTATTCTACACATCCCAGTTGGGGGGGGGGTGGAGCTTTATTCTACACATTCCAGTTGGGGGTGGAGCTTTATTCTACACATCCCAGTTGGGGGTGGGTGGGGCTTTATTCTACACATCCCAGTTGGGGGTGGGTGGGGCTTTATTCTACACATCCCAGTTGGGGTGGGTGGGGCTTTATTCTACACATCCCAGTTGGGGGTGGGTGGGGCTTTATTCTACACATCCCAGTTGGGGGTGGGTGGGGGCTTTATTCTACACATCCCAGTTGGGGGTGGGTGGGGCTTTATTCTACACATCCCAGTTGGGGGGGGGAACTTCATTCCACACATCCCAGTTGGGGGTTGGGTGAAGCTTTATTCTACACATCCCAGTTGGGGGTTGGGTGAAGCTTTATTCTACACATCCCAGTTGGGGGTTGGGTGAAGCTTTATTCTACACATCCCAGTTGGGGGTGGAGCTGTATTCTACACATCCCAGTTGGGGGTGGAGCTTTATTCTACACATCCCAGTTGGGGGGAGGCTTTATTCTACATATGTTTCTCATGCCATCTTAAGCCCTGTGAATTGAGGGAGAGAGAGGGAGGGAGGTTGCTCAGCTGTTACAGTCCTCAGTGAGGGGAATATCGACACAGGTTGAGGCTGAGAAACTCAGGGTATTCCCTTTTATTTTACTAACCTTGTAGGGGAATTTATCTATGGTAAACAACTTTACAAACCTCACTATTATAACTGTCATGAGCATGACAAATCTAAATCTGATGAGACTACTGAACAAACCACAATATTATTTACTGTCGTGATGGTTATGGCCAACGTAAATCTAAAATAATAAATCAAACCTCAGCTGTGGTTGCTATCAGCAGGCTACCTGCGGCTGTGGTTGCTATCAGCAGGCTACCTGAGGCTGTGGTTGCTATCTCTTCTCTGTGTACATCAATGAGGTCGCTCTTGCTGCTGGTGAGTCCCTGATCCACCTCTACGCAGACAACACCATTCTGTATACTTCCGGCCCTTCTTTGGACACTGTGTTAACAACCCTCCCAGGCAAGCTTCAATGCCATAACTCTCCTTCCGTGGCCTCCAATTGCTCTTAAATACAAGTAAAACTAAATGCATGCTCTTCAACCGATCGCTACCTGCACCTACCCGCCTGTCCAACATCACTACTCTGGACGGCTCTGACTTAGAATATGTGGACAACTACAAATACTTAGGTGTCTGGTTAGACTGTAAACTCTCCTTCTAGACCCATATCAAACATCTCCAATCCAAAGTTAAATCTAGAATTGGCTTCCTATTTCGCAACAAAGCATCCTTCACTCATGCTGCCAAACATACCCTTGTAAAACTGACCATCCTACCAATCCTCGACTTTGGCGATGTCATTTACAAAATAGCCTCCAATACCCTACTCAACAAATTGGATGCAGTCTATCACAGTGCAATCCGTTTTGTCACCAAAGCCCCATATACTACCCACCATTGCGACCTGTACGCTCTCGTTGGCTGGCCCTCGCTTCATACTCGTCGCCAAACCCACTGGCTCCATGTCATCTACAAGACCCTGCTAGGTAAAGTCCTCCCTTATCTCAGCTCGCTGGTCACCATAGCATCTCCCACCTGTAGCACACGCTCCAGCAGGTATATCTCTCTAGTCACCCCAAAACCAATTATTTCTTTGGCCGCCTCTCCTTCCAGTTCTCTGCTGCCAATGACTGGAACGAACTACAAAAATCTCTGAAACTGGAAACACTTATCTCCTCACTAGCTTTAAGCACCAACTGTCAGAGCATCTTACAGATTACTGCACCTGTACATAGCCCACCTATAATTTAGCCCAAACAACTACCTCTTTCCCAACTGTATTTAATTAATTTATTTATTTTGCTCCTTTGCAACCCCATTATTTTTATTTCTACTTTGCACATTCTTCCATTGCAAAACTACCATTCCAGTGTTTTACTTGCTATATTGTATTTACTTTGCCACCATGGCCTTTTTTTGCCTTTACCTCCCATCTCACCTAATTTGCTCACATTGTATATAGACTTGTTTATACTGTATTATTGACTGTATGTTTGTTTTACTCCATGTGTAACTCTGTGTTGTTGTTTCTGTTGAACTGCTTTGCTTTATCTTGGCCAGGTCGCAATTGTAAATGAGAACTTGTTCTCAACTTGCCTACCTGGTTAAATAAAAGGTGAAATAAAAAAAAAAAATATAAAATAATAAATCAAACCTCAGCTGTGGTTGCTATCAGCAGGTTACCTGAGGCTGTGGTTGCGATCAGCAGGCTACCTGAGGCTGTGGTTGCTATCAGCAGGCTACCTGAGGCTGTGGTTGCTATCAGCAGGCTACCTGAGGCTGTGGTTGCTATCAGCAGGCTACCTGAGGCTGTGGTTGCTATCAGCAGGCTACCTGAGGCTGTGGTTTGCTATCAGCAGGCTACCTGTGGCTGTGGTTGCTATCAGCAGGCTACCTGAGGCTGTGGTTGCTATCAGCAGGTTACCTGTGGCTGTGGTTGCTATCAGCAGGCTACCTGTGGCTGTGGTTGCTATCAGCAGGTTACCTGTGGCTGTGGTTGCTATCAGCAGGTTACCTGTGGCTGTGGTTGCTATCAGCAGGCTACCTGTGGCTGTGGTTGCTATCAGCAGGTTACCTGTGGCTGTGGTTGCTATCAGCAGGTTACCTGTGGCTGTGGTTGCTATCAGCAGGCTACCTGAGGCTGTGGTTGCTATCAGCAGGCTACCTGTGGCTGTGGTTGCTATCAGCAGGTTACCTGTGGCTGTGGTTGCTATCAGCAGGCTACCTGAGGCTGTGGTTGCTATCAGCAGGCTACAGTTGAATACTGAAGCACATACTCAATATGCACTTTGACAAACCACAAGGCCTTTTATTGTATCTTTCTGATTTCCTCTGTCACTAATCTCGTCTATCAAAACAGCATTTTCCTCTCCTGTTGTCTCTCGGGATGTGGAGGTCCTGAGTTGGCGTGTTTACATGTGGTCTGCGGTTGTGAAGCCGGTTGGACGTACTGCCAAATTCTCTAAAACAATGATGGAGGCGGCTTATGGTAGAAAAAGGATCATTCAATTCGGTGAAATGGTCATTCTTGAACAGAATAATATGATATGCCACACGTGTCAGTTGGATGAATTATGTAGGAAGAGGAGAAATGCTCACTAACAGATGTAAACAAACATGTTTGAGAATGAACTTTTTGTTCGTATGGAACATTTCTGGGATCTTTTTTTTCAGCTCATGAAACATGGGGCTAACACTTGACATGTTTCTATTTTTTTGGTCAATGTGTGTGTGTGTGTATAGCCTTAAGGTATTCTGTTTCAATGAAAACACATTCTGCATAGTGGCTTGTGCTGTTAAGTTTAGGCATTTTCAGCTAACCATACTAAAATGTATTTATAAAACATTTGCAAAAATGTCCAAAAACCTTTTTGTTTTTTCATTAACAAATTAAGGCTGGACTTTACAAATCAAATGAAAAGCAAATCCATTCATAATGGTTTGTTTGGGGATAACAACTACAGACTGGACCATCAAATGAAAAGCAAGTTGTTATAAATATACATCTACTGTGCATTTGCAAACAATTCTAAAACCTGTTTTCGCTTTGTTTTTATGCGGTATTGTGGTGTCATTATGGGGTATTGTGATGTCATTATGCGGTATTGTGATGTCATTATTGGGTATTGTGATGTCATTATGGGGTATTATGTGTAACATATAGCTGTAACAGATGTGTAAAAGGGGAGCGGTCTGAATACTTCCTGAATTCACTCTACCTGGGGATGAATATAGTACTGGCTGGATTCACTCTACCTGGGGATGAATATAGTAATGGCTGGATTCACTCTACCTGGGGATGAATATAGTAATGGCTGGATTCACTCTACCTGGGGATGAATATAGTAATGGCTGGATTCACTCTACCTGGGGATGAATATAGTACTGGCTGGATTCACTCTACCTGGGGATGAATATTGTACTGGCTGGATTCACTCTACCTGGGGATGAATATAGTAATGGCTGGATTCACTCTACCTGGGGATGAATATAGTAATGGCTGGATTCACTCTACCTGGGGATGAATATAGTAATGGCTGGATTCACTCTACCTGGGGATGAATATAGTACTGGCTGGATTCACTCTACCTGGGGATGAATATAGTACTGGCTGGATTCACTCTACCTGGGGATGAATATAGTAATGGCTGGATTCACTCTACCTGGGGATGAATATAATGCTGGCTGGATTCACTCTACCTGGGGATGAATATAGTAATGGCTGGATTCACTCTACCTGGGGATGCATATAGTACTGGCTGGATTCACTCTACCTGGGGATGAATATAGTACTGGCTGGATTCACTCTACCTGGGGATGAATATAGTGATGGCTGGATTCACTCTACCTGGGGATGAATATAGTACTGGCTGGATTCACTCTACCTGGGGATGAATATAGTACTGGCTGGATTCACTCTACCTGGGGATGAATATAGTGATGGCTGGATTCACTCTACCTGGGGATGAATATAGTACTGGCTGGATTCACTCTACCTGGGGATGAATATAATGCTGGCTGGATTCACTCTACCTGGGGATGAATATAGTACTGGCTGGATTCACTCTACCTGGGGATGAATATAGTAATGGCTGGATTCACTCTACCTGGGGATGAATATAATGCTGGCTGGATTCACTTCCCCTCAGAACTTACTGATTTGTAGTCCTTGGTTGTATACACGAGTAGGAACCAAACAGAACGGGCTTGTTCTTGCTTGTTCTTGTTTTCCGTTGCAAAATGTTTTAAATTGTGCACTCATGAATATAACCCTAAATTTAGTTGCAGATCTCACTGGTATTATTCACTCACTGACGCCTCTCACTGTTCTGTCCTGACTTGAATCATTTGAATCTCTTGTTCCTCTCCACTAATCTGAATGTCATCATTGACTCACTTCTACTCATGGTCCCTCCCTCCCTCCCTCCCTCCCTCCCTCCCTCCCTCCCTCCCTCCCTCCCTCCCTCCCTCCCTCCCTCCCTCCCTCCCTCCCTCCCTCCCTCCCTCCCTCCCTCCCTCCCTCCCTTTCTCTCTGTCTAGACTCTGGAGGAGCCGCCCTACCTGACAGTGGGCACTGATGTCAGCGCCAAGTACAGAGGTGCTTTCTGTGAGGCCAAGATTAAGACTGCCAAGAGACTGGTCAAGGCTAAGGTAACTGTTCAACACTTACATTTACATTACATTTAAGTCATTTAGCAGACGCTCTTATCCAGAGCGACTTACAAATTAATGATCAGGAGATGTAATTTTGTCCTGTCTTAGTTTGGTATAACAGTGACTGTAGAATTTGCAATGGAGCAGAAAGAGTTTTAGGACCAGGCTAGTTGTATCACCAGGCTAGTTGTATCACCAGGCTAGTTGTATCACCTGGCTAGTTGTATCACCAGGCTAGTTGTAGGACCAGGCTAGTTGTAGGACCAGGCTAGTTGTATCACTAGGCTAGTTGTAGGACCAGGCTAGTTGTAGGACCAGGCTAGTTGTAGGACCAGGCTAATTGTATCACCAGGCTAGTTGTAGGACCAGACTAGTTGTAGGACCAGACTAGTTGTAGGACCAGGCTAGTTGTAGGACCAGGCTAGTTGTAGGACCAGGCTAGTTGTAGGACCAGGCTAGTTGTAGGACCAGGCTAGTTGTATCACCAGACTAGTTGTAGGACCAGACTAGTTGTAGGACCAGGCTAGTTGTAGGACCAGGCTAGTTGTAGCACCAGGCTAGTTGTAGGACCAGGCTAGTTGTAGCACCAGGCTAGGTGTAGGACCAGGCTAGTTGTAGGACCAGGCTAGTTGTAGCACCAGGCTAGTTGTAGGACCAGGCTAGTTGTAGGACCAGGCTAGTTGTATCACCTGGCTAGTTGTAGCACCAGGCTAGTTGTAGGACCAGGCTAGTTGTAGCACCAGGCTAGTTGTAGGACCAGGCTAGTTGTAGCACCAGGCTAGGTGTAGGACCAGGCTAGTTGTAGGACCAGGCTAGTTGTAGCACCAGGCTAGTTGTAGGACCAGGCTAGTTGTTGGACCAGGCTAGTTGTAGGACCAGGCTAGTTGTATCACCTGGCTAGTTGTAGCACCAGGCTAGTTGTAGGACCAAGCTAGTTGTAGCACCAGACTAGTTGTAGCACCAGACTAGTTGTAGCACCAGGCTAGTTGTAGCATCAAGCTAGTTGTAGCATCAAGCTAGTTGTAGTACCAGGCTTGTTGTAGGACCATTTCTTACCGTGAATCAGTTATTTTATTTTTTTCATAATCTTTGAAGTAACTATGTTTTAATTGTACAATTAATATGAATTGAAAAAAAGTTTCATGGACTGAATTGCTGTTTATAGATGTTCTCCTCCCCCCTATGGTGCCTCCTCAGCCTCCTCCAGCTGTTTACAGATGTTCTCCTCTCCCCCTATTGTGCCTCCTCCAGCTGTTTATAGATGTTCTCATCCCCCCTACGGTGCCTCTTCAGCCTCCTCTAGCTGTTTATAGATGCCCCCCCCCCATGGTGCCTCAGCCGTTTATAGATGTTCTCATCCCCCCCTATGGTGCCTCCTCAGCCTCCTCTAGCTGTTTATAGATGTTCTCATCCCCCCTATGGTGCCTCCTCAGCCTCCTCTAGCTGTTTATAGATGTTCTCATTAACCCCTATGGTGCCTGCACAGCCTCCTCTAGCTGTTTATAGATGTTCTCCTCCCCCCTATGGTGCCTCCTCTAGCTGTTTATAGATGTTCTCATTAACCCCTATGGTGCCTCCTCTAGCTGTTTATAGATGTTCTCATCCCCCCTATGGTGCCTCCTCAGCCTCCTCTAGCTGTTTATAGATGTTCTCATCCCCCCTATGGTGCCTCCTCTAGCTGTTTATAGATGTTCTCCTCCCCCCTATGGTGCCTCCTCTAGCTGTTTATAGATGTTCTCATCCCCCCCTATGGTGCCTCCTCAGCCTCTAGCTGTTTATAGATGTTCTCCTCCCCCCTATGGTGCCTCCTCAGCCTCCTCTAGCTGTTTATAGATGTTCTCCTCTCCCCCTATGGTGCCTCCTCTAGCTGTTTATAGATGTTCTCATCCCCCCCATGGTGCCTCCTCAGCCTCCTCTAGCTGTTTATAGATGTTCTCATTAACCCCTATGGTGCCTCCTCAGCCACCTCTAGCTGTTTATAGATGTTCTCATCCCCCCTATGGTGCCTCCTCAGCCTCCTCTAGCTGTTTATAGATGTTCTCATTAACCCCTATGGTGCCTCCTCAGCCTCCTCTAGCTGTTTATAGATGTTCTCCTCCCCCCTATGGTGCCTCCTCAGCCTCCTATAGCTGTTTATAGATGTTCTCATTAACCCCTATGGTGCCTCCTCTAGCTGTTTATAGATGTTCTCCTCCCCCCTATGGTGCCTCCTCTAGCTGTTTATAGATGTTCTCCCCCCCACACACTACATAAATGGAGAGACACCACAACACTACATAAAGAGAGAGACACCACAACACTACATAAAGAGAGAGACACCACAGCACTACATAAAGAGAGAGACACCACAGCACTACATAAAGAGAGAGACACCACAACACTACATAAAGAGAGAGACACCACACCACTACATAGAGACACCACACCACTACATAGAGACACCACACCACTACATAGAGACGCCACACCACTACATAGAGACGCCACAACACTACATAGAGAGAGACGCCACAACACTACATAGAGAGAGACACCACACCACTACATAGAGACGCCACAACACTACATAGAGAGAGACACCACAGCACTACATAAAGAGAGACACTACAGCACTACATACAGAGAGAGACACCACAACACTACATAAAGAGAGAGACACCACAACACTACATAAAGAGAGACACCACAACACTACATAAAGAGAGAGACACCACAACACTACATAAAGAGAGACACCACAGCACTACATAAAGAGAGAGACACCACAACACTACATAAAGAGAGAGACACCACAACACTACATAGAGAGAGACACCACAACACTACATAGAGAGAGACACCACAACACTACATAGAGAGAGACACCACAACACTACATAGAGAGACACCACAACACTACATAGAGAGAGACACCACAGCACTACATAAAGAGAGAGACACCACAACACTACATAAAGAGAGAGACACCACAACACTACATAGAGAGAGAGACACCACAACACTACATAGAGAGAGAGACACCACAACACTACATAGAGAGAGAGACACCACAACACTACATAGAGAGAGAGACACCACAACACTACATAGAGAGAGAGACACCACAACACTACATAGAGAGAGAGACACCACAACACTACATAGAGAGAGAGACACCACAGCACTACATAAAGAGAGACACTACAGCACTACATACAGAGAGAGACACCACAACACTACATAAAGAGAGAGACACCACAACACTACATAAAGAGAGACACCACAACACTACATAAAGAGAGAGACACCACAACACTACATAAAGAGAGACACCACAGCACTACATAAAGAGAGAGACACCACAACACTACATAAAGAGAGAGACACCACAACACTACATAGAGAGAGACACCACAACACTACATAGAGAGAGACACCACAACACTACATAGAGAGAGACACCACAACACTACATAGAGAGACACCACAACACTACATAGAGAGAGACACCACAGCACTACATAAAGAGAGAGACACCACAACACTACATAAAGAGAGAGACACCACAACACTACATAGAGAGAGAGACACCACAACACTACATAGAGAGAGAGACACCACAACACTACATAGAGAGAGAGACACCACAACACTACATAGAGAGAGAGACACCACAACACTACATAGAGAGAGACACCACAACACTACATAGAGAGAGACACACACAACACTACATAGAGAGAGAGACACCACAACACTACATAGAGAGAGAGACACCACAACACTACATAGAGAGAGAGACACCACAACACTACATAGAGAGAGAGACACCACAACACTACATAAATGGAGAGATGCCACAGCACTACATAAATGGAGAGACGCAACAACACTACATAAAGAGAGAGACGCCACAACACTACATAGAGAGAGACGCCACAACACTACATAAAGAGAGAGACACCACAACACTACATAAAGAGAGACACCACAACACTACATAGAGAGACACCACAGCACTACATAGAGAGAGACACCACAGCACTACATAAAGAGAGAGACACCACAACACTACATAGAGAGAGACACCACAACACTACATAGAGAGAGACACCACAACACTACATAGAGAGAGACACCACAACACTACATAGAGAGAGACACCACAACACTACATAGAGAGAGACACCACAACACTACATAGAGAGAGACACCACAACACTACATAGAGAGAGACACCACAACACTACATAGAGAGAGACACCACAACACTACATAGAGAGAGAGACACCACAACACTACATAGAGAGAGAGACACCACAACACTACATAGAGAGAGACACCACAACACTACATAGAGAGAGAGACACCACAACACTACATAGAGAGAGAGACACCACAACACTACATAGAGAGAGAGACACCACAACACTACATAGAGAGAGAGACACCACAACACTACATAGAGAGAGAGACACCACAACACTACATAGAGAGAGAGACACCACAACACTACATAAATGGAGAGATGCCACAGCACTACATAAATGGAGAGACGCAACAACACTACATAAAGAGAGAGACGCCACAACACTACATAGAGAGAGACGCCACAACACTACATAAAGAGAGAGACACCACAACACTACATAAAGAGAGACACCACAACACTACATAGAGAGACACCACAGCACTACATAGAGAGAGACACCACAGCACTACATAAAGAGAGAGACACCACAACACTACATAGAGAGAGACACCACAACACTACATAGAGAGAGACACCACAACACTACATAGAGAGAGACACCACAACACTACATAGAGAGAGACACCACAACACTACATAGAGAGAGACACCACAACACTACATAGAGAGAGACACCACAACACTACATAGAGAGAGACACCACAACACTACATAGAGAGAGACACCACAACACTACATAGAGAGATACACCACAACACTACATAGAGAGAGACACCACAACACTACATAGAGAGAGAGACACCACAACACTACATAGAGAGAGAGACACCACAACACTACATAGAGAGAGAGACACCACAACACTACATAAATGGAGAGAGACACCACAACACTACATAAATGGAGAGAGACACCACAACACTACATAAAGAGAGAGACACCACAACACTACATAAATGGAGAGAGACACCACAACCCTACATGGAGAGAGACGCCACAACACTACATAAAGAGAGAGACACTACATAAATGGAGAGAGACACCACAACACTACATAGAGAGAGACACCACAACACTACATAGAGAGAGACACCACAACACTACATAGAGAGAGAGACACCACAACACTACATAGAGAGAGAGACACCACAACACTACATAAATGGAGAGAGACACCACAACACTACATAAATGGAGAGAGACACCACAACACTACATAAAGAGAGAGACACCACAACACTACATAAAGAGAGAGACGCCACAACACTACATAAATGGAGAGAGACACCACAACGCTACATGGAGAGAGACGCCACAACACTACATAAAGAGAGAGACACTACATAAATGGAGAGAGACACCACAACACTACATAGAGAGAGACACCACAACACTACATAGAGAGAGACACCACAACACTACATAAATGGAGAGACACCACAACACTACATAAATGGAGAGAGACACCACAACACTACATGGAGAGAGACACCACAACACTACATAGAGAGAGACACCACAACACTACATAAAGAGAGAGACGCCACAACACTACATAAATGGAGAGAGACACCACAACGCTACATGGAGAGAGACGCCACAACATTACATAAAGAGAGAGACACTACATAAATGGAGAGAGACACCACAACACTACATAAATGGAGAGAGACACCACAACACTACATAAATGGAGAGAGACACCACAACACTACATAAATGGAGAGAGACACCACAACACTACATAAATGGAGAGAGACACCACAACACTACATAAATGGAGAGAGACACCACAACACTACATAAATGGAGAGAGACACCACAACACTACATAAATGGAGAGAGACACCACAACACTACATAAATGGAGAGAGACACCACAACACTACATAAATGGAGAGAGACACCACAACACTACATGGAGAGAGACACCACAACACTACATACACGGAGAGAGACACCACAACACTACATACATGGAGAGAGACACCACAACACTACATAAATGGAGAGAGACACCACAACACTACATAAATGGAGAGACACCACAACACTACATAAAGAGAGAGACACCACAACACTACATAGAGAGAGACACCACAACACTACATAAATGGAGAGAGACACCACAACACTACATAGAGAGAGACGCCACAACACTACATAAATGGAGAGACACCACAACACTACATAAATGGAGAGACACCACAACACTACATAAATGGAGAGAGACACCACAACACTACATAAATGGAGAGACACCACAACACTACATAGAGAGAGAGACACCACAACACTACATAGAGAGAGACACCACAACACTACATAGAGAGAGAGAGACACCACAACACAACATAGAGAGAGAGAGACACCACAACACTACATAAATGGAGAGACACCACAACACTACATAAAAGGAGAGACACCACAACACTACATAGAGAGAGAGACGCCACAACACTACATAGAGAGAGACGCCACAACACTACATAGAGAGAGACGCCACAACACTACATAGAGAGAGACGCCACAACACTACATAGAGAGAGACGCCACAACACTACATAGAGAGAGACGCCACAAGACTACATACATGGAGAGACGCCACAGCACTACATAGAGAGAGAGACGCCACAACACTACATAGAGAGAGACGCCACAACACTACATAGAGAGAGACGCCACAACACTACATAGAGAGACGCCACAACACTACATAAAGAGAGAGACACCCCAACACTACATAAAGAGAGAGACACCACAACACTACATAAAGAGAGAGACACCACAACACTACATAGAGAGACGCCACAACACTACATAGAGAGACGCCACAACACTACATAGAGAGACGCCACAACACTACATAGAGAGACGCCACAACACTACATAGAGAGAGACGCCACAACACTACATAGAGAGACGCCACAACACTACATAGAGAGACGCCACAACACTACATAGAGAGAGACGCCACAACACTACATAGAGAGAGACGCCACAACACTATATAGAGAGAGACGCCACAACACTACATAAAGAGAGCGACACTACATAGAGAGAGAGACACCACAACACTACATAAAGAGAGAGACCACAACACTAGATAAAGAGAGAGACACTACATACAGAGAGAGACACCACAACACTACATAAAGAGAGACCTAAGTCAACAACATAGCAATGCAGCAACACATGACAACACAGCATGGTACCAACAACCCACAACAACATGATGGCAACACTACATGGTAGCAGCACAAAACATGGTACAAACATTATTGGGCACAGATAACAGCACAAAGGGCAAGAAGGTAGAGACAACAATACATCACGCAAAGCAGCCACAACTGTCAGTGAGAGTGTCCATGATTGAGTGTTTGAATGAAGAGATTGAGATCAAACTGTCCAGTTTGAGTGTTTGTTGCAGCTCGTTCCAGTCGCTTGCTTCAGTGAACTGAAAAGAGGAGCTGTGTGCTTTGGGAACCTTTAACGGAATGTGACTGGCAGAACGGGTGGAGGATGAGGGTTGCAGTAGATTTCTCAGATATGGGGGAGTGAGGCTTTATAAATAGGTTTTATAGGTTTTATAAATAAGCATCAACCAGTGGGTCTTGCGACAGGAATACGGAGATGATGCTTGCTGTGCCTCTCGATCTGATGTGGACCTCAACGGGTGGAAGGTTATGGCAATCTCCACTTGTTCGCCGGTTGTGGAATGGGCACTGATCAACAGGCAGCACAAAGCTGGTCAGATGTATTCAACTGTCTTAAGAAGAGATGCATGCTGGCCAATGATGTCATCTTCGCGAATCACTTGATGTTTATATTTGATTTTTCTCTCTTCACTTTTTCACCTTTCTTTAACCAGGTGGCCAGTTGAGAACACCTTTATTTAACCAGGTGGTCAGTTGAGAACACCTTTATTTAACCAGGTGGTCAGTTGAGAACACCTTTATTTAACCAGGTGGCCAGTTGAGAACACCTTTATTTAACCAGGTGGCCAGTTGAGAACACCTTTATTTAACCAGGTGGCCAGTTGAGAACACCTTTATTTAACCAGGTGGCCAGTTGAGAACACCTTTATTTAACCAGGTGGCCAGTTGAGAACACCTTTATTTAACCAGGTGGCCAGTTGAGAACACCTTTATTTAACCAGGTGGCCAGTTGAGAACACCTTTATTTAACCAGGTGGCCAGTTGAGAACACCTTTATTTAACCAGGTGGCCAGTTGAGAACAAGTTCTCATTTACAACTGCGACAACTCTCATTTAGCTCAACCCCTCCAGGCTCCTCCATGGTGCTCTCATCCAGATCAACCCCTCCAGGCTCCTCCATGGTGCTCTCATCCAGATCAACCCCTCCAGGCTCCTCCATGGTGCTCTCATCTAGCTCAACCCCTCCAGGCTCCTCTCATCTAGCTCAACCCCTCCAGGCTCCTCCATGGTGCTCTCATCTAGCTCAACCCCTCCATGGTCCTCTCATCTAGCTCAACCCCTCCAGGCTCCTCTCATCTAGCTCAACCCCTCCAGGCTCCTCCATGGTGCTCTCATCTAGCTCAACCCCTCCAGGCTCCTCCATGGTGCTCTCATCCAGATCAACCCCTCCAGGCTCCTCCATGGTGCTCTCATCTAGCTCAACCCCTCCAGGCTCCTCCATGGTGCTCTCATCTAGCTCAACCCCTCCAGGCTCCTCCATGGTGCTCTCATCTAGCTCAACACCTCCAGGCTCCTCCATGGTGCTCTCATCCAGATCAACCCCTCCAGGCTCCTCCATGGTGCTCTCATCTAGCTCAACCCCTCCAGGCTCCTCCATGGTGCTCTCATCCAGATCAACCCCTCCAGGCTCCTCTCATCTAGCTCAACCCCTCCAGGCTCCTCTCATCTAGCTCAACCCCTCCAGGCTCCTCCATGGTGCTCTCATCTAGCTCAACCCCTCCAGGCTCCTCTCATCTAGCTCAACCCCTCCAGGCTCCTCCATGGTGCTCTCGTCTAGCTCAACCCCTCCAGGCTCCTCCATGGTGCTCTCATCTAGCTCAATCCCTCCAGGCTCCTCCATGGTGCTCTCGTCTAGCTCAACCCCTCCAGGCTCCTCCATGGTGCTCTCATCTAGCTCAACCCCTCCAGGCTCCTCTCATCTAGCTCAACCCCTCCAGGCTCCTCCATGGTGCTCTCATCTAGCTCAACCCCTCCAGGCTCCTCCATGGTGCTCTCATCTAGCTCAACCCCTCCAGGCTCCTCTCATCTAGCTCAACCCCTCCAGGCTCCTCTCATCTAGCTCAACCCCTCCAGGCTCCTCCATGGTGCTCTCATCTAGCTCAACCCCTCCAGGCTCCTCTCATCTAGCTCAACCCCTCCAGGCTCCTCCATGGTGCTCTCATCTAGCTCAACCCCTCCAGGCTCCTCTCATCTAGCTCAACCCCTCCAGGCTCCTCCATGGTCCTCTCATCTAGCTCAACCCCTCCAGGCTCCTCCATGGTGCTCTCATCTAGCTCAACCCCTCCAGGCTCCTCCATGGTGCTCTCATCTAGCTCAACCCCTCCAGGCTCCTCTCATCTAGCTCAACCCCTCCAGGCTCCTCCATGGTGCTCTCATCTAGCTCAACCCCTCCAGGGTAGAACACCTTTATTTAACCAGGGAGGCCAGTTGAGAACAAGTTCTCATTTACAACTGCTACCTGGCCAAGATAAAGTAAAGCAGTATGACAATAACAACAGAGTTACACATAAACAAACGTACAGTCAATAACACAAAATAAAAATCTATGTACAGAATGTGCAAATGTAGAAGAGTAGGGGGGTAAGACAGAGAGTACAGTCGTGGCCAAAAGTTTTGAGAATGACACATTAATTTCATCAAAGTTTGCTGCTTCAGTGTCTTTAGATATTTGTGTCAGATGTTACTATGGAATACTGAAGTATAATTACAAGCATTTCAGAAGTGTCAAAGGCTGTTATTGACAATTACATGAAGTTGATGCAAAGAGACAATATTTGCAGTGTTGACCCTTCTTTTTCAAGACCTCTGCAATCTGCCCTGGCATGCTGTCAATTAACTTCCGGGCCACATCCTGACTGATGGCAGCCCATTCTTGCATAATCAATGCTTTGAGTTTGTCAGAACTTGTGGGTTTTTGTTTGTCCACCCGCCTCTTGAGGATTGACCACAAGTTCACAATGGGATTAAGGTCTGGGGAGTTTCCTGACCACGGACACAAAATATCAATGTTTTGTTCCCGAGCCATTTAGTTATCACTTTTGCCGAATGGCAAGGTGCTACATCACGCTGGTAAAGGCATTGTTCGTCACCAAACTCTTCCTAATTATGTCTAAAACGCCTCCTCTCAGTCATAATTATGTCTAAAACCCATCCCCTTACTCATAATTACGTCTAAACCCATCCCCTTACTCATAATTACGTCTAAAACCCATCCCCTTACTCATAATTACGTCTAAAACCCATCCCCTTATGCATAATTACATCTAAACCCCTCCCCTTATGCATAAGTACGTCTAAATCCCCTCCCCTTACGCATAATTACATCTAAAATCCCTCCCCTTACGCATTATGTAGGGAGACGGGGAAGGTTCTATTTAAAGTCAACTGCATCGTGGTTACATTTCCACAACTATCGCTCTGGATTAGAGCGTCTGCTAAATTAATACAATACGAAGTATATCTTTCAGTTATCTTCTCCATCTGACTGACTGTCAACCCCGTGATAAGAAGCTGATGGTTTGTCCCCGTGTTGTAGCAACAATGTAGGCTAGTCGCTAGGAGTCAGGAAGAGGACAGAATGTTGAGTCTAAGTTATCAAGACACCATTCATGCTGTTATCCTGTGTATGAACAAAGCGTTTGTGTGTTTGCGTCAACGTGACGCTATGTGGCATCTAGGCAGTCACACAAATGCAAGATTACCACTATTTGATATGATGATCTGACTGCACTACTGACTGTACACGACAGTGTGTAGCTAATATTTTTACAGGTTGTCGCTCCAAGGCCGTGTGATGTGGAGTAATCATCTAACCTCCAGTCCCCTCTTCAGGTGACCTTTAAACCAGACCTGACCACAGTGGAGGTCCATGATGACAGCATCCAAGGCCCTCTAAAGGTAAGACGGCTCTTTAACTGTGATCTCAGCTCCTTTAGAAATGTTTATTTTCAAGTCCATATGAACTGATCCAAACTGTCGTGACTTGACTTTAACATTCATCTGAAGACTGTTATTTATCTAATCTACTAACTATAACTACTGATTTAAATTAATCATGTAACAATTAACTCATTAGGTTCTGGGGCACCACGAGAGAGGTTCTTTAAAGGTTCTTTGCCAGCAGCATACCACCCTGCATACCACTGCTGGCTTGCTTCTGAAGCTAAGCAGGTTTGGTCCTGGTCAGTTCCTGGATGGGAGACCAGATGCTGCTGGAAGTGGTGTTGGAGGGCCAGTAGGAGGCACTCTTTCCTCTGGTCTAAAAATATCCCAATGCCCCTGGACAGTGATTGCACCCTGTGTCGGGTCCCGTCTTTCGGATGGGATGTTAAACGGGTCATTAAAGATCCCATGACACTTATCGTAAGAGTAGGGGTGTTAACCCTGGTGTCCTGTCTAAATTCCCAATCTGGCCCTCAACCATCACGGTCACCTAATAATCCCCAGTTTACAATTGGCTCATTCATCCCCCTCCTCTCCCCTGTAACTATTCCCCAGGTCGTTGCTGCAAATGAGAACGTGTTCTCAGTCAACTTACCTGGTAAAATAACGGACAAATAAAAAATGTAAGAGTTACCATCTGCCAAATTTAACGGAAAAAGATCTTTACATATCACATTTATAAACAGTGAATGTATACAGTTTACTCATAAGGGGCGGTTCTGGCAAGCTGACACACTCCCTGACCTCACACCGCATATCGCATTATCATTCTGAACAGTCGTAACCTCCTTGCATCTGCAAAAACCAGAGCCTTACTTCACTACTACACAAATTGATTTAATTATTTATTTACTAGCAAATTAAATGGGAACAGCCACACACTTTGCATCGATTATTGACTGGAGCCAAAAGATGCTGAAAACAAAGATCCCTAGCGGAATGACAATATGGCTACTTGTTAAAGCAGAGAGGAGAGAGCGAGACACTTAACATTGGTACATTCAGAAACTACTCTCACCAACAGTAACCATATACTTTGCACACGAACCGCCGCTCGGTTTGTGTAAGAACTCATTCATGTATTTACGTGAAATGCCTGGGTTAGCCGGGGTCTCTCGGTGGCAGGGGAGCCTTGGAAAGGGAGTTGCGCCTTTTTCACGACATACTTGTAAGGCTCTGATTGTCCGAAATGGTTCCGACAAGCCTTCTACTGTTGTCCTTGACTGTAGTCCGGTATACTTGTCGTATTGTCCTGAACAGAACTACAGAGTTCCATTCACGCTTGAAGATGCTTTTTTGAAGATAGGAATGTCAGCCCTGTTGATGGTTCCCAGTGGGGTGATGATACGACGGGTTGAGTAGAGTAACAGGATGGTCCTATTTAAATTTGCTTTCGAAGCTACTTTACATAGGACAGCTAATCAGCCATACCAGTGATCATCCAGGAGGGGAGTTTATCGTCTCCACCTTGTGGAAGTTCAAACAACTTTAAACGTGCAGCTGCAGCTTCACATCTTTCTGGTCTGATGTGTTTTTCTCTTAACCCATCATTTATACAGTTTACTCATAAGGGGCGGTTCTGGCAAGCTGACACACTCCCTGACCTCACTCCGGGCGCCACTTACTCACTGTGCAAAGTCAATTCTCTATTATAGCTTCTCAAATCACATCCCTCTCTTAACAAAAATACTTTAATCATTGTTCATATTACATGCACAACGCATAGTATGGAAACTTCATATATGTAGTGGGTATACTTTACAAGTTACAGTATTTCCTTTATAACATTTTTAATGACATCACAAAACAATAAACAAAATGACATTGGTGTTCTATAGATTGCCTTTGTCCATTCCCCACGTTCTATGTTAGAAATATTGTTATAGTATTCACTTTTGAGTGTGGTAGAGTTTCAGCAGGAAAAGTCTGTTGAAACAAAGAACATTCGTTGGTGAATGTTGGAGAGGGAGACCTGCATCTTTTCCCCTTGATTTACAACCGGGTGTGAGTTGTTAATCCCCACTAGTTCTTTCCTTTGCCGCTCTCTAGGGTGAGTGGGGGTCAGCCAGCTAGTCAGTCAGCTATTCAATCAGCCATCCCAGGCAGTCAGTCAGTCAGCCAGTATTGAATGTTAACAGCAGTATGTCTGGTCTGTCAGGTTGGTGCTGTAGTAGAGGTGAAGAACCCTTATGGAGTGTACCAGGAAGCTTCCATCAACAAGCTGACAGACTGCAGTATATACACTGTTGGTGAGTAACACGCTATATACACTGTTGGTAAGTATGGAAGGGTTGTCTTTGTCCTGAACAAAGTTCTCTGGTGATATCGACTCCACCTCTATATTGTCTGTCCTATTTTCTAAACTGTCAGGGAGTTGTAATGAAGCTGTGAGGTGGAACTGCAGATCATTGGGTGGTGCAGATACCACACAAGAGTAGGGATGGGGGTTTGGAATCATTTCAGTAACATGAATTTGTCATATATCGGAAATTCCTGTGGAGCTCTATTGTGCCGGTGAGATGGGAGCTAGCAGACACAGGGAGGGAGATGCTGGAGCTCTAATTGTGTCGGTGAGATGGGAGCTAGCAGACACAGGGAGGGAGATGCTGAAGCTCTATTGTGCCGGTGAGATGGGAGCTAGCAGACACAGGGAGGGAGATGCTGGAGCTCTAATTGTGTCGGTGAGATGGGAGCTAGCAGACACAGGGAGGGAGATGCTGGAGCTCTATTGTGCCGGTGAGATGGGAGCTAGCAGACACAGGGAGGGAGATGCTGGAGCTCTATTGTGCCGGTGAGATGGGAGCTAGCAGACACAGGGAGGGAGATGCTGGAGCTCTATTGTGCCGGTGAGATGGGAGCTAGCAGACACAGGGAGGGAGATGCTGGAGCTCTAATTGTGTCGGTGAGATGGGAGCTAGCAGACACAGGGAGGGAGATGCTGGAGCTCTAATTGTGTCGGTGAGATGGGAGCTAGCAGACACAGGGAGGGAGATGCTGGAGCTCTATTGTGCCGGTGAGATGGGAGCTAGCAGACACAGGGAGGGAGAGGCCAGCGCTCTATTGTGCCGGTGAGATGGGAGCTAGCAGACACAGGGAGGGAGATGCTGGAGCTCTATTGTGCCGGTGAGATGGGAGCTAGCAGACACAGGGAGGGAGATGCTGGAGCTCTATTGTGCCGGTGAGATGGGAGCTAGCAGACACAGGGAGGGAGATGCTGGAGCTCTATTGTGCCGGTGAGATGGGAGCTAGCAGACACAGGGAGGGAGATGCTGGAGCTCTATTGTGCCGGTGAGATGGGAGCTAGCAGACACAGGAAGGGAGATGCTGGAGCTCTATTGTGCCGGTGAGATGGGAGCTAGCAGACACAGGCGCCAGTATAAAACCCACCAGGCAGTCTGTTCTCAGCCAGTATAAAACCCACCAGGCAGTCTGTTCTCAGCCAGTATAAATCCCACCAGGCGATCTGTTCTCAGCCAGTATAAAACCCACCAGGCAGTCTGTCTCACCTCTCCCTCATCTCTCTCCCTCATCTCTCTCTTTATCTCTCTCCCCCATCTCTCTCTTTATCTCTCTCCCCCATCTCTCTCTTTATCTCTCTCCCCCATCTCTCTCTTTATCTCTCTCCCCCATCTCTCTTTATCTGTCTCCCTCATTTCTCTCTTTATCTCTCTCCCTCATCTCTCTCTTTATCTCTCTCCCTCATCTCTCTCTTTATCTCTCTCCCTCATCTCTCTCTTTATCTCTCTCCCTCTATCTCCCTCCATCTCTCCCTGTTACTGTAATTTAATTATGCCAATGTGCTTTCATTAATTGAAAACCCTTCATCTATTTTATGAGAATTTGTAAGATTCTTGTTTGCATAAAATAGACGGATCCCCTCCTCTCGACCGGGACAAAGTGAGGTTAATAGTTAATTCTAACTTACTAACACACGTCCAGGACACACAACATAACTGAATTAACTTTTGACCCATCAACATTATCCATCACCACTTAGCTGACAGTTCTAATTAACAGAAAACCGAGGAATGCACTCACTTCCTTATCTAAAAACCACAGAGCTCAGTTTGGTCGGTTCAACCATAGGTTAACTACCTTATCTGTTTACTTAATCCACAACCCATTAGTTTCTGCCTATTTGGAATGGTGTTCATTAACTTTAATTACTCCTTGTCCGTGTCACACAATCCCTTCTTATGAACTCATATTGTTAATCAGATATAATAAAACAGAGTATAAGTTTTACTTAGTTACAGTTCCATTTAAAATGATTTGTTCAGTCATTTAATCATAATTTTCCCAACACTCCCTCATCTCTCTCTTTATCGCTATCTCTCTCCCTCATCTCTCTTCCTCATCTCTCTCTTTATCTCTCTCCCTCATCTCTCTTCCTCATCTCTCTTTATCTCTCTCCCTCATCTCTCTATCTTTCCCTCATCTCTCTCTTTATCTTTCCCTCATCTCTCTCTTTATCTTTCCCTCATCTCTCTCTTTATCTTTCCCTCATCTCTCTCTTTATCTCTCTCCCTCATCTCTCTCTTTATCTCTCTCCCTCATCTCTCTCTTTACCTCTCTCCCTCATCTCTCTCTTTATCTTTCCCTCCACCTCTCCCTCATCTCTCTCTTTATCTCTCCATCCACCTCTCCATCATCTCTCTTTATCTCTCTCCCTCATCTCTCTCTTTATCTCTCTCCCTCATCTCTCTCTTTACCTCTCTCCCTCATCTCTCTCTTTATCTTTCCCTCCACCTCTCCCTCATCTCTCTCTTTATCTCTCCATCCACCTCTCCATCATCTCTCTCTTTATCTCTCCCCCCAGTGTTTGATGATGGTGATGAGAAGACACTGAGGCATTCCTCTCTCTCCCTCATCTCTCTCTTTATCTCTCTCCCTCCAGTGTTTGATGATGGTGATGAGAAGACACTGAGGCATTCCTCTCTCTCCCTCATCTCTCTCTTTATCTCTCTCCCTCCAGTGTTTGATGATGGTGATGAGAAGACACTGAGGCGTTCCTCTCTCTCCCTCATCTCTCTCTTTATCTCTCCATCCACCTCTCCCTCATCTCTCTCTTTATCTCTCCCCCCAGTGTTTGATGATGGTGATGAGAAAACACTGAGGCGTTCCTCTCTCTCCCTCATCTCTCTCTCTACCTCTCTCCCTCATCTCTCTCTTTACCTCTCTCCCTCATCTCTCTCTTTATCTCTCCCCCCAGTGTTTGATGATGGTGATGAGAAGACACTGAGGCGTTCCTCTCTCCCTCATCTCTCTCTCTACCTCTCTCCCTCATCTCTCTCTTTACCCCTCTCCCTCATCTCTCTCTTTATCTCTCCCCCCAGTGTTTGATGATGGTGATGAGAAGACACTGAGGCGTTCCTCTCTCCCTCATCTCTCTCTCTACCTCTCTCCCTCCAGTGTTTGATGATGGTGATGAGAAGACACTGAGGCGTTCCTCTCTCTGCCTGAAAGGAGCACGTCACTTTGCAGAGAGCGAGGCAAGTCTCAGTCTCTCTCTGTACCACAGTTTAACTACAGGCCTTCGTTCCAAATGGCACCCTATTCCCTATTCTAGTGCACTACGTTTGACCAGAACCCTGTACGGTGCACTGGTCAAAAGTAGTGCACTATATAGGGAATAGGGTACCATTCGGGAAATACTCACCTAACATGTCTGTCTATTATTATAAATGAACCAGTCACCTAACCTGTCTGTCTAGTGTTATAAATGAACCAGTCACCTAACCTGTCTGTCTAGTGTTATAAATGAACCAGTCACCTAACCTGTCTGTCTAGTGTTATAAATGAACCAGTCACCTAACCTGTCTGTCTAGTGTTATAAATGAACCAGTCACCTAACCTGTCTGTCTATTGTTATAAATGAACCAGTCACCTAACCTGTCTGTCTATTGTTATAAATGAACCACTCACCTAACCTGTCTGTCTATTGTTATAAATGAACCAGTCACCTAACCTGTCTGTCTATTGTTATAAATGAACCAGTCACCTAACCTGTCTGTCTATTGTTATAAATGAACCAGTCACCTAACCTGTCTGTCTATTGTTATAAATGAACCAGTCACCTAACCTGTCTGTCTATTGTTATAAATGAACCAGTCACCTAACCTGTCTGTCTATTATTATAAATGAACCAGTCACCTAACCTGTCTGTCTATTGTTATAAATGAACCAGTCACCTAACCTGTCTGTCTATTGTTATAAATGAACCAGTCACCTAACCTGTCTGTCTATTGTTATAAATGAACCAGTCACCTAACCTGTCTGTCTATTGTTATAAATGAACCAGTCACCTAACCTGTCTGTCTATTATTATAAATGAACCAGTCACCTAACCTGTCTGTCTATTGTTATAAATGAACCAGTCACCTAACCTGTCTGTCTAGTGTTATAAATGAACCAGTCACCTAACCTGTCTGTCTAGTGTTATAAATGAACCAGTCACCTAACCTGTCTGTCTATTGTTATAAATGAACCAGTCACCTAACCTGTCTGTCTAGTGTTATAAATGAACCAGTCACCTAACCTGTCTGTCTAGTGTTATAAATTAACCAGTCACCTAACCTGTCTGTCTAGTGTTATAAATGAACCAGTCACCTAACCTGTCTGTCTATTGTTATAAATGAACCAGTCACCTAACCTGTCTGTCTATTGTTATAAATGAACCAGTCACCTAACCTGTCTGTCTATTGTTATAAATGAACCAGTCACCTAACCTGTCTGTCTATTGTTATAAATGAACCAGTCACCTAACCTGTCTGTCTATTGTTATAAATTAACCAGTCACCTAACCTGTCTGTCTATTATTATAAATGAACCAGTCACCTAACCTGTCTGTCTATTGTTATAAATGAACCAGTCACCTAACCTGTCTGTCTATTGTTATAAATGAACCAGTCACCTAACCTGTCTGTCTATTGTTATAAATGAACCAGTCACCTAACCTGTCTGTCTAGTGTTATAAATGAACCAGTCACCTCTCAGCTCTAACCTGTCTGTCTATTGTTATAAATGAACCAGTCACCTAACCTGTCTGTCTATTGTTATAAATGAACCAGTCACCTAACCTGTCTGTCTATTGTTATAAATGAACCAGTCACCTAACCTGTCTGTCTATTATTATAAATGAACCAGTCACCTAACCTGTCTGTCTAGTGTTATAAATGAACCAGTCACCTAACCTGTCTGTCTAGTGTTATAAATGAACCAGTCACCTAACCTGTCTGTCTAGTGTTATAAATGAACCAGTCACCTAACCTGTCTGTCTATTATTATAAATGAACCAGTCACCTAACCTGTCTGTCTATTGTTATAAATGAACCAGTCACCTAACCTGTCTGTCTATTGTTATAAATGAACCAGTCACCTAACCTGTCTGTCTATTATTATAAATGAACCAGTCACCTAACCTGTCTGTCTATTATTATAAATGAACCAGTCACCTAACCTGTCTGTCTATTGTTATAAATGAACCAGTCACCTCTCAGCTCTAACCTGTCTGTCTATTGTTAAAAATGAACCAGTCACCTAACCTGTCTGTCTATTGTTATAAATGAACCAGTCACCTAACCTGTCTGTCTATTGTTATAAATTAACCAGTCACCTAACCTGTCTGTCTATTATTATAAATGAACCAGTCACCTAACCTGTCTGTCTATTGTTATAAATGAACCAGTCACCTAACCTGTCTGTCTATTGTTATAAATGAACCAGTCACCTAACCTGTCTGTCTATTGTTATAAATGAACCAGTCACCTAACCTGTCTGTCTAGTGTTATAAATGAACCAGTCACCTCTCAGCTCTAACCTGTCTGTCTATTGTTATAAATGAACCAGTCACCTAACCTGTCTGTCTATTATTATAAATGAACCAGTCACCTAACCTGTCTGTCTAGTGTTATAAATGAACCAGTCACCTAACCTGTCTGTCTATTATTATAAATGAACCAGTCACCTAACCTGTCTGTCTATTGTTATAAATGAACCAGTCACCTAACCTGTCTGTCTAGTGTTATAAATGAACCAGTCACCTAACCTGTCTGTCTAGTGTTATAAATGAACCAGTCACCTAACCTGTCTGTCTATTGTTATAAATGAACCAGTCACCTAACCTGTCTGTCTAGTGTTATAAATGAACCAGTCACCTAACCTGTCTGTCTAGTGTTATAAATTAACCAGTCACCTAACCTGTCTGTCTAGTGTTATAAATGAACCAGTCACCTAACCTGTCTGTCTATTGTTATAAATGAACCAGTCACCTAACCTGTCTGTCTATTGTTATAAATGAACCAGTCACCTAACCTGTCTGTCTATTGTTATAAATGAACCAGTCACCTAACCTGTCTGTCTATTGTTATAAATGAACCAGTCACCTAACCTGTCTGTCTATTGTTATAAATTAACCAGTCACCTAACCTGTCTGTCTATTGTTATAAATGAACCAGTCACCTAACCTGTCTGTCTATTGTTATAAATGAACCAGTCACCTAACCTGTCTGTCTATTGTTATAAATGAACCAGTCACCTAACCTGTCTGTCTATTGTTATAAATGAACCAGTCACCTAACCTGTCTGTCTAGTGTTATAAATGAACCAGTCACCTCTCAGCTCTAACCTGTCTGTCTATTGTTATAAATGAACCAGTCACCTAACCTGTCTGTCTATTGTTATAAATGAACCAGTCACCTAACCTGTCTATCTATTGTTATAAATGAACCAGTCACCTAACCTGTCTGTCTATTATTATAAATGAACCAGTCACCTAACCTGTCTGTCTAGTGTTATAAATGAACCAGTCACCTAACCTGTCTGTCTAGTGTTATAAATGAACCAGTCACCTAACCTGTCTGTCTAGTGTTATAAATGAACCAGTCACCTAACCTGTCTGTCTATTATTATAAATGAACCAGTCACCTAACCTGTCTGTCTATTGTTATAAATGAACCAGTCACCTAACCTGTCTGTCTATTGTTATAAATGAACCAGTCACCTAACCTGTCTGTCTATTATTATAAATGAACCAGTCACCTAACCTGTCTGTCTATTATTATAAATGAACCAGTCACCTAACCTGTCTGTCTATTGTTATAAATGAACCAGTCACCTCTCAGCTCTAACCTGTCTGTCTATTGTTAAAAATGAACCAGTCACCTAACCTGTCTGTCTATTGTTATAAATGAACCAGTCACCTAACCTGTCTGTCTATTGTTATAAATTAACCAGTCACCTAACCTGTCTGTCTATTATTATAAATGAACCAGTCACCTAACCTGTCTGTCTATTGTTATAAATGAACCAGTCACCTAACCTGTCTGTCTATTGTTATAAATGAACCAGTCACCTAACCTGTCTGTCTATTGTTATAAATGAACCAGTCACCTAACCTGTCTGTCTAGTGTTATAAATGAACCAGTCACCTCTCAGCTCTAACCTGTCTGTCTATTGTTATAAATGAACCAGTCACCTAACCTGTCTGTCTATTATTATAAATGAACCAGTCACCTAACCTGTCTGTCTAGTGTTATAAATGAACCAGTCACCTAACCTGTCTGTCTATTATTATAAATGAACCAGTCACCTAACCTGTCTCCTGTGTCTATTGTTATAAATGAACCAGTCACCTCTCAGCTCTAACCTGTCTGTCTATTGTTAAAAATGAACCAGTCACCTAACCTGTCTGTCTATTGTTATAAATGAACCAGTCACCTAACCTGTCTGTCTATTATTATAAATGAACCAGTCACCTAACCTGTCTGTCTAGTGTTATAAATGAACCAGTCACCTAACCTGTCTGTCTAGTGTTATAAATGAACCAGTCACCTAATAATATAATAATAATAATATATGCCATTTAGCAGACGCTTTTATCCAAAGCGACTTACAGTCATGTGTGCATACATTCTACGTAACCTGTCTGTCTATTGTTATAAATGAACCAGTCACCTAACCTGTCTGTCTATTGTTATAAATGAACCAGTCACCTAACCTGTCTGTCTATTGTTATAAATGAACCAGTCACCTAACCTGTCTGTCTATTGTTATAAATGAACCAGTCACCTAACCTGTCTGTCTAGTGTAATAAATGAACCAGTCACCTAACCTGTCTGTCTAGTGTTATAAATGAACCAGTCACCTCTCAGCTCTAACCTGTCTGTCTATTATTATAAATGAACCAGTCACCTAACCTGTCTGTCTATTGTTATAAATGAACCAGTCACCTAACCTGTCTGTCTATTGTTATAAATGAACCAGTCACCTCTCAGCTCTAACCTGTCTGTCTATTGTTATAAATGAACCAGTCACCTAACCTGTGTCTATTGTTATAAATGAACCAGTCACCTAACCTGTCTGTCTATTGTTATAAATGAACCAGTCACCTAACCTGTCTGTCTATTATTATAAATGAACCAGTCACCTAACCTGTCTCCCAGCTCTCTCTAACCTGTCCCCCAGCTCTCTCTAACCTGTCCCACAGCTCTCTCTAACCTGTCCCCCAGCTCGCTCTAACCTGTCCCCCAGCTCTAACATGTCTCCCAGCTCTAACATGTCTCCCAGCTCTAACATGTCTCCCAGCTCTAACATGTCTCCCAGCTCTAACCTGCCTCCCAGCTCTCTCTAACCTGTCCCACAGCTCTCTCTAACCTGTCCCACTGCTCTCTCTAACCTGTCCCACAGCTCTCTCTAACCTGTCTCCCAGCTCTCTCTAACCTGTCCCCCAGCTCTCTCTAACCTCTCCCCCAGCTCTCTCTAACCTGTCCCCCAGCTCTCTCTAATCTCTCCCCCAGCTCTCTCTAACCTCTCCCCCAGCTCTCTCTAACCTCTCCCCCAGCTCTCTCTAACCTGTCCCCCAGCTCTCTCTAACCTGTCCCCCAGCTCTAACCTGTCCCCCCCAGCTCTAACCTGTCTCCCAGCTCTAACCTGTCTCCCAGCTCTAACCTGTCTCCCAGCTCTAACCTGTCTCCCAGCTCTAACCTGTCTCCCAGCTCTCTCTAACCTGTCTCCCAGCTCTCTCTAACCTGTCTCCCAGCTCTCTCTAACCTGTCCCCCAGCTCTCTCTAACCTGTCCCCCAGTTCTCTCTAACCTGTCCCCCAGCTCTTTCTAACCTGTCTCCCAGCTCTCTCTAACCTGTCTCCCAGCTCTCTCTAACCTGTCCCCCAGCTCTCTCTAACCTGTCTCCCAGCTCTCTCTAACCTCTCCCCCAGCTCTCTCTAACCTGTCCCCCAGCTCTCTCTAACCTCTCCCCCAGCTCTCTCTAACCTGTCTCCCAGCTCTCTCTAACCTGTCTCCCAGCTCTCTCTAACCTGTCTCCCAGCTCTCTAACCTGTCTCCCAGCTCTCTCTAACCTGTCTCCCAGCTCTCTCTAACCTGTCTCCCAGCTCTCTCTAACCTGTCTCCCAGCTCTCTCTAACCTCTCCCCAGCTCTCTCTAACCTCTCCCCCAGCTCTCTCTAACCTCTCCCCAGCTCTCTCTAACCTGTCTCCCAGCTCTCTCTAACCTGTCTCCCAGCTCTCTCTAACCTGTCTCCCAGCTCTCTCTAACCTGTCTCCCGGCTCTCTCTAACCTGTCTCCCGGCTCTCTCTAACCTGTCTCCCGGCTCTCTCTAACCTGTCTCCCGGCTCTCTCTAACCTGTCTCCCAGCTCTCTCTAACCTGTCTCCCAGCTCTCTCTAACCTCTCCCCCAGCTCTCTCTAACCTCTCCCCCAGCTCTCTCTAACCTCTCCCCCAGCTCTCTCTAACCTGTCTCCCAGCTCTAACCTGTCTCCCAGCTCTAACCTGTCTCCCAGCTCTCTCTAACCTGTCTCCCAGCTCTCTCTAACCTCTCCCCAGCTCTCTCTAACCTCTCCCCCAGCTCTCTCTAACCTCTCCCCCAGCTCTCTCTAACCTGTCTCCCAGCTCTCTCTAACCTGTCTCCCAGCTCTCTCTAACCTGTCTCCCAGCTCTCTCTAACCTGTCTCCCAGCTCTCTCTAACCTGTCTCCCAGCTCTCTCTAACCTGTCTCCCAGCTCTCTCTAACCTGTCTCCCAGCTCTCTAACCTGTCTCCCAGCTCTCTCTAACCTGTCTCCCAGCTCTCTAACCTGTCTCCCAGCTCTCTCTAACCTGTCCCCCCCAGCTCTAACCTGTCCCCCAACTCTAACCTGTCCCCCAGCTCTATCCTGTCCCCCAGCTCTAACCTGTCCCCCAACTCTAACCTGTCCCCCAGCTCTAACCTGTCCCCCAGCTCTAACCTGTCCCCCAACTCTAACCTGTCCCCCAACTCTAACCTGTCCCCCAGCTCTAACCTGCTGTTTGCTGTTGGTCTCTGTTCCAGACACTAGATCGCCTTCCTCTCACCAACCCTGAGCACTTCGGCACTCCTGTCATCGGCAGGAAGGGGAACCGGGGACGCAGGTCCAATCCAGTGTGAGTATCTGGTCTCATGACCCACCTGTCTGTCTGTTGTAAGCTGTTCACACTGGGCTGAGGATAGGGCGTTTTGTTGTTGTTGTTAGGTAGCGTCAGGTAGCATTATTGAGCGCTAGTTGGCTGTATCTTCGGCATCCTATAGCCTGTTGTTGTTGTTGTCAGGTAGCGCCAGGTAGCATTATTGAGCGCTAGTTGGCTGTATCTTCGGCATCCTATAGCCTGCTGTTGTTGTTGTCAGGTAGCGCCAGGTAGCATTATTGAGCGCTAGTTGGCTGTATCTTCGGCATCCTATAGCCTGTTGTTGTCAGGTAGCGCCAGGTAGCATTATTGAGCGCTAGTTGGCTGTATCTTCGGCATCCTATAGCCTGTTGTTGTTGTTGTCAGGTAGCGCCAGGTAGCATTATTGAGCGCTAGTTGGCTGTATCTTCGGCATCCTATAGCCTGTTGTTGTTGTTGTCAGGTAGCGCCAGGTAGCATTATTGAGCGCTAGTTGGCTGTATCTTCGGCATCCTATAGCCTGTTGTTGTCAGGTAGCGCCAGGTAGCATTATTGAGCGCTAGTTGGCTGTATCTTCGGCATCCTATAGCCTGTTGTTGTCAGGTAGCGCCAGGTAGCATTATTGAGCGCTAGTTGGCTGTATCTTCGGCATCCTATAGCCTGTTGTTGTCAGGTAGCGCCAGGTAGCATTATTGAGCGCTAGTTGGCTGTATCTTCGGCATCCTATAGCCTGTTGTTGTCAGGTAGCGCCAGGTAGCATTATTGAGCGCTAGTTGGCTGTATCTTCGGCATCCTATAGCCTGTTGTCAGGTAGCGCAGGTAGCATTATTGAGCGCTAGTTGGCTGTATCTTCGGCATCCTATAGCCTGTTGTCAGGTAGCGCCAGGTAGCATTATTGAGCGCTAGTTGGCTGTATCTTCGGCATCCTATAGCCTGTTGTCAGGTAGCGTCAGGTAGCATTATTGAGCGCTAGTTGGCTGTATCTTCGGCATCCTATAGCCTGTTTTGTTGTTGTTAGGTAGCATTTATTGAGTGCTAGTTGGCTGCATCTTCAGCATCCTATAGCCTGTTGTTGTTAGGTAGCATTAGGGAGTGCTAGTTGGCTGCATCTTCAGCATCCTATAGCCTGTTGTTGTTAGGTAGCATTAGGGAGTGCTAGTTGGCTGCATCTTCAGCATCCTATAGCCTTTTGTTGTTAGGTAGCATTAGGGAGTGCTAGTTGGCTGTATCTTCGGCATCCTATAGCCTGTTGTTGTTAGGTAGCATTAGGGAGTGCTAGTTGGCTGTATCTTCAGCATCCTATAGCCTGTTGTTGTTAGGTAGCATTAGGGAGTGCTAGTTGGCTGCATCTTCAGCATCCTATAGCCTGTTGTTGTTAGGTAGCATTAGGGAGTGCTAGTTGGCTGTATCTTCAGCATCCTATAGCCTGTTGTTGTTAGGTAGCATTAGGGAGTGCTAGTTGGCTGCATCTTCAGCATCCTATAGCCTTTTGTTGTTAGGTAGCATTAGGGAGTGCTAGTCGGCTGTATCTTCAGCATCCTATAGCCTGTTGTTGTTAGGTAGCATTAGGGAGTGCTAGTCGGCTGTATCTTCGGCATCCTATAGCTAGTTCTCCATTTTCTTTTAAATAGTGAGCCAACATGTAGTTATATTTCCATGACTGATCCGAACTCGTTTTCACTGCTCTCTGTCCTCTTTCTGCTACAGACACACCATATAGTGATTCATCAAATCACAATAAAATTGGCGTATTGAATCGCAGTACATATATAATGGTAAGAATCACAGTACGTATCGGCACCTAAGTATGGTGACTGTATCATGAGGTTCCCTGGCAATTCCCAGTCCTACTTAGTAAATAGGTCCACAGACGATGCAATCTCAACCACACTGCACACTGCCCTAACCCACCTGGACAAGAGGAATACCTATGTGAGAATGCTGTTCATCGACTACAGCTCGGCATTCAACACCATAGTACCCTCCAAGCTCGTCATCAAGCTCGAGACCCTGGGTCTCGACCCCGCCCTGTGCAACTGGGTACTGGACTTCCTGACGGGCCGCCCCCAGGTGGTGAGGGTAGGCAACAACATCTCCTCCCCGCTGATCCTCAACACGGGGCCCCACAAGGGTGCGTTCTGAGCCCTCTCCTGTACTCCCTGTTCACCCACGACTGCGTGGCCACGCACGCCTCCAACTCAATCATCAAGTTTGCGGACGACACAACAGTGGTAGGCTTGATTACCAACAACGACGAGACGGCCTACAGGGAGGAGGTGAGGGCCCTTGGAGTGTGGTGTCAGGAAAATAACCTCACACTCAACGTCAACAAAACTAAGGAGATGATTGTGGACTTCAGGAAACAGCAGAGGGAACACCCCTATCCACATCGATGGAACAGTAGTGGAGAGGGTAGCTAGTTTTAAGTTCCTCGGCATACACATCACAGACAAACTGAATTGGTCCACTCACACTGACAGCGTCGTGAAGAAGCGCAGCAGCGCCTATTCAACCTCAGGAGGCTGAAGAAATTCGGCTTGTCACCAAAAGCACTCACAAACTTCTACAGATGCACAATCGAGAGCATCCTGACGGGCTGTATCACCGCCTGGTACGGCAACTGCTCCGCCCTCAACCGTAAGGCTCTCCAGAGGGTAGTGAGGACTGCACAACGCATCACCGGGGCAAACTACCTGCCCTCCAGGACACCTACACCACCCGTTGTTACAGGAAGGCCATAAAGATCATCAAGGACATCAACCACCCGAACCACTGCCTGTTCACCCCGCTATCATCCAGAAGGCGAGGTCAGTACAGGTGCATCAAAGCTGGGACCGAGAGACTGAAAAACAGCTTCTATCTCAAGGCCATCAGACTGTTAAATAGCCACCACTAACATTGAGTGGCTGCTGCCAACACACTGTCATTGACACTGACCCAACTCCAGCCATTTTAATAATGGGAATTGATGGGAAATGATGTAAATATATCACTAGCCACTTTAAACAATGCTACCTTATATAATGTTACTTACCCTACATTATTCATCTCATATACATATGTATATACTGTACTCTACAACATCGACTGCATCCTTATGTAACACATGTATCACTAGCCACTTTAACTATGCCACTTTGTTTACTTTGTCTACATACTCATCTCATATGTATATACTGTACTCGATACCATCTACTGTATGCTGCTCTGTACCATCACTCATTCATATATCCTTATGTACATGTTCCTTATCCCCTTACACTGTGTATAAGACAGTAGTTTTGGAATTGTTAGTTAGATTACTTGTTGGTTATCACTGCATTGTCGGAACTAGAAGCACAAGCATTTCGCTACACTCGCATTAACATCTGCTAACCATGTGTATGTGACAATAAAATTTGATTTGATTTGATTTTGATTTGATTTTTAATACCAGTGCTGAGCTAAACGTTACTTGGATAATACATGCTAGGTAAAGCTCCACCTTATCTCAGTTCACTGGTCACGATGGCAACACCCATCCGTAGCACGCGCTCCAGCAGGTGTATCTCACTGATCATCCCTAAAGCCAACGCCTCATTTGGCCGCCTTTCCTTCCAGTACTCTGCTGCCTGTGACTGGAACGAATTGCAAAAATCGCTGAAGTTGGAGACTTTCATCTCCCTCACCAACTTCAAACATCAGCTATCTGAGCAGCTAACTGAATTATTCGCCTACCTCCTCATGCATTTTGCACACATTGTATATAGACTGACCCTTTTTTTTCTACTGTGTTATTGACTTGTTAATTGTTTACTCCATGTGTAACTCTGTGTTGTTGTTTTCTCCATGTGTAACTCTGTGTTGTCTGTTCACACTGCTATGCTTTATCTTGGCCAGGTCACAGTTGCAATTGAGAACTTGTTCTCAACTAGCCTACCTGGTTAAATAAAGGTGAAAAAAAAAAAAAAAAAAATAAATAAAATACTTGGATGAAGGAATGAGATGCCTGCAGATGGAATAGTTATACCCTGATCCTGGGAGGTAGACATTCCAGGGAATCGAGCCGGCCAGGGCTGGAATCTGCAGTTAATTGGGAATCCTTCTGGTTGGCTGGTGGCTAATCCTCAAAAATGGCGTTAGTTTTTTAGATACCCCTACCCGGGGTATAACAAAGCACAACCATGTCTTTCCATATCTCTAAGGTCACCCATATATGAAATGGATGGTTGTGGGGGGGGGGGGGGTGTTGAGCTCAGGTAACCCAATATTGCAAGCTCTGATATTGCTAAAATGTGGAAATACAAGTAGTCAATTGTCTGCCCTACGTAAACAAACAGCATTAGGATATCTTCATGTGTTGAGGAAATACAGACCTGTAAACACGTACAATAGGTTGAAATATCAACTATGAATTTTTATGATGAATGTACACTTGAATTTTGGTAGCTGTTCAATAGCTGATTAGATAGTACTGTACTGTTGGAGCTAGGAACACAAAGCATTTCAATTTGCTCTTGTTCAGTGCTGTATGGTCCAATATGTCTGCCTGACTCAAACATCACCTTCTTCTGGCTCACTGCATTTGTGATGCACATTGGGATGTTCTGGTGCTCTTATCCTGTTTGGGTTGAGCTGACACATTGAGATGTTCTGGTGCTCTTATCCTGTTTGGGTTGAGCTGACACATTGAGATGTTCTGGTGCTCTTATCCTGTTTGGGTTGAGCTGACACATTGGGATGTTCTGGTGCTCTTATCCTGTTTGGGTTGAGCTGACACATTGAGATGTTCTGGTGCTCTTATCCTGTTTGGGTTGAGCTGACACATTGAGATGTTCTGGTGCTCTTATCCTGTTTGGGTTGAGCTGACACATTGAGATGTTCTGGTGCTCTTATCCTGTTTGGGTTGAGCTGACACATTGAGATGTTCTGGTGCTCTTATCCTGTTTGGGTTGAGCTGACACATTGAGATGTTCTGGTGCTCTTATCCTGTTTGGGTTGAGCTGACACATTGAGATGTTCTGGTGCTCTTATCCTGTTTGGGTTGAGCTGACACATTGAGATGTTCTGGTGCTCTTATCCTGTTTGGGTTGAGCTGACACATTGAGATGTTCTGGTGCTCTTATCCTGTTTGGGTTGAGCTGACACATTGAGATGTTCTGGTGCTCTTATCCTGTTTGGGTTGAGCTGACACATTGAGATGTTCTGGTGCTCTTATCCTGTTTGGGTTGAGCTGACACATTGAGATGTTCTGGTGCTCTTATCCTGTTTGGGTTGAGCTGACACATTGAGATGTTCTGGTGCTCTTATCCTGTTTGGGTTGAGCTGACACATTGAGATGTTCTGGTGCTCTTATCCTGTTTGGGTTGAGCTGACACATTGAGATGTTCTGGTGCTCTTATCCTGTTTGGGTTGAGCTGACACATTGAGATGTTCTGGTGCTCTTATCCTGTTTGGGTTGAGCTGACACATTGAGATGTTCTGGTGCTCTTATCCTGTTTGGGTTGAGCTGACACATTGAGATGTTCTGGTGCTCTTATCCTGTTTGGGTTGAGCTGACACATTGAGATGTTCTGGTGCTCTTATCCTGTTTGGGTTGAGCTGACACATTGAGATGTTCTGGTGACATGAGTCTTCAGTAAAGACTTAAAGGCTGAGACCGAGTTTGCGTCAGAGAGATAGGTAGGAGCAAGCCCATGTAATGCTTTGTAGGTTAGCAGTAAAACCTTGAAATCAGCCCTTGCTTTGACAGGAAGCCAGTGTAGGGAGGCTAGCACTGGAGTAATATGATCACATTTTTTGGTTCTAGTCAGGATTCTAGCAGCCGTATTTAGCACTAACTGAAGTTTATTTAGTGCTTTATCCAACCTGACAGCTCATAAGGCAGGTTGTCATTATAATGAACCAACAACCTGACAACCTGACAGCTCATAAGGCAGGTTGTCACTACAACGAACCAACAACCTGACAGCTCATAAGGCAGGTTGTCACTACAACAAACCAACAACCTGACAGCTCATAAGGCAGGTTGTCACTACAACGAACCAACAACCTGACAGCTCATAAGGCAGGTTGTCACTACAACAAACCAACAACCTGACAGCTCATAAGGTAGTTTGTCATTACAATGAACCAACAACCTGACAGCTCATAAGGCAGGTTGTCACTATAATGAACCAACAACCTGACAGCTCATAAGGCAGGTTGTCACTACAATGAACCAACAACCTGACAGCTCATAAGGCAGGTTGTCACTACAACAAACCAACAACCTAACAGCTCATAAGGCAGGTTGTCACTACAAAGAACCAACAACCTGACAGCTCATAAGGTAGTTTGTCACTACAAAGAACCAACAACCTGACAGCTCATAAGGCAGGTTGTCACTACAATTAACCAACAACCTGACAGCTCATAAGGCAGGTTGTCACTACAATTAACCAACAACCTGACAGCTCATAAGGTAGTTTGTCACTACAATTAACCAACAACCTGACAGCTCATAAGGCAGGTTGTCACTACAATTAACCAACAACCTGACAGCTCATAAGGCAGGTTGTCACGACAATTAACCAACAACCTGACAGCTCATAAGGCACGTTGTCACTACAATTAACCAACAACCTGACAGCTCATAAGGCAGGTTGTCACTACAAAGAACCAACAACCTGACAGCTCATAAGGTAGTTTGTCACTACAATTAACCAACAACCTGACAGCTCATAAGGCAGGTTGTCACTACAAAGAACCAACAACCTGACAGCTCATAAGGCAGGTTGTCACTACAAAGAACCAACAACCTGACAGCTCATAAGGCAGGTTGTCACTACAACAACCTAACAGAAACCAACAACCTGACAGCTCATAAGGCAGGTTGTCACTACAACAAACCAACAACCTGACAGCTCATAAGGCAGGTTGTCACTACAAAGAACCAACAACCTGACAGCTCATAAGGCAGGTTGTCACTACAAAGAACCAACAACCTGACAGCTCATAAGGCAGGTTGTCACTTCACACGAACCAACAACCTGACAGCTCATAAGGCAGGTCGTCACTATAATGAACCAACAACCTGACAGCTCATAAGGCAGGTTGTCACTACACACGAACCAACAACCTGACAGCTCATAAGGCAGGTTGTCACTATAATGAACCAACAACCTGACAGCTCATAAGGCAGGTTGTCACTACAACGAACCAACAACGTGACAGCTCATAAGGCAGGTTGTCACTACAATGAACCAACAACCTGACAGCTCATAAGGCAGGTTGTCACTAAATGAACCAACAACCTGACAGCTCATAAGGCAGGTTGTCACTACAACGAACCAACAACGTGACAGCTCATAAGGCAGGTTGTCACTACAACGAACCAACAACGTGACAGCTCATAAGGCAGGTTGTCACTACAACGAACCAACAACCTGACAGCTCATAAGGCAGGTTGTCACTATAATGAACCAACAACCTGACAGCTCATAAGACAGGTTGTCACTACAACGAACCAACAACGTGACAGCTCATAAGGCAGGTTGTCACTACAACGAACCAACAACCTGACAGCTCATAAGGCAGGTTGTCACTATAATGAACCAACAACCTGACAGCTCATAAGGCAGGTTGTCACTATAATGAACCAACAACCTGACAGCTCAGTGACAACCTGCCTAATAATGAACCAACAACCTGACAGCTCATGAAGCAGGTTGTCACTACCAATGAACCAACAACCTGACAGCTCATAAGGTAGTTTGTCACTACCAACGAACCAACAACCTGACAGCTCATAAGGCAGGTTGTCACTACCATGAACCAACAACCTAACAGCTCATAAGGCAGGTTGTCACAACCACGAACCAACTGTAGTAATCTGTAGTGACCATATAACCAGGTGACAGCCATATATACTGTCAGGTGTGTGGCCATATATACTGTAATCTGTAGTGGCCATATATACTGTCAGGTGTAGTGGCCATATATACTGTAATCTGTAGTGACCATATATACTGTAATCTGTAGTGGCCATATATACTGTAATCTGTAGTGGCCATATATACTGTCAGGTGTAGTGGCCATATATACTGTAATCTGTAGTGGCCATATATACTGTAATCTGTATTGACCATATATACTGTAATCTGTAGTGGCCATATATACTGTAATCTGTAGTGGCCATATATACTGTAATCTGTAGTGACCATATATACTGTAATCTGTAGTGGCCATATATACTGTAATCTGTAGTGGCCATATATACTGTAATCTGTAGTGACCACATATACTGTCAGGTGTAGTGGCCATATATACTGTAATCTGTAACCATATATATGTAATCTGTAGTGGCTATATATTGTAATCTGTAGTGACCATATATACTGTAATCTGTAGTGGCCATATATACTGTAATCTGTAGAGACCATATATACTGTAATCTGTAGTCCATATATACTGTAATCTGTAGTGGCCATATATACTGTAATCTGTAGTGGCCATATATACCAATCTGTAGTGGCCATATATACTGTAATCTGTAGTGGCCATATATACTGTCAGGTGTAGGTGCCATATATACTGTCAGGTGTAGTGGCCATATATACTGTAATCTGTAGTGACCATATATACTGTAATCTGTAGTGGCCATATATACTGTCAGGTGTAGTGGCCATATATACTGTAATCTGTAGTGGCCATATATACTGTAATCTGTAGTGGCCATATATACTATCAGGTGTAGTGGCCATATATACTGTAATCTATAGTGGCCATATATACGGTCTGTAGTGGCCATATATACTGTCAGGTGTAGTGGCCATATATACTGTCAGGTGTAGTGGCCATATATACTGTAATCTGTAGTGGCCATATATACTGTCAGGTGTAGTGACCATATATACTGTAATCTGTAGTGGCCATATATATTGTAATATGTAGTGTCCATATATACTGTAATCTGTAGTGGCCATATATACTGTCAGGTGTAGTGGCCATATATACTGTAATCTGTAGTGACCATATATACTGTAATCTGTAGTGGCCATATATACTGTCAGGTGTAGTGGCCATATATACTGTAATCTGTAGTGGCCATATATACTGTCAGGTGTAGTGGCCATATATACTGTAATCTGTAGTGGCCATATATACTGTAATCTGTAGTGGCCATATATACTATCAGGTGTAGTGACCATATATACTGTAATCTGTAGTGGCCATATATACTGTCATCTATAGTGGCCATATATACTGTAATCTGTAGTGGCCATATATACTGTAATCTGTAGTGGCCATATATACTTTCAGGTGTAGTGGCCATATATACTGTCAGGTGTAGTGGCCATATATACTGTCAGGTGTAGTGGCCATATATACTGTAATCTGTAGTGGCCATATATACTGTCAGGTGTAGTGGCCATATATACTGTCAATCTGTAGTGGCCATATATACTGTCAGGTGTAGTGGCTATATATGCTGTCAGGTGAAGTGGCCATATATACTGTAATCTGTAGTGGCCATATATACTGTAATCTGTAGTGGCCATATATACTGTCTGTAGTGACCATATATACTGTAATCTGTAGTGGCCATATATACTGTAATCTGTAGTGGCCATATATACTGTCAGGTGTAGTGACCATATATACTGTAATCTGTAGTGGCCATATATACTGTAATCTGTAGTGGCCATATATACTGTAATCTGTAATGGCCATATATACTGTAATCTGTAGTGGCCATATATACTGTAATCTGTAGTGGCCATATATACTGTAATCTGTAGTGGCCATATATACTGTAATCTGTAGTGGCCATATATACTGTCAGGTGTAGTGGCCATATATACTGTCAGGTGTAGTGGCCATATATACTGTAATCTGTAGTGACCATATATACTGTAATCTGTAGTGGCCATATATACTGTAATCTGTAGTGACCATATATACTGTAATCTGTAGTGGCCATATATACTGTAATCTGTAGTGGCCATATATACTGTAATCTGTAGTGGCCATATATACTGTAATCTGTAGTGGCCATATATACTGTAATCTGTAGTGGCCATATATACTGTAATCTGTAGTGGCCATATATACTGTCAGGTGTAGTGGCCATATATACTGTAATCTGTAGTGACCATATATACTGTAATCTGTAGTGACCATATATACTGTAATCTGTAGTGACCATATATACTGTAATCTGTAGTGACCATATATACTGTAATCTGTAGTGGCCATATATACTGTAATCTGTAGTGGCCATATATACTGTAATCTGTAGTGGCCATATATTCTGTAATGTGTAGTGACCATATATACTGTAATCTGTAGTGGCCATATATACTGTAATCTGTAGTGACCATATATACTGTAATGTGTAGTGGCCATATATACTGTAATCTGTAGTGGCCATATATTATGTAATCTGTAGTGACCATATATACTGTAATCTGTAGTGGCCATATATACTGTAATCTGTAGTGGCCATATATACTGTAATCTGTAGTGGCCATATATACTGTAATCTGTAGTGACCATATATACTGTAATCTGTAGTGACCATATATACTGTAATCTGTAGTGACCATATATACTGTAATCTGTAGTGACCATATATACTGTAATCTGTAGTGGCCATATATACTGTAATCTGTAGTGACCATATATACTGTAATCTGTAGTGGCCATATATACTGTAATCTGTAGTGACCATATATACTGTATTATTAATCTGTAGTGGCCATATATACTGTAATCTGTAGTGGCCATATATACTGTAATCTGTAGTGGCCATATATACTATCAGGTGTAGTGGCCATATATACTGTAATCTGTAGTGACCATATATACTGTAATCTGTAGTGGCCATATATACTGTAATCTGTAGTGGCCATATATACTGTAATCTGTAGTGGCCATATATACGGTCAGGTGTAGTGGCCATATATGCTGTCAGGTGTAGTGGCCATATATACTGTCAGGTGTAGTGGCCATATATACTGTAATCTGTAGTGGCCATATATACTGTAATCTGTAGTGACCATGTAATCTGTAGTGATATACTGTATTATTAATCTGTAGTGGCCATATATACTGTAATCTGTAGTGGCCATATATACTGTAATCTGTAGTGGCCATATATACTGTAGTGGCCATATATACTGTAATCTGTAGTGACCATATATACTGTAATCTGTAGTGGCCATATATACTGTAATCTGAAGTGACCATATATACTGTAATCTGTAGTGGCCATATATACTGTAATCTGTAGTGGCCATATATACTGTCAGGTGTAGTGGCCATATATACTGTCAGGTGTAGTGGCCATATATACTGTAATCTGTAGTGACCATATATACTGTAATCTGTAGTGACCATATATACTGTAATCTGTAGTGGCCATATATACTGTAATCTGTAGTGACCATATATACTGTAATCTGTAGTGACCATATATACTGTAATCTGTAGTGGCCATATATACTGTAATCTGTAGTGGCCATATATACTGTAATCTGTAGTGGCCATATATACTGTCAGGTGTAGTGGCCATATATACTGTCAGGTGTAGTGGCCATATATACTGTAATCTGTAGTGACCATATATACTGTAATCTGTAGTGGCCATATATACTGTCAGGTGTAGTGGCCATATATACTGTAATCTGTAGTGGCCATATATACTGTAATCTGTAGTGGCCATATATACTATCAATCTGTAGTGGCCATATATACTGTAATCTGTAGTGGCCATATATACTGTCAGGTGTAGTGGCCATATATACTGTCAGGTGTAGTGGCCATATATACTGTCAGGTGTAGTGGCCATATATACTGTAGGTCTGTAGTGGCCATATATACTGTAATCTGTAGTGACCATATATACTGTAATCTGTAGTGGCCATATATACTGTAATCTGTAGTGGCCATATATACTGTAATCTGTAGTGGCCATATATACTGTCATCTGTAGTGGCCATATATACTGTAATCTGTAGTGACCATATATACTGTAATCTGTAGTGGCCATATATACTGTCAGGTGTAGTGGCCATATATACTGTAATCTGTAGTGGCCATATATACTGTCAGGTGTAGTGGCCATATATACTGTAATCTGTAGTGGCCATATATACTGTAATCTGTAGTGGCCATATATACTATCAGGTGTAGTGACCATATATACTGTAATCTGTAGTGGCCATATATACTGTCATCTATAGTGGCCATATATACTGTAATCTGTAGTGGCCATATATACTGTAATCTGTAGTGGCCATATATACTTTCAGGTGTAGTGGCCATATATACTGTCAGGTGTAGTGGCCATATATACTGTCAGGTGTAGTGGCCATATATACTGTAATCTGTAGTGGCCATATATACTGTCATGTAGTGGCCATATATACTGTAGGTGTAGTGGCCATATATACTGTCAGGTGTAGTGGCTATATATGCTGTCAGGTGAAGTGGCCATATATACTGTAATCTGTAGTGGCCATATATACTGTAATCTGTAGTGGCCGTATATACTGTCAGGTGTAGTGACCATATATACTGTAATCTGTAGTGGCCATATATACTGTAATCTGTAGTGGCCATATATACTGTCAGGTGTAGTGACCATATATACTGTAATCTGTAGTGGCCATATATACTGTAATCTGTAGTGGCCATATATAATGTAATCTGTAGTGGCCATATATACTGTAATCTGTAGTGGCCATATATACTATCAGGTGTAGTGGCCATATATACTGTCAGGTGTAGTGGCCATATATACGGTCAGGTGTAGTGGCCATATATACTGTAATCTGTAGTGGCCATATATACGGTCAGGTGTAGTGGCCATATATGCTGTCAGGTGTAGTGGCCATATATACTGTAATCTGTAGTGGCCATATATACTGTAATCTGTAGTGGCCATATATACTGTAATCTGTAGTGGCCATATATACTGTCAGGTGTAGTGGCCATATATACTGTCAGGTGTAGTGGCCATATATACTGTCAGGTGTAGTGGCCATATATACTGTCAGGTGTAGTGGCCATATATACTGTCAGGTGTAGTGGCCATATATACTGTCAGGTGTAGTGGCCATATATACTGTAATCTGTAGTGGCCATATATACTGTAATCTATAGTGGCCATATATACGGTCAGGTGTAGTGGCCATATATACTGTCAGGTGTAGTGACCATATATACTGTAATCTGTAGTGGCCATATACACTGTAATCTGTAATGGCCATATATACTGTAATCTGTAGTGGCCATATATACTGTAATCTGTAGTGGCCATATATACTGTAATCTGTAGTGGCCATATATACTGTAATCTGTAGTGGCCATATATACTGTCAGGTGTAGTGGCCATATATGCTGTCAGGTGTAGTGGCCATATATGCTGTAATCTGTAGTGACCATATATACTGTAATCTGTAGTGACAATATATACTGTAATCTGTAGTGACCATATATACTGTAATCTGTAGTGGCCATATATACTGTAATCTGTAGTGGCCATATATACTGTAATCTGTAGTGGCCATATATACTGTAATCTGTAGTGGCCATATATACTGTAATCTGTAGTGGCCATATATACTGTAATCTGTAGTGGCTATATATACTGTCAGGTGTAGTGGCCATATATACTGTAATCTGTAGTGACCATATATACTGTAATCTGTAGTGACCATATATACTGTAATCTGTAGTGACCATATATACTGTAATCTGTAGTGACCATATATACTGTAATCTGTAGTGGCCATATATACTGTAATGTGTAGTGGCCATATATACTGTAATCTGTAGTGGCCATATATTCTGTAATGTGTAGTGACCATATATACTGTAATCTGTAGTGGCCATATATACTGTAATCTGTAGTGACCATATATACTGTAATGTGTAGTGGCCATATATACTGTAATCTGTAGTGGCCATATATTATGTAATCTGTAGTGACCATATATACTGTAATCTGTAGTGACCATATATACTGTAATCTGTAGTGGCCATATATACTGTAATCTGTAGTGACCATATATACTGTAATCTGTAGTGACCATATATACTGTAATCTGTAGTGACCATATATACTGTAATCTGTAGTGACCATATATACTGTAATCTGTAGTGACCATATATACTGTAATCTGTAGTGGCCATATATACTGTAATCTGTAGTGACCATATATACTGTAATCTGTAGTGGCCATATATACTGTAATCTGTAGTGACCATATATACTGTAATCTGTAGTGGCCATATATACTGTAATCTGTAGTGGCCATATATACTGTAATCTGTAGTGGCCATATATACTATCAGGTGTAGTGGCCATATATACTGTAATCTGTAGTGACCATATATACTGTAATCTGTAGTGACCATATATACTGTAATCTGTAGTGGCCATATATACTGTAATCTGTAGTGGCCATATATACTGTCATCTGTAGTGGCCATATATACTGTCAGGTGTAGTGGCCATATATACTGTCAGGTGTAGTGGCCATATATACTGTAATCTGTAGTGGCCATATATACTGTAATCTGTAGTGACCATATATACTGTAATCTGTAGTGGCCATATATACTGTAATCTGTAGTGGCCATATATACTGTAATCTGTAGTGGCCATATATACTATCAGGTGTAGTGGCCATATATACTGTAATCTGTAGTGACCATATATACTGTAATCTGTAGTGGCCATATATACTGTAATCTGTAGTGGCCATATATACTGTAATCTGTAGTGGCCATATATACGGTCAGGTGTAGTGGCCATATATGCTGTCAGGTGTAGTGGCCATATATACTGTCAGGTGTAGTGGCCATATATACTATCAGGTGTAGTGGCCATATATACTGTAATCTATAGTGGCCATATATACGGTCAGGTGTAGTGGCCATATATACTGTCAGGTGTAGTGACCATATATACTGTAATCTGTAGTGGCCATATATACTGTAATCTGTAGTGGCCATATATACTGTAATCTGTAGTGGCCATATATACTGTAATCTGTAGTGGCCATATATACTGTAATCTGTAGTGACCATATATACTGTAATCTGTAGTGACCATATATACTGTAATCTGTAGTGGCCATATATACTGTAATCTGTAGTGACCATATATACTGTAATCTGAAGTGACCATATATACTGTAATCTGTAGTGGCCATATATACTGTAATCTGTAGTGGCCATATATACTGTCAGGTGTAGTGGCCATATATGCTGTCAGGTGTAGTGGCCATATATGCTGTAATCTGTAGTGACCATATATACTGTAATCTGTAGTGACCATATATACTGTAATCTGTAGTGGCCATATATACTGTAATCTGTAGTGACCATATATACTGTAATCTGTAGTGACCATATATACTGTAATCTGTAGTGGCCATATATACTGTAATCTGTAGTGGCCATATATACTGTAATCTGTAGTGGCCATATATACTGTAATCTGTAGTGGCCATATATACTGTCAGGTGTAGTGGCCATATATACTGTAATCTGTAGTGACCATATATACTGTAATCTGTAGTGGCCATATATACTGTAATCTGTAGTAATCTGTAGTGCCATATATACTGTCAGGTGTAGTGGCCATATATACTGTAAAATGTAGTGACCATATATACTGTAATCTGTAGTGGCCATATATACTGTCAGGTGTAGTGGCCATATATACTGTCAGGTGTAGTGGCCATATATACTGTAATCTGTAGTGACCATATATACTGTAATCTGTAGTGGCCATATATACTGTAATCTGTAGTGACCATATATACTGTAATCTGTAGTGACCATATATACTGTAATCTGTAGTGGCCATATATACTGTAATCTGTAGTGGCCATATATACTGTAATCTGTAGTGGCCATATATACTGTAATCTGTAGTGGCCATATATACTGTCAGGTGTAGTGGCCATATATACTGTAATCTGTAGTTACCATATATACTGTAATCTGTAGTGACCATATATACTGTAATCTGTAGTGGCCATATATACTGTAATCTGTAGTGGCCATATATACTGTCAGGTGTAGTGGCCATATATACTGTAAAATGTAGTGACCATATATACTGTAATCTGTAGTGGCCATATATACTGTCAGGTGTAGTGGCCATATATACTGTCAGGTGTAGTGGCCATATATACTGTAATCTGTAGTGGCCATATATACTGTAATCTGTAGTGACCATATATACTGTAATCTGTAGTGGCCATATATACTGTCAGGTGTAGTGGCCATATATACTGTAGTCTGTAGTGGCCATATATACTGTCAGGTGTAGTGGCCATATATACTGTAATCTGTAGTGGCCATATATACTGTAATCTGTAGTGGCCATATATACTGTAATCTGTAGTGGCCATATATACTATCAGGTGTAGTGGCCATATATACTGTAATCTGTAGTGACCATATATACTGTAATCTGTAGTGGCCATATATACTGTAATCTGTAGTGGCCATATATACTGTCAGGTGTAGTGGCCATATATACTGTAAAATGTAGTGACCATATATACTGTAATCTGTAGTGGCCATATATACTGTCAGGTGTAGTGGCCATATATACTGTCAGGTGTAGTGGCCATATATACTGTAATCTGTAGTGGCCATATATACTGTAATCTGTAGTGACCATATATACTGTAATCTGTAGTGGCCATATATACTGTCAGGTGTAGTGGCCATATATACTGTAATCTGTAGTGGCCATATATACTGTAAGGTGTAGTGGCCATATATACTGTAATCTGTAGTGGCCATATATACTGTAATCTGTAGTGGCCATATATACTGTAATCTGTAGTGGCCATATATACTATCAGGTGTAGTGGCCATATACTATCAGGTGTAGTGGCCATATATACTGTAATCTGTAGTGACCATATATACTGTAATCTGTAGTGGCCATATATACTGTAATCTGTAGTGGCCATATATACTATCAGGTGTAGTGGCCATATATACTGTAATCTATAGTGACCATATATACTGTAATCTGTAGTGGCCATATATACTGTCAGGTGTAGTGGCCATATATACTGTCAGGTGTAGTGGCCATATATACTGTAATCTGTAGTGGCCATATATACTGTAATCTGTAGTGACCATATATACTGTAATCTGTAGTGGCCATATATACTGTCAGGTGTAGTGGCCATATATACTGTAGTCTGTAGTGGCCATATATACTGTCAGGTGTAGTGGCCATATATACTGTAATCTGTAGTGGCCATATATACTGTAATCTGTAGTGGCCATATATACTGTAATCTGTAGTGGCCATATATACTATCAGGTGTAGTGGCCATATATACTGTAATCTGTAGTGACCATATATACTGTAATCTGTAGTGGCCATATATACTGTAATCTGTAGTGGCCATATATACTGTCAGGTGTAGTGGCCATATATACTGTAAAATGTAGTGACCATATATACTGTAATCTGTAGTGGCCATATATACTGTCAGGTGTAGTGGCCATATATACTGTCAGGTGTAGTGGCCATATATACTGTAATCTGTAGTGGCCATATATACTGTAATCTGTAGTGACCATATATACTGTAATCTGTAGTGGCCATATATACTGTCAGGTGTAGTGGCCATATATACTGTAGTCTGTAGTGGCCATATATACTGTCAGGTGTAGTGGCCATATATACTGTAATCTGTAGTGGCCATATATACTGTAATCTGTAGTGGCCATATATACTGTAATCTGTAGTGGCCATATATACTATCAGGTGTAGTGGCCATATATACTATCAGGTGTAGTGGCCATATATACTGTAATCTGTAGTGACCATATATACTGTAATCTGTAGTGGCCATATATACTGTAATCTGTAGTGGCCATATATACTATCAGGTGTAGTGGCCATATATACTGTAATCTATAGTGGCCATATATACTGTAATCTGTAGTGGCCATATATACTGTCAGGTGTAGTGACCATATATACTGTCAGGTGTAGTGACCATATATACTGTCAGGTGTAGTGGCCATATATACTGTAATCTGTAGTGACCATATATACTGTAATCTGTAGTGACCATATATACTGTCAGGTGTAGTGGCCATATATACTGTCAGGTGTAGTGGCCATATATACTGTAATCTGTAGTGGCCATATATACTGTAATCTGTAGTGGCCATATATACTGTCAGGTGTAGTGGCCATATATACTGTCAGGTGTAGTGGCCATATATACTGTAATCTGTAGTGACCATATATACTGTAATCTGTAGTGGCCATATATGCTGTCAGGTGTAGTGACCATATATACTGTAATCTGTAGTGGCCATATATACTGTAATCTGTAGTGACCATATATACTGTAATCTGTAGTGGCCATATATACTTTCAGGTGTAGTGACCATATATACTGTAATCTGTAGTGGCCATATATACTGTAATCTGTAGTGACCATATATACTGTAATCTGTAGTGGCCATATATACTGTAATCTGTAGTGGCCATATATACTGTCAGGTGTAGTGACCATATATACTGTAATCTGTAGTGGCCATATATACTGTCAGGTGTTGTGACCATATATACTGTCAGGTGTAGTGGCCATATATACTGTCAGGTGTAGTGACCATATATACTGTAATCTGTAGTGGCCATATATACTGTAATCTGTAGTGGCCATATATACTGTAATCTGTAGTGGCCATATATACTGTAATCTGTAGTGGCCATATATACTGTAATCTGTAGTGGCCATATATACTGTAATCTGTAGTGGCCATATATACTGTAATCTGTAGTGGCCATATATACTGTAATCTGTAGTGGCCATATATGCTGTAATCTTTAGTGGCCATATATACTGTAATCTGTAGTGGCCATATATACTGTAATCTGTAGTGGCCATATATACTGTAATCTGTAGTGGCCATATATACTGTAATCTGTAGTGGCCATATATACTGTCAGGTGTAGTGACCATATATACTGTAATCTGTAATGGCCATATATACTGTCATCTATAGTGGCCATATATACTGTAATCTGTAGTGGCCATATATACTGTCAGGTGTAGTGGCCATATATACTGTAATCTGTAGTGGCCATATATACTGTAATCTGTAGTGGCCATATATACTGTAATCTGTAGTGGCCATATATACTGTAATCTGTAGTGGCCATATATACTGTCAGGTGTAGTGGCCATATATACTGTCAGGTGTAGTGGCCATATATACTGTCAGGTGTAGTGGCCATATATACTGTCAGGTGTAGTGGCCATATATACTGTCAGGTGTAGTGGCCATATATACTGTCAGGTGTAGTGGCCATATATACTGTCAGGTGTAGTGGCCATATATACTGTCAGGTGTAGTGGCCATATATACTGTAATCTGTAGTGGCCATATATACTGTCAGGTGTAGTGGCCATATATACTGTCAGGTGTAGTGGCCATATATACTGTCAGGTGTAGTGGCTATATATGCTGTCAGGTGTAGTGGCCATATATACTGTCAGGTGTAGTGGCCATATATACTGTAATCTGTAGTGGCCATATATACTGTAATCTGTAGTGGCCATATATACTGTAATCTGTAGTGGCCATATATACTGTAATCTGTAGTGGCCATATATACTGTAATCTGTAGTGACCATATATACTGTAATCTGTAGTGGCCATATATACTGTCAGGTGTAGTGACCATATATACTGTAATCTGTAGTGGCCATATATACTGTCAGGTGTAGTGACCATATATACTGTAATCTGTAGTGACCATATATACTGTAATCTGTAGTGACCATATATACTGTAATCTGTAGTGACCATATATACTGTAATCTGTAGTGACCATATATACTGTCAGGTGTAGTGGCCATATATACTGTCAGGTGTAGTGGCCATATATACTGTAATCTGTAGTGGCCATATATACTGTCAGGTGTAGTGGCCATATATACTGTAATCTGTAGTGGCCATATATACTGTCAGGTGTAGTGACCATATATACTGTAATCTGTAGTGACCATATATACTGTCAGGTGTAGTGACCATATTTACTGTAATCTGTAGTGACCATATATACTGTCAGGTGTAGTGACCATATATACTGTAATCTGTAGTGACCATATATACTATCAGGTGTAGTGACCATATATACTGTAATCTGTAGTGACCATATATACTGTCAGGTGTAGTGACCATATATACTGTAATCTGTAATGGCCATATATACTGTAATCTGTAGTGGCCATATATACTGTCAGGTGTAGTGACCATATATACTGTAATCTGTAGTGGCCAAAAATACTGTCAGGTGTAGTGACCATATATACTGTAATCTGTAGTGGCCATATATACTGTCAGGTGTAGTGACCATATATACTGTAATCTGTAGTGACCATATATACTGTAATCTGTAGTGGCCATATATACTGTAATCTGTAGTGGCCATATACTGTCAGGTGTAGTGACCATATATACTGTCAGGTGTAGTGGCCATATATACTGTCAGGTGTAGTGGCCATATATACTGTAATCTGTAGTGGCCATATATACTGTAATCTGTAGTGACCATATATACTGTAATCTGTAGTGGCCATATATACTGTAATCTGTAGTGGCCATATATACTGTAATCTGTAGTGACCATATATACTGTCAGGTGTAGTGACCATATATACTGTAATCTGTAGTGGCCATATATACTGTAATCTGTAGTGGCCATATATACTGTCAGGTGTAGTGACCATATATACTGTCAGGTGTAGTGGCCATATATACTGTCAGGTGTAGTGACCATATATACTGTCAGGTGTAGTGACCATATATACTGTCAGGTGTAGTGGCCATATATACTGTAATCTGTAGTGGCCATATATACTGTAATCTGTAGTGGCCATATATACTGTAATCTGTAGTGGCCATATATACTGTAATCTGTAGTGGCCATATATACTGTAATCTGTAGTGGCCATATATACTGTAATCTGTAGTGGCCATATATACTGTAATCTGTAGTGGCCATATATACTGTCAGGTGTAGTGGCCATATATACTGTCAGGTGTAGTGGCCATATATACTGTCAGGTGTAGTGGCCATATATACTGTCAGGTGTAGTGGCCATATATACTGTCAGGTGTAGTGGCCATATATACTGTCAGGTGTAGTGGCCATATATACTGTCAGGTGTAGTGGCCATATATACTGTAATCTGTAGTGGCCATATATACTGTCAGGTGTAGTGGCCATATATACTGTCAGGTGTAGTGGCCATATATACTGTCAGGTGTAGTGGCTATATATGCTGTCAGGTGTAGTGGCCATATATACTGTCAGGTGTAGTGGCCATATATACTGTAATCTGTAGTGGCCATATATACTGTAATCTGTAGTGGCCATATATACTGTAATCTGTAGTGGCCATATATACTGTAATCTGTAGTGGCCATATATACTGTAATCTGTAGTGACCATATATACTGTAATCTGTAGTGGCCATATATACTGTCAGGTGTAGTGACCATATATACTGTAATCTGTAGTGGCCATATATACTGTCAGGTGTAGTGACTATATATACTGTAATCTGTAGTGGCCATATATACTGTAATCTGTAGTGACCATATATACTGTAATCTGTAGTGACCATATATACTGTAATCTGTAGTGACCATATATACTGTAATCTGTATTGGCCATATATACTGTCAGGTGTAGTGGCCATATATACTGTCAGGTGTAGTGGCCATATATACTGTAATCTGTAGTGGCCATATATACTGTCAGGTGTAGTGGCCATATATACTGTAATCTGTAGTGGCCATATATACTGTCAGGTGTAGTGACCATATATACTGTAATCTGTAGTGACCATATATACTGTCAGGTGTAGTGACCATATTTACTGTAATCTGTAGTGACCATATATACTGTCAGGTGTAGTGACCATATATACTGTAATCTGTAGTGACCATATATACTATCAGGTGTAGTGACCATATATACTGTAATCTGTAGTGACCATATATACTGTCAGGTGTAGTGACCATATATACTGTAATCTGTAATGGCCATATATACTGTAATCTGTAGTGGCCATATATACTGTCAGGTGTAGTGACCATATATACTGTAATCTGTAGTGGCCATATATACTGTCAGGTGTAGTGACCATATATACTGTAATCTGTAGTGGCCATATATACTGTCAGGTGTAGTGACCATATATACTGTAATCTGTAGTGACCATATATACTGTAATCTGTAGTGGCCATATATACTGTAATCTGTAGTGGCCATATACTGTCAGGTGTAGTGACCATATATACTGTCAGGTGTAGTGGCCATATATACTGTCAGGTGTAGTGACCATATATACTGTCAGGTGTAGTGACCATATATACTGTCAGGTGTAGTGGCCATATATACTGTAATCTGTAGTGGCCATATATACTGTAATCTGTAGTGGCCATATATACTGTAATCTGTAGTGGCCATATATACTGTAATCTGTAGTGGCCATATATACTGTAATCTGTAGTGGCCATATATACTGTAATCTGTAGTGGCCATATATGTAATCTGTAATCTGTAGTGGCCATATATACTGTCCATATATACTGTCAGGTGTATATACTGTCAGGTGTAGTGGCCATATATACTGTCAGGTGTAGTGGCCATATATACTGTCAGGTGTAGTGGCCATATATACTGTCAGGTGTAGTGGCCATATATACTGTAATCTGTAGTGGCCATATATACTGTCAGGTGTAGTGGCCATATATACTGTCAGGTGTAGTGGCCATATATACTGTCAGGTGTAGTGGCCATATATGCTGTCAGGTGTAGTGGCCATATATACTGTCAGGTGTAGTGGCCATATATACTGTAATCTGTAGTGGCCATATATACTGTAATCTGTAGTGACCATATATACTGTAATCTGTAGTGGCCATATATACTGTCAGGTGTAGTGACCATATATACTGTAATCTGTAGTGGCCATATATACTGTCAGGTGTAGTGACTATATATACTGTAATCTGTAGTGGCCATATATACTGTAATCTGTAGTGACCATATATACTGTAATCTGTAGTGACCATATATACTGTAATCTGTATTGGCCATATATACTGTCAGGTGTAGTGGCCATATATACTGTCAGGTGTAGTGGCCATATATACTGTAATCTGTAGTGGCCATATATACTGTCAGGTGTAGTGGCCATATATACTGTAATCTGTAGTGGCCATATATACTGTCAGGTGTAGTGACCATATATACTGTAATCTGTAGTGACCATATATACTGTCAGGTGTAGTGACCATATTTACTGTAATCTGTAGTGACCATATATACTGTCAGGTGTAGTGACCATATATACTGTAATCTGTAGTGACCATATATACTATCAGGTGTAGTGACCATATATACTGTAATCTGTAGTGACCATATATACTGTCAGGTGTAGTGACCATATATACTGTAATCTGTAATGGCCATATATACTGTAATCTGTAGTGGCCATATATACTGTCAGGTGTAGTGACCATATATACTGTAATCTGTAGTGGCCATATATACTGTCAGGTGTAGTGACCATATATACTGTAATCTGTAGTGGCCATATATACTGTCAGGTGTAGTGACCATATATACTGTAATCTGTAGTGACCATATATACTGTAATCTGTAGTGGCCATATATACTGTAATCTGTAGTGGCCATATACTGTCAGGTGTAGTGACCATATATACTGTCAGGTGTAGTGGCCATATATACTGTCAGGTGTAGTGGCCATATATACTGTAATCTGTAGTGGCCATATATACTGTAATCTGTAGTGACCATATATACTGTAATCTGTAGTGGCCATATATACTGTAATCTGTAGTGGCCATATATACTGTAATCTGTAGTGACCATATATACTGTCAGGTGTAGTGACCATATATACTGTAATCTGTAGTGGCCATATATACTGTAATCTGTAGTGGCCATATATACTGTCAGGTGTAGTGACCATATATACTGTCAGGTGTAGTGGCCATATATACTGTCAGGTGTAGTGACCATATATACTGTCAGGTGTAGTGACCATATATACTGTCAGGTGTAGTGGCCATATATACTGTAATCTGTAGTGGCCATATATACTGTAATCTGTAGTGGCCATATATACTGTAATCTGTAGTGGCCATATATACTGTAATCTGTAGTGGCCATATATACTGTAATCTGTAGTGGCCATATATACTGTAATCTGTAGTGGCCATATATACTGTAATCTGTAGTGGCCATATATACTGTCAGGTGTAGTGGCCATATATACTGTCAGGTGTAGTGGCCATATATACTGTCAGGTGTAGTGGCCATATATACTGTCAGGTGTAGTGGCCATATATACTGTCAGGTGTAGTGGCCATATATACTGTCAGGTGTAGTGGCCATATATACTGTCAGGTGTAGTGGCCATATATACTGTAATCTGTAGTGGCCATATATACTGTCAGGTGTAGTGGCCATATATACTGTCAGGTGTAGTGGCCATATATACTGTCAGGTGTAGTGGCTATATATGCTGTCAGGTGTAGTGGCCATATATACTGTCAGGTGTAGTGGCCATATATACTGTAATCTGTAGTGGCCATATATACTGTAATCTGTAGTGGCCATATATACTGTAATCTGTAGTGGCCATATATACTGTAATCTGTAGTGGCCATATATACTGTAATCTGTAGTGACCATATATACTGTAATCTGTAGTGGCCATATATACTGTCAGGTGTAGTGACCATATATACTGTAATCTGTAGTGGCCATATATACTGTCAGGTGTAGTGACTATATATACTGTAATCTGTAGTGGCCATATATACTGTAATCTGTAGTGACCATATATACTGTAATCTGTAGTGACCATATATACTGTAATCTGTAGTGACCATATATACTGTAATCTGTATTGGCCATATATACTGTCAGGTGTAGTGGCCATATATACTGTAATCTGTAGTGGCCATATATACTGTCAGGTGTAGTGGCCATATATACTGTAATCTGTAGTGGCCATATATACTGTCAGGTGTAGTGACCATATATACTGTAATCTGTAGTGACCATATATACTGTCAGGTGTAGTGACCATATTTACTGTAATCTGTAGTGACCATATATACTGTCAGGTGTAGTGACCATATATACTGTAATCTGTAGTGACCATATATACTATCAGGTGTAGTGACCATATATACTGTAATCTGTAGTGACCATATATACTGTCAGGTGTAGTGACCATATATACTGTAATCTGTAATGGCCATATATACTGTAATCTGTAGTGGCCATATATACTGTCAGGTGTAGTGACCATATATACTGTAATCTGTAGTGGCCATATATACTGTCAGGTGTAGTGACCATATATACTGTAATCTGTAGTGGCCATATATACTGTCAGGTGTAGTGACCATATATACTGTAATCTGTAGTGACCATATATACTGTAATCTGTAGTGGCCATATATACTGTAATCTGTAGTGGCCATATACTGTCAGGTGTAGTGACCATATATACTGTCAGGTGTAGTGGCCATATATACTGTCAGGTGTAGTGGCCATATATACTGTAATCTGTAGTGGCCATATATACTGTAATCTGTAGTGACCATATATACTGTAATCTGTAGTGGCCATATATACTGTAATCTGTAGTGGCCATATATACTGTAATCTGTAGTGACCATATATACTGTCAGGTGTAGTGACCATATATACTGTAATCTGTAGTGGCCATATATACTGTAATCTGTAGTGGCCATATATACTGTCAGGTGTAGTGACCATATATACTGTCAGGTGTAGTGGCCATATATACTGTCAGGTGTAGTGACCATATATACTGTCAGGTGTAGTGACCATATATACTGTCAGGTGTAGTGGCCATATATACTGTAATCTGTAGTGGCCATATATACTGTAATCTGTAGTGGCCATATATACTGTAATCTGTAGTGGCCATATATACTGTAATCTGTAGTGGCCATATATACTGTAATCTGTAGTGGCCATATATACTGTAATCTGTAGTGGCCATATATACTGTAATCTGTAGTGGCCATATATACTGTCAGGTGTAGTGGCCATATATACTGTCAGGTGTAGTGACCATATATACTGTCAGGTGTAGTGACCATATATACTGTCAGGTGTAGTGGCCATATATACTGTAATCTGTAGTGGCCATATATACTGTAATCTGTAGTGGCCATATATACTGTAATCTGTAGTGGCCATATATACTGTCAGGTGTAGTGGCCATATATACTGTCTGTAGTGGCCATATATGCTGTCAGGTGTAGTGGCCATATATGCTGTCAGGTGTAGTGGCCATATATACTGTCAGGTGTCAGGTGTAATCTGGCCATATATACTGTAATCTGTAGTGGCCATATATACTGTCAGGTGTAGTGACCATATATACTGTAATCTGTAGTGGCCATATATACTGTCAGGTGTAGTGACCATATATGTAATCTGTAATCTGTAATCTGTAGTGACCATATATACTGTAATCTGTAGTGGCCATATATACTGTCATCTGTAGTGGCCATATATACTGTCAGGTGTAGTGGCCATATATACTGTCAGGTGTAGTGGCCATATATACTGTCAGGTGTAGTGGCCATATATACTGTGGCCATATCTGTAATCTGTAGTGGCCATAATCTGTAGTGGCCATATATACTGTAATCTGTAGTGACCATATATACTGTAATCTGTAATGACCATATATACTGTAATCTGTAGTGACCATATATACTGTCAGGTGTAGTGACCATATATTTACTGTAATCTGTAGTGACCATATATACTGTCAGGTGTAGTGACCATATATACTGTAATCTGTAGTGACCATATATACTATCAGGTGTAGTGACCATATATACTCTAATCTGTAGTGACCATATATACTGTAATCTGTAGTGACCATATATACTGTAATCTGTAGTGGCCATATACTGTCAGGTGTAGTGACCATATATACTGTCATCTGTAGTGGCCATATATACTGTCAGGTGTAGTGACCATATATCTGTAATCAAATCAAATCAAATCAAATTATTTATATAGCCCTTCGTACATCAGCTGATATCTCAAAGTGCTGTACAGAAACCCAGCCTAAAACCCCAAACAGCAAACAATGCAGGTGTAAAAGCACGGTGGCTAGGAAAAACTCCCTAGAAAGGCCAAAACCTAGGAAGAAACCTAGAGAGGAACCGGGCTATGTGGGGTGGCCAGTCCTCTTCTGGCTGTGCCGGGTAGAGATTATAACAGAAAATGACCAAGATGTTCAAATGTTCATAAATGACCAGCATGGTCAAATAATAATAAGGCAGAACAGTTGAAACTGGAGCAGCAGCACAGTCAGGTGGACTGGGGACAGCAAGGAGCCATCATGTCAGGTAGTCCTGGGGCACGGTCCTAGGGCTCAGGTCCTCCGAGAGAGAGAAAGAAAGAGAGAATTAGAAGAGCATATGTGGGGTGGCCAGTCCTCTTCTGGCTGTGCCGGGTGGAGATTATAACAGAACGTGGCCAAGATGTTCAAATGTTCATAAATGACCAGCATGGTTGAATAATAGTAAGGCAGAACAGTTGAAACTGGAGCAGGAGCATGGCCAGGTGGACTGGGGACAGCAAGGAGTCCTCATGTCAGGTAGTCCTGGGACATGGTCCTGGGGCCCAGGCCAGTTGAAACTGGAGCAGCAGCATGGCCAGGTGGACTGGGGACAGCAAGGAGTCATCATGTCAGGTAGTCCTGGGGCATGGTTCTAGGGCTCAGGTCCTCCGAGAGAGAGAAAGAAGGAGAGAAGGAGAGAATTAGAGAACGCACACTTAGATTTACACAGGACACCTGAATAGGACAGAAGTACTCCAGATAAACAAACTGACCCTAGCCCCCGACACATAAACTACTGCAGCATAAATACTGGAGGCTGAGACAGGAGGGGTCAGGAGACACTGTGGCCCCATCCGAGGACACCCCGGACAGGGCCAAACAGGAAGGATATAACCCCACCCACTTTGCCAAACTTACCATCCTGAGACAAGGCAGCCCCCTCCGACACCACTAGGGGGGACAAATCTGACAACCACCAACTTACCATCCTGAGACAAGGGTTAGAGGCAGAGAATCCCAGTGGAAAGAGCCCACAAAGATCTCCGACCTTTCGGTCCCACAGACCCATATATGACCCACTGTAATGAGTCTTCAGTAAAGACTTAAAGGTTGAGACCATATATAGTTGGCCATATGACTGTAATCTGTAGTGACCATATATACTGTAATCTGTGTTTGGCCATATATACTGTAATGTGTAGTGGCCATATAATGCTGTAAGTCTCAACCCTAGTGACCATATATACTGGAGTAATATGATCAAATTTTTTGGTTCTAGTCAGGATTCTAGTGACCATATATTTACTGTAATCTGTAGTGGCCATATATACTGTAATCTGTAGTAGCCATATATACTGTAGGTGTAGTGACCATATATACTGTAATCTGTAGTGGCCATATATACTGTAGGTGTAGTGACCATATATACTGTCAGGTGTAGTGACCATATATACTGTCAGGTGTAGTGACCATATATACTGTAATCTGTAGTGGCCATATATACTGTAATCTGTAGTGGCCATATATACTGTAATCTGTAGTGGCCATATATACTGTAATCTGTAGTGGCCATATATACTGTAATCTGTAGTGGCCATATATACTGTAATCTGTAGTGGCCATATATACTGTCAGGTGTAGTGGCCATATATACTGTCAGGTGTAGTGGCCATATATACTGTCAGGTGTAGTGGCCATATATACTGTCAGGTGTAGTGGCCATATATACTGTCAGGTGTAGTGGCCATATATACTGTCAGGTGTAGTGGCCATACATACTGTCAGGTGTAGTGGCCATATATACTGTAATCTGTAGTGGCCATATATACTGTCAGGTGTAGTGGCCATATATACTGTCAGGTGTAGTGGCCATATATACTGTCAGGTGTAGTGGCTATATATGCTGTCAGGTGTAGTGGCCATATATACTGTCAGGTGTAGTGGCCATATATACTGTAATCTGTAGTGGCCATATACTGTAATCTGTAGTGACCATATATACTGTAATCTGTAGTGGCCATATATACTGTCAGGTGTAGTGACCATATATACTGTAATCTGTAGTGGCCATATATACTGTCAGGTGTAGTGACTATATATACTGTAATCTGTAGTGGCCATATATACTGTAATCTGTAGTGACCATATATACTGTAATCTGTAGTGACCATATATACTGTAATCTGTATTGGCCATATATACTGTCAGGTGTAGTGGCCATATATACTGTCAGGTGTAGTGGCCATATATACTGTAATCTGTAGTGGCCATATATACTGTCAGGTGTAGTGGCCATATATACTGTAATCTGTAGTGGCCATATATACTGTCAGGTGTAGTGACCATATATACTGTAATCTGTAGTGACCATATATACTGTCAGGTGTAGTGACCATATTTACTGTAATCTGTAGTGACCATATACTGTCAGGTGTAGTGACCATATATACTGTAATCTGTAGTGACCATATATACTATCAGGTGTAGTGACCATATATACTGTAATCTGTAGTGACCATATATACTGTCAGGTGTAGTGACCATATACTGTAATCTGTAATGGCCATATATACTGTAATCTGTAGTGGCCATATATACTGTCAGGTGTAGTGACCATATATACTGTAATCTGTAGTGGCCATATATACTGTCAGGTGTAGTGACCATATATACTGTAATCTGTAGTGGCCATATATACTGTCAGGTGTAGTGACCATATATACTGTAATCTGTAGTGACCATATATACTGTAATCTGTAGTGGCCATATATACTGTAATCTGTAGTGGCCATATACTGTCAGGTGTAGTGACCATATATACTGTCAGGTGTAGTGGCCATATATACTGTCAGGTGTAGTGGCCATATATACTGTAATCTGTAGTGGCCATATATACTGTAATCTGTAGTGACCATATATACTGTAATCTGTAGTGGCCATATATACTGTCAGGTGTAGTGGCCATATATACTGTCAGGTGTAGTGGCCATATATACTGTCAGGTGTAGTGGCTATATATGCTGTCAGGTGTAGTGGCCATATATACTGTCAGGTGTAGTGGCCATATATACTGTAATCTGTAGTGGCCATATATACTGTAATCTGTAGTGGCCATATATGCTGTAATCTGTAGTGGCCATATATACTGTAATCTGTAGTGGCCATATATACTGTAATCTGTAGTGACCATATATACTGTAATCTGTAGTGGCCATATATACTGTCAGGTGTAGTGACCATATATACTGTAATCTGTAGTGGCCATATATACTGTCAGGTGTAGTGACTATATATACTGTAATCTGTAGTGGCCATATATACTGTAATCTGTAGTGACCATATATACTGTAATCTGTAGTGACCATATATACTGTAATCTGTAGTGACCATATATACTGTAATCTGTATTGGCCATATATACTGTCAGGTGTAGTGGCCATATATACTGTCAGGTGTAGTGGCCATATATACTGTAATCTGTAGTGGCCATATATACTGTCAGGTGTAGTGGCCATATATACTGTAATCTGTAGTGGCCATATATACTGTCAGGTGTAGTGACCATATATACTGTAATCTGTAGTGACCATATATACTGTCAGGTGTAGTGACCATATTTACTGTAATCTGTAGTGACCATATATACTGTCAGGTGTAGTGACCATATATACTGTAATCTGTAGTGACCATATATACTATCAGGTGTAGTGACCATATATACTGTAATCTGTAGTGACCATATATACTGTCAGGTGTAGTGACCATATATACTGTAATCTGTAATGGCCATATATACTGTAATCTGTAGTGGCCATATATACTGTCAGGTGTAGTGACCATATATACTGTAATCTGTAGTGGCCATATATACTGTCAGGTGTAGTGACCATATATACTGTAATCTGTAGTGGCCATATATACTGTCAGGTGTAGTGACCATATATACTGTAATCTGTAGTGACCATATATACTGTAATCTGTAGTGGCCATATATACTGTAATCTGTAGTGGCCATATACTGTCAGGTGTAGTGACCATATATACTGTCAGGTGTAGTGGCCATATATACTGTCAGGTGTAGTGGCCATATATACTGTAATCTGTAGTGGCCATATATACTGTAATCTGTAGTGACCATATATACTGTAATCTGTAGTGGCCATATATACTATAATCTGTAGTGGCCATATATACTGTAATCTGTAGTGACCATATATACTGTCAGGTGTAGTGACCATATATACTGTAATCTGTAGTGGCCATATATACTGTAATCTGTAGTGGCCATATATACTGTCAGGTGTAGTGACCATATATACTGTCAGGTGTAGTGGCCATATATACTGTCAGGTGTAGTGACCATATATACTGTCAGGTGTAGTGACCATATATACTGTCAGGTGTAGTGGCCATATATACTGTAATCTGTAGTGGCCATATATACTGTAATCTGTAGTGGCCATATATACTGTAATCTGTAGTGGCCATATACTGTAATCTGTAGTGGCCATATATACTGTAATCTGTAGTGGCCATATATACTGTAATCTGTAGTGGCCATATATACTGTAATCTGTAGTGGCCATATATACTGTCAGGTGTAGTGGCCATATATACTGTCAGGTGTAGTGGCCATATATACTGTCAGGTGTAGTGGCCATATATACTGTCAGGTGTAGTGGCCATATATACTGTCAGGTGTAGTGGCCATATATACTGTCAGGTGTAGTGGCCATATATACTGTAATCTGTAGTGGCCATATATACTGTCAGGTGTAGTGGCCATATATACTGTCAGGTGTAGTGGCCATATATACTGTCAGGTGTAGTGGCTATATATGCTGTCAGGTGTAGTGGCCATATATACTGTCAGGTGTAGTGGCCATATATACTGTAATCTGTAGTGGCCATATATACTGTAATCTGTGAGTGACCATATATACTGTAATCTGTAGTGGCCATATATACTGTCAGGTGTAGTGACCATATATACTGTAATCTGTAGTGGCCATATATACTGTCAGGTGTAGTGACTATATATACTGTAATCTGTAGTGGCCATATATACTGTAATCTGTAGTGACCATATATACTGTAATCTGTAGTGACCATATATACTGTAATCTGTAGTGGCCATATATACTGTCAGGTGTAGTGGCCATATATACTGTCAGGTGTAGTGGCCATATATACTGTCAGGTGTAGTGGCTATATATGCTGTCAGGTGTAGTGGCCATATATACTGTCAGGTGTAGTGGCCATATATACTGTAATCTGTAGTGGCCATATATACTGTAATCTGTAGTGACCATATATACTGTAATCTGTAGTGGCCATATATACTGTCAGGTGTAGTGACCATATATACTGTAATCTGTAGTGGCCATATATACTGTCAGGTGTAGTGACTATATATACTGTAATCTGTAGTGGCCATATATACTGTAATCTGTAGTGACCATATATACTGTAATCTGTAGTGACCATATATACTGTAATCTGTATTGGCCATATATACTGTCAGGTGTAGTGGCCATATATACTGTCAGGTGTAGTGGCCATATATACTGTAATCTGTAGTGGCCATATATACTGTCAGGTGTAGTGGCCATATATACCATGTAACCATCTGTAGTGGACCATATATACTGTCAGGTGTAGTGACCAT
>NC_060179.1:86024226-86079226 GCF_021184085.1 Oncorhynchus gorbuscha
ATTACAGATTACAGTATATATGGTCACTACACCTGACAGTATATATGGTCACTACAGATTAGAGTATATATGGTCACTACACCTGATAGTATATATGGTCACTACAGATTACAGTATATATGGTCACTACACCTGACAGTATATATGGTCACTACAGATTACAGTAAATATGGTCACTACACCTGACAGTATATATGGTCACTACAGATTACAGTATATGGTCACTACACCTGACAGTATGCTCTGGCCACTACAGATTACAGTATATGGCCACTACACCTGACAGTATATATGGCCACTACAGATTACAGTATATATGGCCACTACACCTGACAGTATATATGGCCACTACACCTGACAGTATATATGGCCAATACAGATTACAGTATATATGGTCTACAGATTACAGTATATATGGTCACTACAGATTACAGTATATATGGCCACTACAGATTACAGTATATATAGTCACTACACCTGACAGTATATATGGCCACTACAGATTACAGTATATGGTCACTACACCTGACAGTATATATGGCCACTACAGATTACAGTATATGGTCACCACAGATTACAGTATATATGGCCACTACAGATTACAGTATATATGGCCACTACACCTGACAGTATATATGGCCACTACACCTGACAGCATATATAGCCACTACACCTGACAGTATATATGGCCACTACACCTGACAGTATATATGGCCACTACACCTGACAGTATATGGCCACTACAGATTACAGTATATATGGCCACTACACCTGACAGTATATATGGCCACTACACCTGACAGTATATATGGCCACTACACCTGACAGTATATATGGCCACTACACCTGACAGTATATACTACACCTGACAGTATATATGGTCACTACACCTGACAGTATATGGTCACTACACCTGACAGTATATATGGCCACTACACCTGACAGTATATATGGCACTACAGATTACAGTATATATGGCCACTACAGATTACAGTATATATGGCCACTACAGATTACAGTATATATGGCCACTACAGATTACAGTATATATGGCCACTACAGATTACAGTATATATGGCCACTACAGATTACAGTATATATGGCCACTACAGATTACAGTATATATGGCCACTACACCTGACAGTATATATGGTCACTACACCTGACAGTATATATGGTCACTACACCTGACAGTATATATGGCCACTACACCTGACAGTATATATGGTCACTACACCTGACAGTATATATGGCCACTACAGATTACAGTATATGGCCACTACAGATTACAGTATATATGGTCACTACACCTGACAGTATATATGGTCACTACAGATTACAGTATATATGGCCACTACAGATTACAGTATATATGGCCACTACAGATTACAGTATATATGGTCACTACAGATTACAGTATATATGGCCACTACAGATTACAGTATATATGGCCACTACACCTGACAGTATATATGGCCACTACACCTGACAGTATATATGGTCACTACACCTGACAGTATATGGCCACTACAGATTACAGTATATATGGCCACTACAGATTACAGTATATATGGTCACTACAGATTACAGTATATATGGTCACTACACCTGACAGTATATATGGCCACTACAGATTACAGTATATATGGTCACTACACCTGACAGTATATATGGCCACTACAGATTACAGTATATATGGTCACTACACCTGACAGTATATATGGCCACTACAGATTACAGTATATATGGCCATTACAGATTACAGTATATATGGTCACTACACCTGACAGTATATATGGTCACTACAGATTACAGTATATATGGTCACTACACCTGATAGTATATATGGTCACTACAGATTACAGTATATATGGTCACTACACCTGACAGTATATATGGTCACTACAGATTACAGTAAATATGGTCACTACACCTGACAGTATATATGGTCACTACAGATTACAGTATATATGGTCACTACACCTGACAGTATATATGGCCACTACAGATTACAGTATATATGGCCACTACACCTGACAGTATATATGGCCACAGATTACAGCCACTACACCTGACAGTATATATGGCCACTACACCTGACAGTATATATGGCCAATACAGATTACAGTATATATGGTCACTACAGATTACAGTATATATGGTCACTACAGATTACAGTATATATGGTCACTACAGATTACAGTATATATGGCCACTACAGATTACAGTATATATAGTCACTACACCTGACAGTATATATGGCCACTACAGATTACAGTATATATGGTCACTACACCTGACAGTATATATGGCCACTACAGATTACAGTATATATGGTCACTACAGATTACAGTATATATGGCCACTACAGATTACAGTATATATGGCCACTACAGATTACAGTATATATGGCCACTACAGATTACAGTATATATGGCCACTACAGATTACAGTATATATGGCCACTACACCTGACAGTATATATGGCCACTACACCTGACAGCATATATAGCCACTACACCTGACAGTATATATGGCCACTACACCTGACAGTATATATGGCCACTACACCTGACAGTATATATGGCCACTACAGATTACAGTATATATGGCCACTACACCTGACAGTATATATGGCCACTACACCTGACAGTATATATGGCCACTACACCTGACAGTATATATGGCCACTACACCTGACAGTATATATGGCCACTACACCTGACAGTATATATGGCCACTACACCTGACAGTATATATGGCCACTACACCTGACAGTATATATGGCCACTACAGATTACAGTATATATGGCCACTACAGATTACAGTATATATGGCCACTACAGATTACAGTATATATGGCCACTACAGATTACAGTATATATGGCCACTACAGATTACAGTATATATGGCCACTACAGATTACAGTATATATGGCCACTACAGATTACAGTATATATGGCCACTACACCTGACAGTATATATGGTCACTACACCTGACAGTATATATGGTCACTACACCTGACAGTATATATGGCCACTACACCTGACAGTATATATGGTCACTACACCTGACAGTATATATGGCCACTACAGATTACAGTATATATGGCCACTACAGATTACAGTATATATGGTCACTACACCTGACAGTATATATGGTCACTACAGATTACAGTATATATGGCCACTACAGATTACAGTATATATGGCCACTACAGATTACAGTATATATGGTCACTACAGATTACAGTATATATGGCCACTACAGATTACAGTATATATGGCCACTACACCTGACAGTATATATGGCCACTACACCTGACAGTATATATGGTCACTACACCTGACAGTATATGGCCACTACAGATTACAGTATATATGGCCACTACAGATTACAGTATATATGGTCACTACAGATTACAGTATATATGGTCACTACACCTGACAGTATATATGGCCACTACAGATTACAGTATATATGGTCACTACACCTGACAGTATATATGGCCACTACAGATTACAGTATATATGGTCACTACACCTGACAGTATATATGGCCACTACAGATTACAGTATATATGGCCATTACAGATTACAGTATATATGGTCACTACACCTGACAGTATATATGGTGACTACAGATTACAGTATATATGGTCACTACACCTGATAGTATATATGGTCACTACAGATTACAGTATATATGGTCACTACACCTGACAGTATATATGGTCACTACAGATTACAGTAAATATGGTCACTACACCTGACAGTATATATGGTCACTACAGATTACAGTATATATGGTCACTACACCTGACAGTATATATGGCCACTACAGATTACAGTATATATGGCCACTACACCTGACAGTATATATGGCCACTACAGATTACAGTATATATGGCCACTACACCTGACAGTATATATGGCCACTACACCTGACAGTATATATGGCCAATACAGATTACAGTATATATGGTCACTACAGATTACAGTATATATGGTCACTACAGATTACAGTATATATGGCCACTACAGATTACAGTATATATAGTCACTACACCTGACAGTATATATGGCCACTACAGATTACAGTATATATGGTCACTACACCTGACAGTATATATGGCCACTACAGATTACAGTATATATGGTCACTACAGATTACAGTATATATGGCCACTACAGATTACAGTATATATGGCCACTACACCTGACAGTATATATGGCCACTACACCTGACAGCATATATAGCCACTACACCTGACAGTATATATGGCCACTACACCTGACAGTATATATGGCCACTACACCTGACAGTATATATGGCCACTACAGATTACAGTATATATGGCCACTACACCTGACAGTATATATGGCCACTACACCTGACAGTATATATGGCCACTACACCTGACAGTATATATGGCCACTACACCTGACAGTATATATGGCCACTACACCTGACAGTATATATGGCCACTACACCTGACAGTATATATGGCCACTACACCTGACAGTATATATGGCCACTACAGATTACAGTATATATGGCCACTACAGATTACAGTATATATGGCCACTACAGATTACAGTATATATGGCCACTACAGATTACAGTATATATGGCCACTACAGATTACAGTATATATGGCCACTACAGATTACAGTATATATGGCCACTACAGATTACAGTATATATGGCCACTACACCTGACAGTATATATGGTCACTACACCTGACAGTATATATGGTCACTACACCTGACAGTATATATGGCCACTACACCTGACAGTATATATGGTCACTACACCTGACAGTATATATGGTCACTACAGATTACAGTATATATGGCCACTACAGATTACAGTATATATGGCCACTACAGATTACAGTATATATGGTCACTACACCTGACAGTATATATGGCCACTACAGATTACAGTATATATGGTCACTACACCTGACAGTATATATGGCCACTACAGATTACAGTATATATGGTCACTACACCTGACAGTATATATGGCCACTACAGATTACAGTATATATGGCCATTACAGATTACAGTATATATGGTCACTACACCTGACAGTATATATGGTCACTACAGATTACAGTATATATGGTCACTACACCTGATAGTATATATGGTCACTACAGATTACAGTATATATGGTCACTACACCTGACAGTATATATGGTCACTACAGATTACAGTAAATATGGTCACTACACCTGACAGTATATATGGTCACTACAGATTACAGTATATATGGTCACTACACCTGACAGTATATATGGCCACTACAGATTACAGTATATATGGCCACTACACCTGACAGTATATATGGCCACTACAGATTACAGTATATATGGCCACTACACCTGACAGTATATATGGCCACTACACCTGACAGTATATATGGCCAATACAGATTACAGTATATATGGTCACTACAGATTACAGTATATATGGTCACTACAGATTACAGTATATATGGTCACTACAGATTACAGTATATATGGCCACTACAGATTACAGTATATATAGTCACTACACCTGACAGTATATATGGCCACTACAGATTACAGTATATATGGTCACTACACCTGACAGTATATATGGCCACTACAGATTACAGTATATATGGTCACTACAGATTACAGTATATATGGCCACTACAGATTACAGTATATATGGCCACTACAGATTACAGTATATATGGCCACTACAGATTACAGTATATATGGCCACTACAGATTACAGTATATATGGCCACTACACCTGACAGTATATATGGCCACTACACCTGACAGCATATATAGCCACTACACCTGACAGTATATATGGCCACTACACCTGACAGTATATATGGCCACTACACCTGACAGTATATATGGCCACTACAGATTACAGTATATATGGCCACTACACCTGACAGTATATATGGCCACTACACCTGACAGTATATATGGCCACTACACCTGACAGTATATATGGCCACTACACCTGACAGTATATATGGCCACTACACCTGACAGTATATATGGCCACTACACCTGACAGTATATATGGCCACTACACCTGACAGTATATATGGCCACTACAGATTACAGTATATATGGCCACTACAGATTACAGTATATATGGCCACTACAGATTACAGTATATATGGCCACTACAGATTACAGTATATATGGCCACTACAGATTACAGTATATATGGCCACTACAGATTACAGTATATATGGCCACTACAGATTACAGTATATATGGCCACTACACCTGACAGTATATATGGTCACTACACCTGACAGTATATATGGTCACTACACCTGACAGTATATATGGCCACTACACCTGACAGTATATATGGTCACTACACCTGACAGTATATATGGCCACTACAGATTACAGTATATATGGCCACTACAGATTACAGTATATATGGTCACTACACCTGACAGTATATATGGTCACTACAGATTACAGTATATATGGCCACTACAGATTACAGTATATATGGCCACTACAGATTACAGTATATATGGTCACTACAGATTACAGTATATATGGCCACTACAGATTACAGTATATATGGCCACTACACCTGACAGTATATATGGCCACTACACCTGACAGTATATATGGTCACTACACCTGACAGTATATGGCCACTACAGATTACAGTATATATGGCCACTACAGATTACAGTATATATGGTCACTACAGATTACAGTATATATGGTCACTACACCTGACAGTATATATGGCCACTACAGATTACAGTATATATGGTCACTACACCTGACAGTATATATGGCCACTACAGATTACAGTATATATGGTCACTACACCTGACAGTATATATGGCCACTACAGATTACAGTATATATGGCCATTACAGATTACAGTATATATGGTCACTACACCTGACAGTATATATGGTCACTACAGATTACAGTATATATGGTCACTACACCTGATAGTATATATGGTCACTACAGATTACAGTATATATGGTCACTACACCTGACAGTATATATGGTCACTACAGATTACAGTAAATATGGTCACTACACCTGACAGTATATATGGTCACTACAGATTACAGTATATATGGTCACTACACCTGACAGTATATATGGCCACTACAGATTACAGTATATATGGCCACTACACCTGACAGTATATATGGCCACTACAGAATACAGTATATATGGCCACTACACCTGACAGTATATATGGCCACTACACCTGACAGTATATATGGTCACTACACCTGACAGTATATGGCCACTACAGATTACAGTATATATGGCCACTACAGATTACAGTATATATGGTCACTACAGATTACAGTATATATGGTCACTACACCTGACAGTATATATGGCCACTACAGATTACAGTATATATGGTCACTACACCTGACAGTATATATGGCCACTACAGATTACAGTATATATGGTCACTACACCTGACAGTATATATGGCCACTACAGATTACAGTATATATGGCCATTACAGATTACAGTATATATGGTCACTACACCTGACAGTATATATGGTCACTACAGATTACAGTATATATGGTCACTACACCTGATAGTATATATGGTCACTACAGATTACAGTATATATGGTCACTACACCTGACAGTATATATGGTCACTACAGATTACAGTAAATATGGTCACTACACCTGACAGTATATATGGTCACTACAGATTACAGTATATATGGTCACTACACCTGACAGTATATATGGCCACTACAGATTACAGTATATATGGCCACTACACCTGACAGTATATATGGCCACTACAGAATACAGTATATATGCCACTACACCTGACAGTATATATGGCCACTACACCTGACAGTATATATGGCCAATACAGATTACAGTATATATGGTCACTACAGATTACAGTATATATGGTCACTACAGATTACAGTATATATGGCCACTACAGATTACAGTATATATAGTCACTACACCTGACAGTATATATGGCCACTACAGATTACAGTATATATGGTCACTACACCTGACAGTATATATGGCCACTACAGATTACAGTATATATGGTCACTACAGATTACAGTATATATGGCCACTACAGATTACAGTATATATGGCCACTACAGATTACAGTATATATGGCCACTACAGATTACAGTATATATGGCCACTACAGATTACAGTATATAGCCACTACACCTGACAGTATATATGGCCACTACACCTGACAGCATATATGGCCACTACACCTGACAGTATATATGGCCACTACACCTGACAGTATATATGGCCACTACACCTGACAGTATATATGGCCACTACAGATTACAGTATATATGGCCACTACACCTGACAGTATATATGGCCACTACACCTGACAGTATATATGGCCACTACACCTGACAGTATATATGGCCACTACACCTGACAGTATATATGGCCACTACACCTGACAGTATATATGGCCACTACACCTGACAGTATATATGGCCTGACTACTACACCTGACAGTATATATGGCCACTACAGATTACAGTATATATGGCCACTACAGATTACAGTATATATGGCCACTACAGATTACAGTATATATGGCCACTACAGATTACAGTATATATGGCCACTACACCTGACAGTATATATGGCCACTACAGATTACAGTATATATGGCCACTATAGATGACAGTATATATGGCCACTACAGATTACAGTATATATGGCCACTACAGATTACAGTATATATGGCCACTACAGATTACAGTATATATGGCCACTACAGATTACAGTATATATGGCCACTAAAGATTACAGCATATATGGCCACTACAGATTACAGTATATATGGCCACTACAGATTACAGTATATATGGCCACTACAGATTACAGTATATATGGCCACTACAGATTACAGTATATATGGCCACTACAGATTACAGTATATATGGCCACTACAGATTACAGTATATATGGCCACTACAGATTACAGTATATATGGCCACTACAGATTACAGTATATATGGTCACTACACCTGACAGTATATATGGCCACTACACCTGACAGTATATATGGTCACAACACCTGACAGTATATATGGCCACTACAGATTACAGTATATATGGTCACTACACCTGACAGTATATATGGCCACTACAGATTACAGTATATATGGCCACTACAGATTACAGTATATATGGTCACTACAGATTACAGTATATATGGCCACTACAGATTACAGTATATATGGTCACTACACCTGAAAGTATATATGGCCACTACAGATTACAGTATATATGGTCACTACAGATTACAGTATATATGGCCACTACAGATTACAGTATATATGGTCACTACACCTGACAGCATATATGGCCACTACAGATTACAGTATATATGGTCACTACAGATTACAGTATATATGGCCACTACACCTGACAGTATATATGGCCACTACACCTGACAGTATATATGGCCACTACAGATTACAGTATATATGGCCACTACAGATTACAGTATATATGGCCACTACACCTGACAGTATATATGGCCACTACACCTGACAGTATATATGGTCACTACAGATTACAGTATATATGGTCACTACAGATTACAGTATATATGGCCACTACACCTGACAGTATATATGGTCACTACACCTGACAGTATATATGGTCACTACACCTGACAGTATATATGGCCACTACAGATTACAGTATGGCCACTATAGATTACAGTATATATGGCCACTACACCTGATAGTATATATGGCCACTACAGATTACAGTATATATGGCCACTACAGATTACAGTATATATGGTCACTACAGATTACAGTATATATGGCCACTACACCTGATAGTATATATGGCCACTACACCTGATAGTATATATGGCCACTACAGATTACAGTATATATGGCCACTACAGATTACAGTATATATGGCCACTACAGATTACAGTATATATGGCCACTACACCTGACAGTATATATGGCCACTACAGACTACAGTATATATGGCCACTACACCTGACAGTATATATGGCCACTACAGATTACAGTATATATGGTCACTACAGATTACAGTATATATGGCCACTACAGATTACAGTATATATGGCCACTACACCTGACAGTATATATGGCCACTACACCTGACAGTATATATGGCCACTACAGATTACAGTATATATGGTCACTACATTTTACAGTATATATGGCCACTACACCTGACAGTATATATGGCCACTACAGATTACAGTATATATGGCCACTACAGATTACAGTATATATGGTCACTACAGATTACAGTATATATGGCCACTACACCTGATAGTATATATGGCCACTACAGATTACAGTATATATGGCCACTACAGATTACAGTATATATGGCCACTACAGATTACAGTATATATGGCCACTACACCTGACAGTATATATGGCCACTACAGACTACAGTATATATGGCCACTACACCTGACAGTATATATGGCCACTACAGATTACAGTATATATGGTCACTACAGATTACAGTATATATGGCCACTACAGATTACAGTATATATGGCCACTACACCTGACAGTATATATGGCCACTACACCTGACAGTATATATGGCCACTACAGATTACAGTATATATGGTCACTACATTTTACAGTATATATGGCCACTACACCTGACAGTATATATGGCCACTACAGATTACAGTATATATGGCCACTACAGATTACAGTATATATGGTCACTACAGATTACAGTATATATGGTAACTACAGATTACAGTATATATGGCCACTACACCTGACAGTATATATGGCCACTACAGATTACAGTATATATGGCCACTACAGATTACAGTATATATGGCCACTACAGATTACAGTATATATGGCCACTACAGATTACAGTATATATGGTCACTACAGATTACAGTATATATGGTCACTACAGATTACAGTATATATGGCCACTACAGATTACAGTATATATGGTCACTACAGATTACAGTATATATGGCCACTACACCTGACAGTATATATGGCCACTACACCTGACAGTATATATGGCCACTACAGATTACAGTATATATGGTCACTACATTTTACAGTATATATGGCCACTACACCTGACAGTATATATGGCCACTACAGATTACAGTATATATGGCCACTACAGATTACAGTACAGATTACAGTATATATGGTCACTACAGATTACAGTATATATGGCCACTACACCTGACAGTATATATGGCCACTACAGATTACAGTATATATGGCCACTACAGATTACAGTATATATGGCCACTACAGATTACAGTATATATGGCCACTACAGATTACAGTATATATGGTCACTACAGATTACAGTATATATGGTCACTACAGATTACAGTATATATGGCCACTACAGATTACAGTATATATGGTCACTACAGATTACAGTATATATGGTCACTACAGATTACAGCATATATGGCCACTACACCTGACAGCATATATGGCCACTACACCTGACAGTATATATGGCCACTACAGATTACAGTATATATGGCCACTACAGATTACAGTATATATGGTCACTTCAGATTACAGTATATATGGTCACTACAGATTACAGTATATATGGCCACTACAGATTACAGTATATATGGTCACTACAGATTACAGTATATATGGTCACTACAGATTACAGTATATATGGCCACTACAGATTACAGTATATATGGCCACTACAGATTACAGTATATATGGCCACTACAGATTACTACAGATTACAGTATATATGGCCACTACAGATTACAGTATATATGGCCACTACAGATTACAGTATATGGCCACTACACCTGATAGTATATATGGCCACTACAGATTACAGTATATATGGCCACTACAGATTACAGTATATATGGTCACTACAGATTACAGTATATATGGCCACTACAGATTACAGTATATATGGTCACTACACCTGACAGATTACAGTATATATGGTCACTACAGATTACAGTATATATGGCCACTACAGATTACAGTATATATGGTCACTACACCTGACAGCATATATGGCCACTACAGATTACAGTATATATGGTCACTACAGATTACAGTATATATGGCCACTACAGATTACAGTATATATGGCCACTACACCTGACAGTATATATGGCCACTACAGATTACAGTATATATGGCCACTACAGATTACAGTATATATGGCCACTACACCTGACAGTATATATGGCCACTACACCTGACAGTATATATGGTCACTACAGATTACAGTATATATGGTCACTACAGATTACAGTATATATGGCCACTACACCTGACAGTATATATGGTCACTACACCTGACAGTATATATGGCCACTACAGATTACAGTATATATGGCCACTATAGATTACAGTATATATGGCCACTACACCTGATAGTATATGGCCACTACAGATTACAGTATATATGGCCACTACAGATTACAGTATATATGGTCACTACAGATTACAGTATATATGGCCACTACACTACAGATTACTGATAGTATATATGGCCACTACAGATTACAGTATATATGGCCACTACAGATTACAGTATATATGGCCACTACAGATTACAGTATATATGGCCACTACAGATGACAGTATATATGGCCACTACAGATTACAGTATATATGGTCACTACAGATTACAGTATATATGGCCACTACAGATTACAGTATATATGGCCACTACACCTGACAGTATATATGGCCACTACACCTGACAGTATATATGGCCACTACAGATTACAGTATATATGGTCACTACATTTTACAGTATATATGGCCACTACACCTGACAGTATATATGGCCACTACAGATTACAGTATATATGGCCACTACAGATTACAGTATATATGGTCACTACAGATTACAGTATATATGGCCACTACAGATTACAGTATATATGGCCACTACAGATTACAGTATATATGGCCACTACAGATTACAGTATATGGCCACTACAGATTACAGTATATGGCCACTACACCTGACAGTATATATGGCCACTACACTACAGATTACAGTATATATGGCCACTACAGATTACAGTATATATGGTCACTACAGATTACAGTATATATGGCCACTACAGATTACAGTATATATGGCCACTACACTGACATGGCCACTACAGATTACAGTATATATGGCCACTACAGATTACAGTATATATGGTCACTACATTTTACAGTATATATGGCCACTACACCTGACAGTATATATGGCCACTACAGATTACAGTATATATGGCCACTACAGATTACAGTATATATGGTCACTACAGATTACAGTATATATGGTCACTACAGATTACAGTATATATGGCCACTACACCTGACAGTATATATGGCCACTACAGATTACAGTATATATGGCCACTACAGATTACAGTATATATGGCCACTACAGATTACAGTATATATGGCCACTACAGATTACAGTATATATGGTCACTACAGATTACAGTATATATGGTCACTACAGATTACAGTATATATGGCCACTACAGATTACAGTATATATGGTCACTACAGATTACAGTATATATGGCCACTACACCTGACAGTATATATGGCCACTACACCTGACAGTATATATGGCCACTACAGATTACAGTATATATGGTCACTACATTTTACAGTATATATGGCCACTACACCTGACAGTATATATGGCCACTACAGATTACAGTATATATGGCCACTACAGATTACAGTATATATGGTCACTACAGATTACAGTATATATGGCCACTACAGATTACAGTATATATGGCCACTACACCTGACAGTATATATGGCCACTACAGATTACAGTATATATGGCCACTACAGATTACAGTATATATGGCCACTACAGATTACAGTATATATGGCCACTACAGATTACAGTATATATGGTCACTACAGATTACAGTATATATGGTCACTACAGATTACAGTATATATGGTCACTACAGATTACAGTATATATGGTCACTACAGATTACAGTATATATGGTCACTACAGATTACAGTATATATGGCCACTACAGATTACAGTATATATGGCCACTACACCTGACAGTATATATGGCCACTACAGATTACAGTATATATGGCCACTACAGATTACAGTATATATGGTCACTTCAGATTACAGTATATATGGTCACTACAGATTACAGTATATATGGCCACTACAGATTACAGTATATATGGTCACTACAGATTACAGTATATATGGTCACTACAGATTACAGTATATATGGCCACTACAGATTACAGTATATATGGCCACTACAGATTACAGTATATATGGCCACTACAGATTACAGTATATATGGTCACTACACCTGACAGTATATATGGCCACTACAGATTACAGTATATATGGCCACTACAGATTACAGTATATATGGCCACTACACCTGATAGTATATATGGCCACTACAGATTACAGTATATATGGCCACTACAGATTACAGTATATATGGCCACTACAGATTACAGTATATATGGCCACTACACCTGACAGTATATATGGCCACTACAGACTACAGTATATATGGCCACTACACCTGACAGTATATATGGCCACTACAGATTACAGTATATATGGTCACTACAGATTACAGTATATATGGCCACTACAGATTACAGTATATATGGCCACTACACCTGACAGTATATATGGCCACTACACCTGACAGTATATATGGCCACTACAGATTACAGTATATATGGTCACTACATTTTACAGTATATATGGCCACTACACCTGACAGTATATATGGCCACTACAGATTACAGTATATATGGCCACTACAGATTACAGTATATATGGTCACTACAGATTACAGTATATATGGTAACTACAGATTACAGTATATATGGCCACTACACCTGACAGTATATATGGCCACTACAGATTACAGTATATATGGCCACTACAGATTACAGTATATATGGCCACTACAGATTACAGTATATATGGCCACTACAGATTACAGTATATATGGTCACTACAGATTACAGTATATATGGTCACTACAGATTACAGTATATATGGCCACTACAGATTACAGTATATATGGTCACTACAGATTATGGCCACTACACCTGACAGTATATATGGCCACTACACCTGACAGTATATATGGCCACTACAGATTACAGTATATATGGTCACTACATTTTACAGTATATATGGCCACTACACCTGACAGTATATATGGCCACTACAGATTACAGTATATATGGCCCACAGATTACAGTATATATGGTCACTACACCTTACAGTATATATGGCCACTACACCTGACAGTATATATGGCCACTACAGATTACAGTATATATGGCCACTACAGATTACAGTATATATGGCCACTACAGATTACAGTATATATGGCCACTACAGATTACAGTATATATGGTCACTACAGATTACAGTATATATGGTCACTACAGATTACAGTATATATGGCCACTACAGATTACAGTATATATGGTCACTACAGATTACAGTATATATGGTCACTACACCTTACAGTATATATGGCCACTACACCTGACAGCATATATGGCCACTACACCTGACAGTATATATGGCCACTACAGATTACAGTATATATGGCCACTACAGATTACAGTATATATGGTCACTTCAGATTACAGTATATATGGTCACTACAGATTACAGTATATATGGCCACTACAGATTACAGTATATATGGTCACTACAGATTACAGTATATATGGTCACTACAGATTACAGTATATATGGCCACTACAGATTACAGTATATATGGCCACTACACAGTATATATGGCCACTACAGATTACAGTATATATGGCCACTACAGATTACAGTATATATGGTCACTACACCTGACAGTATATATGGCCACTACACCTGACCGTATATATGGCCACTATAGATTACAGTATATATGGCCACTACAGATTACAGTATATATGGCCACTACACCTGATAGTATATATGGCCACTACACCTGACAGTATATATGGCCACTACACCTGACAGCATATATGGCCACTACACCTGACCGTATATATGGCCACTACAGATTACAGTATATATGGCCACTACAGATTACAGTATATATGGCCACTACAGATTACAGTATATATGGTCACTACAGATTACAGTATATATGGCCACTACACCTGATAGTATATATGGCCACTACAGATTACAGTATATATGGCCACTACAGATTACAGTATATATGGCCACTACAGATTAATAATACAGTATATATGGTCACTACAGATTACAGTATATATGGCCACTACAGATTACAGTATATATGGCCACTACACCTGACAGTATATATGGCCACTACACCTGACAGCATATATGGCCACTACACCTGACCGTATATATGGCCACTACAGATTACAGTATATATGGCCACTACAGATTACAGTATATATGGCCACTACAGATTACAGTATATATGGTCACTACAGATTACAGTATATATGGCCACTACACCTGATAGTATATATGGCCACTACAGATTACAGTATATATGGCCACTACAGATTACAGTATATATGGCCACTACAGATTAATAATACAGTATATATGGTCACTACAGATTACAGTATATATGGCCACTACAGATTACAGTATATATGGTCACTACAGATTACAGTATATATGGCCACTACAGATTACAGTATATATGGTCACTACAGATTACAGTATATATGGTCACTACAGATTACATAATATATGGCCACTACAGATTACAGTATATATGGCCACTACACATTACAGTATATATGGTCACTACAGATTACAGTATATATGGCCACTACAGATTACAGTATATATGGTCACTACACATTACAGAATATATGGCCACTACAGATTACAGTATATATGGCCACTACACATTACAGTATATATGGCCACTACAGATTACAGTATATATGGTCACTACAGATTACAGTATATATGGTCACTACAGATTACAGTATATATGGTCACTACAGATTACAGTATATATGGTCACTACAGATTACAGTATATATGGCCACTACACCAGACTACAGATTACAGTATATATGGCCACTACAGATTACAGTATATATGGCCACTACAGATTACAGTATATATGGCCACTACAGATTACAGTATATATGGCCACTACAGATTACAGTATATATGGCCACTACAGATTACAGTATATATGGTCACTACAGATTACAGTATATATTGTCACTACAGATTACAGTATATATGGTCACTACAGATTACAGCATATATGGCCACTACACCTGACAGCATATATGGCCATACACCTACAGTATATATGGCCACTACAGATTACAGTATATATGGCCACTACAGATTACAGTATATATGGTCACTACAGATTACAGTATATATGGCCACTACAGATTACAGTATATATGGCCACTACAGATTACAGTGTATATGGCCACTACAGATTACAGTATATATGGTCACTACACCTGACAGTATATATGGCCACTACACCTGATATATATGGCCACTATAGATTACAGTATATATGGTCACTACAGATTACAGTATATATGGCCACTACAGAGTATATATGGCCACTACACCTGACAGTATATATGGTCACTACAGCATATATTACACCTGACAGTATATATGGCCACTACAGATTACAGTATATATGGCCACTACAGATTACAGTATATATGGCCACTACACCTGACCGTATATATGGCCACTACAGATTACAGTATATATGGTCACTACAGATTACAGTATATATGGCCACTACACCTGACAGTATATATGGCCACTACACCTGACAGCATATATGGCCACTACACCTGACCGTATATATGGCCACTACAGATTACAGTATATATGGCCACTACACCTGACCGTATATATGGCCACTACACCTGACAGTATATATGGCCACTACACCTGATAGTATATATGGCCACTACAGATTACAGTATATATGGCCACTACAGATTACATTATATATGGCCACTACAGATTACAGTATATATGGCCACTACAGATTACAGTATATATGGTCACTACACCTGACAGTATATATGGCCACTACAGATTACAGTATATATGGCCACTACAGATTACAGTATATATGGTCACTACACCTGACAGTATTACGGCCACTACAGATTACAGTATATATGGCCACTACAGATTACAGTATATATGGCCACTTCACCTGACAGCATATATAGCCACTACACCTGACAGTATATATGGCCACTACACCTGACAGTATATATGGCCACTACACCTGACAGTATATATGGCCACTACAGATTACAGTATATATGGCCACTACACCTGACAGCCACTACACCTGACAGTATATATGGCCACTACACCTGAAAGTATATATGGCCACTACAGATTACAGTATATATGGCCACTACAGATTACAGTATATATGGCCACTACAGATTACAGTATATATGGCCACTACAGATTACAGTATATATGGCCACTACAGATTACATTATATATGGCCACTACAGATTACAGTATATATGGCCACTACAGATTACAGTATATATGGTCACTACACCTGACAGTATATATGGCCACTACAGATTACAGTATATATGGCCACTACAGATTACAGTATATATGGTCACTACACCTGACAGTATATACGGCCACTACAGATTACAGTATATATGGCCACTACAGATTACAGTATATATGGCCACTTCACCTGACAGCATATATAGCCACTACACCTGACAGTATATATGGCCACTACACCTGACAGTATATATGGCCACTACACCTGACAGTATATATGGCCACTACAGATTACAGTATATATGGCCACTACACCTGACAGTATATATGGCCACTACACCTGACAGTATATATGGCCACTACACCTGAAAGTATATATGGCCACTACAGATTACAGTATATATGGCCACTACAGATTACAGTATATATGGCCACTATAGATGACAGTATATATGGCCACTACAGATTACAGTATATATGGTCACTACACCTGATAGTATATATGGCCACTACAGATTACAGTATATATGGCCACTACAGATTACAGTATATATGGCCACTACACCTGACAGTATATATGGCCACTACAGATTACAGTATATATGGCCACTACACCTGACAGTATATATGGCCACTACAGATTACAGTATATATGGTCACTACAGATTACAGTATATATGGCCACTACACCTGACAGTATATATGGCCACTACAGATTACAGTATATATGGACACTACATATTACAATATATATGGCCACTACAGATTACAGTATATATGGTCACTACACCTGACAGTATATATGGCCACTACAGATTACAGTATATATGGCCACTACACCTGACAGTATATATGGCCACTACACCTGACCGTATATATGGCCACTACACCTGACCGTATATATGGCCACTATAGATTACAGTATATATGGCCACTACACCTGATAGTATATATGGCCACTACAGATTACAGTATATATGGCCACTACAGATTACAGTATATATGGCCACTACACCTGACAGTATATATGGCCACTACAGATTACAGTATATATGGTCACTACAGATTACAGTATATATGGCCACTACACCTGACAGTATATATGGCCACTACACCTGACAGTATATATGGCCACTACAGATTACAGTATATATGGCCACTACAGATTACAATATATATGGCCACTACAGATTACAGTATATATGGCCACTACAGATTACAGTATATATGGCCACTACAGATTACAGTATATATGGCCACTACAGATTACAGTATATATGGTCTCTACAGATTACAGTATATATGGCCACTACAGATTACAGTATATATGGTCACTACAGATTACAATATATATGGCCACTACAGATTACAATATATATGGCCACTACAGATTACAGTATATATGGCCACTACACCTGACAGTATATGTGGTCACTACAGATTACAGTATATATGGCCACTACAGATTACAGTATATATGGCCACTACAGATTACAGTATATATGGTCACTACAGATTACAGTATATATGGCCACTACAGATTACAGTATATATGGCCACTACAGATTACAGTATATATGGTCAATACAGATTACAGTATATATGGCCACTACAGATTACAGTATATATGGCCACTACACCTGACAGTATATATGGCCACTACAGATTACAGTATATATGGCCACTACAGATTACAGTATATATGGTCACTACAGATTACAGTATATATGGCCACTACACCTGACAGTATATATGGCCACTACAGATTACAGTATATATGGCCACTACACCTGACAGTATATATGGTCACTACACCTGATAGTATATATGGTCACTACAGATTACTACAGTTGGTTCGTGGTTGTGACAACCTGCCTTATGAGCTGTTAGGTTGTTGGTTCGTGGTAGTGACAACCTGCCTTATGAGCTGTCAGGTTGTTGGTTCGTGGTAGTGACAAACTACCTTATGAGCTGTTAGGTTGTTGGTTCGTGGTAGTGACAACCTGCTTCATGAGCTGTCAGGTTGTTGGTTCATTATTAGGCAGGTTGTCACTACGAGCTGTCACGTTGTTGGTTCATTATAGTGACAACCTGCCTTATGAGCTGTCAGGTTGTTGGTTCATTATAGTGACAACCTGCCTTATGAGCTGTCAGGTTGTTGGTTCGTTGTAGTGACAACCTGCCTTATGAGCTGTCACGTTGTTGGTTCGTTGTAGTGACAACCTGTCTTATGAGCTGTCAGGTTGTTGGTTCATTATAGTGACAACCTGCCTTATGAGCTGTCAGGTTGTTGGTTCGTTGTAGTGACAACCTGTCTTATGAGCTGTCACGTTGTTGGTTCGTTGTAGTGACAACCTGCCTTATGAGCTGTCACGTTGTTGGTTCGTTGTAGTGACAACCTGCCTTATGAGCTGTCAGGTTGTTGGTTCATTATAGTGACAACCTGCCTTATGAGCTGTCAGGTTGTTGGTTCATTGTAGTGACAACCTGCCTTATGAGCTGTCACGTTGTTGGTTCGTTGTAGTGACAACCTGCCTTATGAGCTGTCAGGTTGTTGGTTCATTATAGTGACAACCTGCCTTATGAGCTGTCACGTTGTTGGTTCGTTGTAGTGACAACCTGCCTTATGAGCTGTCAGGTTGTTGGTTCATTATAGTGACGACCTGCCTTATGAGCTGTCAGGTTGTTGGTTCGTTGTAGTGACAACCTGCCTTATGAGCTGTCAGGTTGTTGGTTCATTATAGTGACAACCTGCCTTATGAGCTGTCAGGTTGTTGGTTCATTGTAGTGACAACCTGCCTTATGAGCTGTCAGGTTGTTGGTTCGTTGTAGTGACAAACTACCTTATGAGCTGTCAGGTTGTTGGTTCGTTGTCGTGACAACCTGCCTTATGAGCTGTCAGGTTGTTGGTTCTTTGTAGTGACAACCTGCCTTATGAGCTGTTAGGTTGTTGGTTCGTGGTAGTGACAACCTGCCTTATGAGCTGTCAGGTTGTTGGTTCGTTGTAGTGACAACCTGCCTTATGAGCTGTCAGGTTGTTGGTTCTTTGTAGTGACAACCTGCCTTATGAGCTGTCAGGTTGTTGGTTCTTTGTAGTGACAACCTGCCTTATGAGCTGTCAGGTTGTTGGTTCTTTGTAGTGACAACCTGCCTTATGAGCTGTCAGGTTGTTGGTTCTTTGTAGTGACAACCTGCCTTATGAGCTGTCAGGTTGTTGGTTCTTTGTAGTGACAACCTGCCTTATGAGCTGTCAGGTTGTTGGTTCTTTGTAGTGACAACCTGCCTTATGAGCTGTTAGGTTGTTGGTTTGTTGTAGTGACAACCTGCCTTATGAGCTGTCAGGTTGTTGGTTCGTGCGAAGTGACAACCTGCCTTATGAGCTGTCAGGTTGTTGGTTCTTTGTAGTGACAACCTGCCTTATGAGCTGTCAGGTTGTTGGTTCTTTGTAGTGACAACCTGCCTTATGAGCTGTCAGGTTGTTGGTTAATTGTAGTGACAACCTGCCTTATGAGCTGTCAGGTTGTTGGTTCTTTGTAGTGACAACCTGCCTTATGAGCTGTCAGGTTGTTGGTTCTTTGTAGTGACAACCTGCCTTATGAGCTGTTAGGTTGTTGGTTCTTTGTAGTGACAACGTGCCTTATGAGCTGTCAGGTTGTTGGTTAATTGTAGTGACAACCTGCCTTATGAGCTGTTAGGTTGTTGGTTAATTGTAGTGACAACGTGCCTTATGAGCTGTCAGGTTGTTGGTTAATTGTAGTGACAACGTGCCTTATGAGCTGTCAGGTTGTTGGTTCATTATAGTGACAACCTGCCTTATGATCTGTCAGGTTGTTGGTTAATTGTAGTGACAACCTGCCTTATGAGCTGTCAGGTTGTTGGTTAATTGTAGTGACAACCTGCCTTATGAGCTGTCAGGTTGTTGGTTCATTATAGTGACAACCTGCCGTATGAGCTGTCAGGTTGTTGGTTAATTGTAGTGACAACGTGCCTTATGAGCTGTCAGGTTGTTGGTTAATTGTCGTGACAACCTGCCTTATGAGCTGTCAGGTTGTTGGTTAATTGTAGTGACAAACTACCTTATGAGCTGTCAGGTTGTTGGTTCTTTGTAGTGACAACCTGCCTTATGAGCTGTCAGGTTGTTGGTTAATTGTAGTGACAACGTGCCTTATGAGCTGTCAGGTTGTTGGTTAATTGTCGTGACAACCTGCCTTATGAGCTGTCAGGTTGTTGGTTAATTGTAGTGACAAACTACCTTATGAGCTGTCAGGTTGTTGGTTCTTTGTAGTGACAACCTGCCTTATGAGCTGTCAGGTTGTTGGTTCATTATAGTGACAACCTGCCTTATGAGCTGTCAGGTTGTCAGGTTGTTGGTTCATTATAATGACAACCTGCCTTATGAGCTGTCAGGTTGGATAAAGCACTAAATAAACTTCAGTTAGTGCTAAATACGGCTGCTAGAATCCTGACTAGAACCAAAAAATGTGATCATATTACTCCAGTGCTAGCCTCCCTACACTGGCTTCCTGTCAAAGCAAGGGCTGATTTCAAGGTTTTACTGCTAACCTACAAAGCATTACATGGGCTTGCTCCTACCTATCTCTCTGACGCAAACTCGGTCTCAGCCTTTAAGTCTTTACTGAAGACTCATGTCACCAGAACATCTCAATGTGTCAGCTCAACCCAAACAGGATAAGAGCACCAGAACATCTCAATGTGTCAGCTCAACCCAAACAGGATAAGAGCACCAGAACATCTCAATGTGTCAGCTCAACCCAAACAGGATAAGAGCACCAGAACATCTCAATGTGTCAGCTCAACCCAAACAGGATAAGAGCACCAGAACATCTCAATGTGTCAGCTCAACCCAAACAGGATAAGAGCACCAGAACATCTCAATGTGTCAGCTCAACCCAAACAGGATAAGAGCACCAGAACATCTCAATGTGTCAGCTCAACCCAAACAGGATAAGAGCACCAGAACATCTCAATGTGTCAGCTCAACCCAAACAGGATAAGAGCACCAGAACATCTCAATGTGTCAGCTCAACCCAAACAGGATAAGAGCACCAGAACATCTCAATGTGTCAGCTCAACCCAAACAGGATAAGAGCACCAGAACATCTCAATGTGTCAGCTCAACCCAAACAGGATAAGAGCACCAGAACATCTCAATGTGTCAGCTCAACCCAAACAGGATAAGAGCACCAGAACATCCCAATGTGTCAGCTCAACCCAAACAGGATAAGAGCACCAGAACATCTCAATGTGTCAGCTCAACCCAAACAGGATAAGAGCACCAGAACATCTCAATGTGTCAGCTCAACCCAAACAGGATAAGAGCACCAGAACATCTCAATGTGTCAGCTCAACCCAAACAGGATAAGAGCACCAGAACATCTCAATGTGTCAGCTCAACCCAAACAGGATAAGAGCACCAGAACATCTCAATGTGTCAGCTCAACCCAAACAGGATAAGAGCACCAGAACATCTCAATGTGTCAGTTCAACCCAAACAGGATAAGAGCACCAGAACATCCCAATGTGTCAGCTCAACCCAAACAGGATAAGAGCACCAGAACATCTCAATGTGTCAGCTCAACCCAAACAGGATAAGAGCACCAGAACATCCCAATGTGTCAGCTCAACCCAAACAGGATAAGAGCACCAGAACATCTCAATGTGTCAGCTCAACCCAAACAGGATAAGAGCACCAGAACATCTCAATGTGTCAGCTCAACCCAAACAGGATAAGAGCACCAGAACATCCCAATGTGCATCACAAATGCAGTGAGCCAGAAGAAGGTGATGTTTGAGTCAGGCAGACATATTGGACCATACAGCACTGAACAAGAGCAAATTGAAATGCTTTGTGTTCCTAGCTCCAACAGTACAGTACTATCTAATCAGCTATTGAACAGCTACCAAAAATTCAAGTGTACATTCATCATAAAAATTCATAGTTGATATTTCAACCTATTGTACGTGTTTACAGGTCTGTATTTCCTCAACACATGAAGATATCCTAATGCTGTTTGTTTACGTAGGGCAGACAATTGACTACTTGTATTTCCACATTTTAGCAATATCAGAGCTTGCAATATTGGGTTACCTGAGCTCAACACCCCCCCCCACAACCATCCATTTCATATATGGGTGACCTTAGAGATATGGAAAGACATGGTTGTGCTTTGTTATACCCCGGGTAGGGGTATCTAAAAAACTAACGCCATTTTTGAGGATTAGCCACCAGCCAACCAGAAGGATTCCCAATTAACTGCAGATTCCAGCCCTGGCCGGCTCGATTCCCTGGAATGTCTACCTCCCAGGATCAGGGTATAACTATTCCATCTGCAGGCATCTCATTCCTTCATCCAAGTATTTTTTTTTTTTTTTTTTTTTTTTTTTTTTTTTTCACCTTTATTTAACCAGGTAGGCTAGTTGAGAACAAGTTCTCAATTGCAACTGTGACCTGGCCAAGATAAAGCATAGCAGTGTGAACAGACAACACAGAGTTACACATGGAGAAAACAACAACACAGAGTTACACATGGAGTAAACAATTAACAAGTCAATAACACAGTAGAAAAAAAGGGTCAGTCTATATACAATGTGTGCAAAATGCATGAGGAGGTAGGCGAATAATTCAGTTAGCTGCTCAGATAGCTGATGTTTGAAGTTGGTGAGGGAGATGAAAGTCTCCAACTTCAGCGATTTTTGCAATTCGTTCCAGTCACAGGCAGCAGAGTACTGGAAGGAAAGGCGGCCAAATGAGGCGTTGGCTTTAGGGATGATCAGTGAGATACACCTGCTGGAGCGCGTGCTACGGATGGGTGTTGCCATCGTGACCAGTGAACTGAGATAAGGTGGAGCTTTACCTAGCATGTATTATCCAAGTAACGTTTAGCTCAGCACTGGTATTAAAAATCAAATCAAAATCAAATCAAATCAAATTTTATTGTCACATACACATGGTTAGCAGATGTTAATGCGAGTGTAGCGAAATGCTTGTGCTTCTAGTTCCGACAATGCAGTGATAACCAACAAGTAATCTAACTAACAATTCCAAAACTACTGTCTTATACACAGTGTAAGGGGATAAGGAACATGTACATAAGGATATATGAATGAGTGATGGTACAGAGCAGCATACAGTAGATGGTATCGAGTACAGTATATACATATGAGATGAGTATGTAGACAAAGTAAACAAAGTGGCATAGTTAAAGTGGCTAGTGATACATGTGTTACATAAGGATGCAGTCGATGTTGTAGAGTACAGTATATACATATGTATATGAGATGAATAATGTAGGGTAAGTAACATTATATAAGGTAGCATTGTTTAAAGTGGCTAGTGATATATTTACATCATTTCCCATCAATTCCCATTATTAAAATGGCTGGAGTTGGGTCAGTGTCAATGACAGTGTGTTGGCAGCAGCCACTCAATGTTAGTGGTGGCTATTTAACAGTCTGATGGCCTTGAGATAGAAGCTGTTTTTCAGTCTCTCGGTCCCAGCTTTGATGCACCTGTACTGACCTCGCCTTCTGGATGATAGCGGGGTGAACAGGCAGTGGTTCGGGTGGTTGATGTCCTTGATGATCTTTATGGCCTTCCTGTAACAACGGGTGGTGTAGGTGTCCTGGAGGGCAGGTAGTTTGCCCCCGGTGATGCGTTGTGCAGTCCTCACTACCCTCTGGAGAGCCTTACGGTTGAGGGCGGAGCAGTTGCCGTACCAGGCGGTGATACAGCCCGTCAGGATGCTCTCGATTGTGCATCTGTAGAAGTTTGTGAGTGCTTTTGGTGACAAGCCGAATTTCTTCAGCCTCCTGAGGTTGAATAGGCGCTGCTGCGCCTTCTTCACGACGCTGTCAGTGTGAGTGGACCAATTCAGTTTGTCTGTGATGTGTATGCCGAGGAACTTAAAACTAGCTACCCTCTCCACTACTGTTCCATCGATGTGGATAGGGGGTGTTCCCTCTGCTGTTTCCTGAAGTCCACAATCATCTCCTTAGTTTTGTTGACGTTGAGTGTGAGGTTATTTTCCTGACACCACACTCCAGGGCCCTCACCTCCTCCCTGTAGGCCGTCTCGTCGTTGTTGGTAATCAAGCCTACCACTGTTGTGTCGTCCGCAAACTTGATGATTGAGTTGGAGGCGTGCGTGGCCACGCAGTCGTGGGTGAACAGGGAGTACAGGAGAGGGCTCAGAACGCACCCTTGTGGGGCCCCCGTGTTGAGGATCAGCGGGGAGGAGATGTTGTTGCCTACCCTCACCACCTGGGGGCGGCCCGTCAGGAAGTCCAGTACCCAGTTGCACAGGGCGGGGTCGAGACCCAGGGTCTCGAGCTTGATGACGAGCTTGGAGGGTACTATGGTGTTGAATGCCGAGCTGTAGTCGATGAACAGCATTCTCACATAGGTATTCCTCTTGTCCAGGTGGGTTAGGGCAGTGTGCAGTGTGGTTGAGATTGCATCGTCTGTGGACCTATTTACTAAGTAGGACTGGGAATTGCCAGGGAACCTCATGATACAGTCACCATACTTAGGTGCCGATACGTACTGTGATTCTTACCATTATATATGTACTGCGATTCAATACGCCAATTTTATTGTGATTTGATGAATCACTATATGGTGTGTCTGTAGCAGAAAGAGGACAGAGAGCAGTGAAACGAGTTCGGATCAGTCATGGAAATATAACTACATGTTGGCTCACTATTTAAAAGAAAATGGAGAACTAGCTATAGGATGCCGAAGATACAGCCGACTAGCACTCCCTAATGCTACCTAACAACAACAGGCTATAGGATGCTGAAGATACAGCCGACTAGCACTCCCTAATGCTACCTAACAACAAAAGGCTATAGGATGCTGAAGATGCAGCCAACTAGCACTCCCTAATGCTACCTAACAACAACAGGCTATAGGATGCTGAAGATACAGCCAACTAGCACTCCCTAATGCTACCTAACAACAACAGGCTATAGGATGCTGAAGATGCAGCCAACTAGCACTCCCTAATGCTACCTAACAACAACAGGCTATAGGATGCTGAAGATACAGCCAACTAGCACTCCCTAATGCTACCTAACAACAACAGGCTATAGGATGCCGAAGATACAGCCAACTAGCACTCCCTAATGCTACCTAACAACAAAAGGCTATAGGATGCTGAAGATGCAGCCAACTAGCACTCCCTAATGCTACCTAACAACAACAGGCTATAGGATGCTGAAGATGCAGCCAACTAGCACTCCCTAATGCTACCTAACAACAACAGGCTATAGGATGCTGAAGATGCAGCCAACTAGCACTCCCTAATGCTACCTAACAACAAAAGGCTATAGGATGCCGAAAATACAGCCAACTAGCGCTCAATAATGCTACCTGACGCTACCTAACAACAACAACAACAGGCTATAGGATGCCGAAGATACAGCCAACTAGCGCTCAATAATGCTACCTGGCGCTACCTGACAACAGGCTATAGGATGCCGAAGATACAGCCAACTAGCGCTCAATAATGCTACCTGGCGCTACCTGACAACAGGCTATAGGATGCCGAAGATACAGCCAACTAGCGCTCAATAATGCTACCTGCCGCTACCTGACAACAACAGGCTATAGGATGCCGAAGATACAGCCAACTAGCGCTCAATAATGCTACCTGGCGCTACCTGACAACAACAGGCTATAGGATGCCGAAGATACAGCCAACTAGCGCTCAATAATGCTACCTGGCGCTACCTGACAACAACAGGCTATAGGATGCCGAAGATACAGCCAACTAGCGCTCAATAATGCTACCTGGCGCTACCTGACAACAACAGGCTATAGGATGCCGAAGATACAGCCAACTAGCGCTCAATAATGCTACCTGGCGCTACCTGACAACAACAACAGCAGGCTATAGGATGCCGAAGATACAGCCAACTAGCGCTCAATAATGCTACCTGGCGCTACCTGACAACAACAACAACAGGCTATAGGATGCCGAAGATACAGCCAACTAGCGCTCAATAATGCTACCTGGCGCTACCTGACAACAACAGGCTATAGGATGCCGAAGATACAGCCAACTAGCGCTCAATAATGCTACCTGGCGCTACCTGACAACAACAACAGCAGGCTATAGGATGCCGAAGATACAGCCAACTAGCGCTCAATAATGCTACCTGGCGCTACCTGACAACAACAACAACAGGCTATAGGATGCCGAAGATACAGCCAACTAGCGCTCAATAATGCTACCTGACGCTACCTAACAACAACAACAAACGCCCTATCCTCAGCCCAGTGTGAACAGCTTACAACAGACAGACAGGTGGGTCATGAGACCAGATACTCACACTGGATTGGACCTGCGTCCCCGGTTCCCCTTCCTGCCGATGACAGGAGTGCCGAAGTGCTCAGGGTTGGTGAGAGGAAGGCGATCTAGTGTCTGGAACAGAGACCAACAGCAAACAGCAGGTTAGAGCTGGGGGACAGGTTAGAGTTGGGGGACAGGTTAGAGTTGGGGGACAGGTTAGAGCTGGGGGACAGGTTAGAGCTGGGGGACAGGTTAGAGTTGGGGGACAGGTTAGAGCTGGGGGACAGGATAGAGCTGGGGGACAGGTTAGAGTTGGGGGACAGGTTAGAGCTGGGGGGGACAGGTTAGAGAGAGCTGGGAGACAGGTTAGAGAGAGCTGGGAGACAGGTTAGAGAGAGCTGGGAGACAGGTTAGAGAGAGCTGGGAGACAGGTTAGAGAGAGCTGGGAGACAGGTTAGAGAGAGCTGGGAGACAGGTTAGAGAGAGCTGGGAGACAGGTTAGAGAGAGCTGCGAGACAGGTTAGAGAGAGCTGGGAGACAGGTTAGAGAGAGCTGGGGGAGAGGTTAGAGAGAGCTGGGGGAGAGGTTAGAGAGAGCTGGGGGAGAGGTTAGAGAGAGCTGGGAGACAGGTTAGAGAGAGCTGGGAGACAGGTTAGAGCTGGGAGACAGGTTAGAGCTGGGAGACAGGTTAGAGAGAGCTGGGGGAGAGGTTAGAGAGAGCTGGGGGAGAGGTTAGAGAGAGCTGGGGGAGAGGTTAGAGAGAGCTGGGAGACAGGTTAGAGAGAGCTGGGAGACAGGTTAGAGAGAGCCGGGAGACAGGTTAGAGAGAGCCGGGAGACAGGTTAGAGAGAGCCGGGAGACAGGTTAGAGAGAGCCGGGAGACAGGTTAGAGAGAGCTGGGAGACAGGTTAGAGAGAGCTGGGAGACAGGTTAGAGAGAGCTGGGGGAGAGGTTAGAGAGAGCTGGGGGAGAGGTTAGAGAGAGCTGGGGGAGAGGTTAGAGAGAGCTGGGAGACAGGTTAGAGAGAGCTGGGAGACAGGTTAGAGAGAGCTGGGAGACAGGTTAGAGAGAGCTGGGAGACAGGTTAGAGAGAGCTGGGAGACAGGTTAGAGAGAGCTGGGAGACAGGTTAGAGAGAGCTGGGAGACAGGTTAGAGAGAGCTGGGGAGAGGTTAGAGAGAGCTGGGGGACAGGTTAGAGAGAGCTGGGGGAGAGGTTAGAGAGAGCTGGGAGACAGGTTAGAGAGAGCTGGGGGACAGGTTAGAGAGAGCTGGGAGACAGGTTAGAGAGAGCTGGGAGACAGGTTAGAGAGAGCTGGGGGACAGGTTAGAGAGAACTGGGGGACAGGTTAGAGAGCTGGGGGACAGGTTAGAGAGAGCTGGGAGACAGGTTAGAGAGAGCTGGGAGACAGGTTAGAGAGAGCTGGGAGACAGGTTAGAGCTGGGAGACAGGTTAGAGCTGGGAGACAGGTTAGAGCTGGGAGACAGGTTAGAGCTGGGAGACAGGTTAGAGCTGGGAGACAGGTTAGAGCTGGGGGGGACAGGTTAGAGCTGGGGGGACAGGTTAGAGAGAGCTGGGGGACAGGTTAGAGAGAGCTGGGGGAGAGGTTAGAGAGAGCTGGGGGAGAGGTTAGAGAGAGCTGGGGGAGAGGTTAGAGAGAGCTGGGGGAGAGATTAGAGAGAGCTGGGGGACAGGTTAGAGAGAGCTGGGGGAGAGGTTAGAGAGAGCTGGGGGACAGGTTAGAGAGAGCTGGGAGACAGGTTAGAGAGAGCTGTGGGACAGGTTAGAGAGAGCTGTGGGACAGGTTAGAGAGAGCTGTGGGACAGGTTAGAGAGAGCTGGGAGGCAGGTTAGAGCTGGGAGACATGTTAGAGCTGGGAGACATGTTAGAGCTGGGAGACATGTTAGAGCTGGGAGACATGTTAGAGCTGGGGGACAGGTTAGAGCGAGCTGGGGGACAGGTTAGAGAGAGCTGTGGGACAGGTTAGAGAGAGCTGGGGGACAGGTTAGAGAGAGCTGTGGGACAGGTTAGAGAGAGCTGTGGGACAGGTTAGAGAGAGCTGGGAGACAGGTTAGGTGACTGGTTCATTTATAATAATAGACAGACAGGTTAGGTGACTGGTTCATTTATAACAATAGACAGACAGGTTAGGTGACTGGTTCATTTATAACAATAGACAGACAGGTTAGGTGACTGGTTCATTTATAACAATAGACAGACAGGTTAGAGCTGAGAGGTGACTGGTTCATTTATAACAATAGACAGACAGGTTAGGTGACTGGTTCATTTATAACAATAGACAGACAGGTTAGGTGACTGGTTCATTTATAATAATAGACAGACAGGTTAGAGCTGAGAGGTGACTGGTTCATTTATAACACTAGACAGACAGGTTAGGTGACTGGTTCATTTATTACACTAGACAGACAGGTTAGGTGACTGGTTCATTTATAACAATAGACAGACAGGTTAGGTGACTGGTTCATTTATAACAATAGACAGACAGGTTAGGTGACTGGTTCATTTATAACAATAGACAGACAGGTTAGGTGACTGGTTCATTTATAACAATAGACAGACAGGTTAGGTGACTGGTTCATTTATAACAATAGACAGACAGGTTAGGTGACTGGTTCATTTATAACAATAGACAGACAGGTTAGGTGACTGGTTCATTTATAACAATAGACAGACAGGTTAGGTGACTGGTTCATTTATAACAATAGACAGACAGGTTACGTAGAATGTATGCACACATGACTGTAAGTCGCTTTGGATAAAAGCGTCTGCTAAATGGCATATATTATTATTATTATATTATTAGGTGACTGGTTCATTTATAACACTAGACAGACAGGTTAGGTGACTGGTTCATTTATAACACTAGACAGACAGGTTAGGTGACTGGTTCATTTATAATAATAGACAGACAGGTTAGGTGACTGGTTCATTTATAACAATAGACAGACAGGTTAGGTGACTGGTTCATTTTTAACAATAGACAGACAGGTTAGAGCTGAGAGGTGACTGGTTCATTTATAACAATAGACAGACAGGTTAGGTGACTGGTTCATTTATAATAATAGACAGACAGGTTAGGTGACTGGTTCATTTATAACACTAGACAGACAGGTTAGGTGACTGGTTCATTTATAATAATAGACAGACAGGTTAGGTGACTGGTTCATTTATAACAATAGACAGACAGGTTAGGTGACTGGTTCATTTATAACAATAGACAGACAGGTTAGAGCTGAGAGGTGACTGGTTCATTTATAACACTAGACAGACAGGTTAGGTGACTGGTTCATTTATAACAATAGACAGACAGGTTAGGTGACTGGTTCATTTATAACAATAGACAGACAGGTTAGGTGACTGGTTCATTTATAACAATAGACAGACAGGTTAGGTGACTGGTTCATTTATAATAATAGACAGACAGGTTAGGTGACTGGTTCATTTATAACAATAGACAGACAGGTTAGGTGACTGGTTCATTTATAACAATAGACAGACAGGTTAGGTGACTGGTTCATTTTTAACAATAGACAGACAGGTTAGAGCTGAGAGGTGACTGGTTCATTTATAACAATAGACAGACAGGTTAGGTGACTGGTTCATTTATAATAATAGACAGACAGGTTAGGTGACTGGTTCATTTATAATAATAGACAGACAGGTTAGGTGACTGGTTCATTTATAACAATAGACAGACAGGTTAGGTGACTGGTTCATTTATAACAATAGACAGACAGGTTAGGTGACTGGTTCATTTATAATAATAGACAGACAGGTTAGGTGACTGGTTCATTTATAACACTAGACAGACAGGTTAGGTGACTGGTTCATTTATAACACTAGACAGACAGGTTAGGTGACTGGTTCATTTATAACACTAGACAGACAGGTTAGGTGACTGGTTCATTTATAATAATAGACAGACAGGTTAGGTGACTGGTTCATTTATAACAATAGACAGACAGGTTAGGTGACTGGTTCATTTATAACAATAGACAGACAGGTTAGAGCTGAGAGGTGACTGGTTCATTTATAACACTAGACAGACAGGTTAGGTGACTGGTTCATTTATAACAATAGACAGACAGGTTAGGTGACTGGTTCATTTATAACAATAGACAGACAGGTTAGGTGACTGGTTCATTTATAACAATAGACAGGCAGGTTAGGTGACTGGTTCATTTATAATAATAGACAGACAGGTTAGGTGACTGGTTAATTTATAACAATAGACAGACAGGTTAGGTGACTGGTTCATTTATAACAATAGACAGACAGGTTAGGTGACTGGTTCATTTATAACAATAGACAGACAGGTTAGGTGACTGGTTCATTTATAACAATAGACAGACAGGTTAGGTGACTGGTTCATTTATAACAATAGACAGACAGGTTAGGTGACTGGTTCATTTATAACACTAGACAGACAGGTTAGGTGACTGGTTAATTTATAACACTAGACAGACAGGTTAGGTGACTGGTTCATTTATAACACTAGACAGACAGGTTAGGTGACTGGTTCATTTATAATAATAGACAGACAGGTTAGGTGACTGGTTCATTTATAACAATAGACAGACAGGTTAGGTGACTGGTTCATTTATAATAATAGACAGACAGGTTAGGTGACTGGTTCATTTATAACAATAGACAGACAGGTTAGGTGACTGGTTCATTTATAACAATAGACAGACAGGTTAGGTGACTGGTTCATTTATAACAATAGACAGACAGGTTAGGTGACTGGTTCATTTATAACAATAGACAGACAGGTTAGGTGACTGGTTCATTTATAATAATAGACAGACAGGTTAGGTGACTGGTTCATTTATAACAATAGACAGACAGGTTAGGTGACTGGTTCATTTATAACAATAGACAGACAGGTTAGGTGACTGGTTCATTTATAACAATAGACAGACAGGTTAGGTGACTGGTTCATTTATAACAATAGACAGACAGGTTAGGTGACTGGTTCATTTATAACAATAGACAGACAGGTTAGGTGAGTGGTTCATTTATAACAATAGACAGACAGGTTAGGTGACTGGTTCATTTATAACAATAGACAGACAGGTTAGGTGACTGGTTCATTTATAACACTAGACAGACAGGTTAGGTGACTGGTTCATTTATAATAATAGACAGACATGTTAGGTGAGTATTTCCCGAATGGTACCCTATTCCCTATATAGTGCACTACTTTTGACCAGTGCACCGTACAGGGTTCTGGTCAAACGTAGTGCACTAGAATAGGGAATAGGGTGCCATTTGGAACGAAGGCCTGTAGTTAAACTGTGGTACAGAGAGAGACTGAGACTTGCCTCGCTCTCTGCAAAGTGACGTGCTCCTTTCAGGCAGAGAGAGGAACGCCTCAGTGTCTTCTCATCACCATCATCAAACACTGGAGGGAGAGAGGTAGAGAGAGAGATGAGGGAGAGAGGAACGCCTCAGTGTCTTCTCATCACCATCATCAAACACTGAGGGAGAGGGGGGAGAGATAAAGAGAGAGATGAGGGAGAGAGGTCTTCTCATCACCATCATCAAAAAGAGAGAGATGAGGGAGAGAGGTAGAGAGAGAGATGAGGGAGAGAGAGGAACGCCTCAGTGTTTTCTCATCACCATCATCAAACACTGGGGGGAGAGATAAAGAGAGAGATGAGGGAGAGGTGGATGGAGAGATAAAGAGAGAGATGAGGGAGAGAGAGGAACGCCTCAGTGTCTTCTCATCACCATCATCAAACACTGGAGGGAGAGAGATAAAGAGAGAGATAAAGAGAGATGGGAGAGAGAGGAATGCCTCAGTGTCTTCTCATCACCATCATCAAACACTGGGGGGAGAGATAAAGAGAGAGATGATGGAGAGGTGGATGGAGAGATAAAGAGAGAGATGAGGGAGAGAGATAAAGAGAGAGATGAGGGAGAGAGATAAAGAGAGAGATGATGGAGAGGTGGATGGAGAGATAAAGAGAGAGATGAGGGAGAGGTGGAGGGAAAGATAAAGAGAGAGATGAGGGAGAGAGGTAAAGAGAGAGATGAGGGAGAGAGATAAAGAGAGAGATGAGGGAGAGAGATAAAGAGAGAGATGAGGGAAAGATAAAGAGAGAGATGAGGGAAAGATAAAGAGAGAGATGAGGGAAAGATAAAGAGAGAGATGAGGGAAAGATAGAGAGATGAGGGAGAGAGATAAAGAGAGATGAGGAAGAGAGATGAGGGAGAGAGATAAAGAGAGAGATGAGGAAGAGAGATGAGGGAGAGAGATAGCGATAAAGAGAGAGATGAGGGAGTGTTGGGAAAATTATGATTAAATGACTGAACAAATCATTTTAAATGGAACTGTAACTAAGTAAAACTTATACTCTGTTTTATTATATCTGATTAACAATATGAGTTCATAAGAAGGGATTGTGTGACACGGACAAGGAGTAATTAAAGTTAATGAACACCATTCCAACTAGGCAGAAACTAATGGGTTGTGGATTAAGTAAACAGATAAGGTAGTTAACCTATGGTTGAACCGACCAAACTGAGCTCTGTGCTTTTTAGATAAGGAAGTGAGTGCATTCCTCGGTTTTCTGTTAATTAGAACTGTCAGCTAAGTGGTGATGGATAATGTTGATGGGTCAAAAGTTAATTCAGTTATGTTGTGTGTCCTGGACGTGTGTTAGTAAGTTAGAATTAACTATTAACCTCACTTTGTCCCGGTCGAGAGGAGGGGATCCGTCTATTTTATGCAAACAAGAATCTTACAAATTCTCATAAAATAGATGAAGGGTTTTCAATTAATGAAAGCACATTGGCATAATTAAATTACAGTAACAGGGAGAGATGGAGGGAGATAGAGGGAGAGAGATAAAGAGAGAGATGAGGGAGAGAGATAAAGAGAGAGATGAGGGAGAGAGATAAAGAGAGAGATGAGGGAGAGAGATAAAGAGAGAAATGAGGGAGACAGATAAAGAGAGATGGGGAGAGAGATAAAGAGAGAGATGGGGGAGAGAGATAAAGAGAGAGATGGGGGAGAGAGATAAAGAGAGAGATGAGGGAGAGAGATGAGGGAGAGGTGAGACAGACTGCCTGGTGGGTTTTATACTGGCTGAGAACAGATCGCCTGGTGGGATTTATACTGGCTGAGAACAGACTGCCTGGTGGGTTTTATACTGGCTGAGAACAGACTGCCTGGTGGGTTTTATACTGGCGCCTGTGTCTGCTAGCTCCCATCTCACCGGCACAATAGAGCGCTGGCCTCTCCCTCCCTGTGTCTGCTAGCTCCCATCTCACCGGCACAATAGAGCTCCAGCATCTCCCTCCCTGTGTCTGCTAGCTCCCATCTCACCGACACAATTAGAGCTCCAGCATCTCCCTCCCTGTGTCTGCTAGCTCCCATCTCACCGACACAATAGAGCTCCAGCATCTCCCTCCCTGTGTCTGCTAGCTCCCATCTCACCGGCACAATAGAGCTCCAGCATCTCCCTCCCTGTGTCTGCTAGCTCCCATCTCACCGGCACAATAGAGCTCCAGCATCTCCCTCCCTGTGTCTGCTAGCTCCCATCTCACCGGCACAATAGAGCTCCAGCATCTCCCTCCCTGTGTCTGCTAGCTCCCATCTCACCGACACAATTAGAGCTCCAGCATCTCCCTCCCTGTGTCTGCTAGCTCCCATCTCACCGGCACAATAGAGCTTCAGCATCTCCTCCCTGTGTCTGCTAGCTCCCATCTCACCGACACAATTAGAGCTCCAGCATCTCCCTCCCTGTGTCTGCTAGCTCCCATCTCACCGGCACAATAGAGCTCCACAGGAATTTCCGATATATGACAAATTCATGTTACTGAAATGATTCCAAACCCCCATCCCTACTCTTGTGTGGTATCTGCACCACCCAATGATCTGCAGTTCCACCTCACAGCTTCATTACAACTCCCTGACAGTTTAGAAAATAGGACAGACAATATAGAGGTGGAGTCGATATCACCAGAGAACTTTGTTCAGGACAAAGACAACCCTTCCATACTTACCAACAGTGTATATAGCGTGTTACTCACCAACAGTGTATATACTGCAGTCTGTCAGCTTGTTGATGGAAGCTTCCTGGTACACTCCATAAGGGTTCTTCACCTCTACTACAGCACCAACCTGACAGACCAGACATACTGCTGTTAACATTCAATACTGGCTGACTGACTGACTGCCTGGGATGGCTGATTGAATAGCTGACTGACTAGCTGGCTGACGCCCACTCACCCTAGAGAGCGGCAAAGGAAAGAACTAGTGGGGATTAACAACTCACACCCGGTTGTAAATCAAGGGGAAAAGATGCAGGTCTCCCTCTCCAACATTCACCAACGAATGTTCTTTGTTTCAACAGACTTTTCCTGCTGAAACTCTACCACACTCAAAAGTGAATACTATAACAATATTTCTAACATAGAACGTGGGGAATGGACAAAGGCAATCTATAGAACACCAATGTCATTTTGTTTATTGTTTTGTGATGTCATTAAAAATGTTATAAAGGAAATACTGTAACTTGTAAAGTATACCCACTACATATATGAAGTTTCCATACTATGCGTTGTGCATGTAATATGAACAATGATTAAAGTATTTTTGTTAAGAGAGGGATGTGATTTGAGAAGCTATAATAGAGAATTGACTTTGCACAGTGAGTAAGTGGCGCCCGGAGTGAGGTCAGGGAGTGTGTCAGCTTGCCAGAACCGCCCCTTATGAGTAAACTGTATAAATGATGGGTTAAGAGAAAAACACATCAGACCAGAAAGATGTGAAGCTGCAGCTGCACGTTTAAAGTTGTTTGAACTTCCACAAGGTGGAGACGATAAACTCCCCTCCTGGATGATCACTGGTATGGCTGATTAGCTGTCCTATGTAAAGTAGCTTCGAAAGCAAATTTAAATAGGACCATCCTGTTACTCTACTCAACCCGTCGTATCATCACCCCACTGGGAACCATCAACAGGGCTGACATTCCTATCTTCAAAAAAGCATCTTCAAGCGTGAATGGAACTCTGTAGTTCTGTTCAGGACAATACGACAAGTATACCGGACTACAGTCAAGGACAACAGTAGAAGGCTTGTCGGAACCATTTCGGACAATCAGAGCCTTACAAGTATGTCGTGAAAAAGGCGCAACTCCCTTTCCAAGGCTCCCCTGCCACCGAGAGACCCCGGCTAACCCAGGCATTTCACGTAAATACATGAATGAGTTCTTACACAAACCGAGCGGCGGTTTATGTGCAAAGTATATGGTTACTGTTGGTGAGAGTAGTTTCTGAATGTACCAATGTTAAGTGTCTCGCTCTCTCCCTCTCTGCTTTAACAAGTAGCCATATTGTCATTCCGCTAGGGATCTTTGTTTTCAGCATCTTTTGGCTCCAGTCAATAATCGATGCAAAGTGTGTGGCTGTTCCCATTTAATTTGCTAGTAAATAAATAATTAAATCAATTTGTGTAGTAGTGAAGTAAGGCTCTGGTTTTTGCAGATGCAAGGAGGTTACGACTGTTCAGAATGATAATGCGATATGCGGTGTGAGGTCAGGGAGTGTGTCAGCTTGCCAGAACCGCCCCTTATGAGTAAACTGTATACATTCACTGTTTATAAATGTGATATGTAAAGATCTTTTTCCGTTAAATTTGGCAGATGGTAACTCTTACATTTTTTATTTGTCCGTTATTTTACCAGGTAAGTTGACTGAGAACACGTTCTCATTTGCAGCAACGACCTGGGGAATAGTTACAGGGGAGAGGAGGGGGATGAATGAGCCAATTGTAAACTGGGGATTATTAGGTGACCGTGATGGTTGAGGGCCAGATTGGGAATTTAGACAGGACACCAGGGTTAACACCCCTACTCTTACGATAAGTGTCATGGGATCTTTAATGACCCGTTTAACATCCCATCCGAAAGACGGGACCCGACACAGGGTGCAATCACTGTCCAGGGGCATTGGGATATTTTTTAGACCAGAGGAAAGAGTGCCTCCTACTGGCCCTCCAACACCACTTCCAGCAGCATCTGGTCTCCCATCCAGGAACTGACCAGGACCAAACCTGCTTAGCTTCAGAAGCAAGCCAGCAGTGGTATGCAGGGTGGTATGCTGCTGGCAAAGAACCTTTAAAGAACCTCTCTCGTGGTGCCCCAGAACCTAATGAGTTAATTGTTACATGATTAATTTAAATCAGTAGTTATAGTTAGTAGATTAGATAAATAACAGTCTTCAGATGAATGTTAAAGTCAAGTCACGACAGTTTGGATCAGTTCATATGGACTTGAAAATAAACATTTCTAAAGGAGCTGAGATCACAGTTAAAGAGCCGTCTTACCTTTAGAGGGCCTTGGATGCTGTCATCATGGACCTCCACTGTGGTCAGGTCTGGTTTAAAGGTCACCTGAAGAGGGGACTGGAGGTTAGATGATTACTCCACATCACACGGCCTTGGAGCGACAACCTGTAAAAATATTAGCTACACACTGTCGTGTACAGTCAGTAGTGCAGTCAGATCATCATATCAAATAGTGGTAATCTTGCATTTGTGTGACTGCCTAGATGCCACATAGCGTCACGTTGACGCAAACACACAAACGCTTTGTTCATACACAGGATAACAGCATGAATGGTGTCTTGATAACTTAGACTCAACATTCTGTCCTCTTCCTGACTCCTAGCGACTAGCCTGCATTGTTGCTACAACACGGGGACAAACCATCAGCTTCTTATCACGGGGTTGACAGTCAGTCAGATGGAGAAGATAACTGAAAGATATACTTCGTATTGTATTAATTTAGCAGACGCTCTAATCCAGAGCGATAGTTGTGGAAATGTAACCACGATGCAGTTGACTTTAAATAGAACCTTCCCCGTCTCCCTACATAATGCGTAAGGGGAGGGATTTTAGATGTAATTATGCGTAAGGGGAGGGGATTTAGACGTACTTATGCATAAGGGGAGGGGGTTTAGATGTAATTATGCATAAGGGGATGGGTTTTAGACGTAATTATGAGTAAGGGGATGGGTTTTAGACGTAATTATGAGTAAGGGGATGGGTTTAGACGTAATTATGAGTAAGGGGATGGGTTTTAGACATAATTATGACTGAGAGGAGGCGTTTTAGACATAATTAGGAAGAGTTTGGTGACGAACAATGCCTTTACCAGCGTGATGTAGCACCTTGCCATTCGGCAAAAGTGATAACTAAATGGCTCGGGAACAAAACATTGATATTTTGTGTCCGTGGTCAGGAAACTCCCCAGACCTTAATCCCATTGTGAACTTGTGGTCAATCCTCAAGAGGCGGGTGGACAAACAAAACCCACAAGTTCTGACAAACTCAAAGCATTGATTATGCAAGAATGGGCTGCCATCAGTCAGGATGTGGCCCGGAAGTTAATTGACAGCATGCCAGGGCAGATTGCAGAGGTCTTGAAAAAGAAGGGTCAACACTGCAAATATTGTCTCTTTGCATCAACTTCATGTAATTGTCAATAACAGCCTTTGACACTTCTGAAATGCTTGTAATTATACTTCAGTATTCCATAGTAACATCTGACACAAATATCTAAAGACACTGAAGCAGCAAACTTTGATGAAATTAATGTGTCATTCTCAAAACTTTTGGCCACGACTGTACTCTCTGTCTTACCCCCCTACTCTTCTACATTTGCACATTCTGTACATAGATTTTTATTTTGTGTTATTGACTGTACGTTTGTTTATGTGTAACTCTGTTGTTATTGTCATACTGCTTTACTTTATCTTGGCCAGGTAGCAGTTGTAAATGAGAACTTGTTCTCAACTGGCCTCCCTGGTTAAATAAAGGTGTTCTACCCTGGAGGGGTTGAGCTAGATGAGAGCACCATGGAGGAGCCTGGAGGGGTTGAGCTAGATGAGAGGAGCCTGGAGGGGTTGATCTGGATGAGAGCACCATGGAGGAGCCTGGAGGGGTTGAGCTAGATGAGAGCACCATGGAGGAGCCTGGAGGGGTTGATCTGGATGAGAGCACCATGGAGGAGCCTGGAGGGGTTGAGCTAGATGAGAGCACCATGGAGGAGCCTGGAGGGGTTGAGCTAGATGAGAGCACCATGGAGGAGCCTGGAGGGGTTGAGCTAGATGAGAGCACCATGGAGGAGCCTGGAGGGGTTGATCTGGATGAGAGCACCATGGAGGAGCCTGGAGGGGTTGAGCTAGATGAGAGCACCATGGAGGAGCCTGGAGGGGTTGAGCTAGATGAGAGGAGCCTGGAGGGGTTGAGCTAGATGAGAGGACCATGGAGGGGTTGAGCTAGATGAGAGCACCATGGAGGAGCCTGGAGGGGTTGAGCTAGATGAGAGGAGCCTGGAGGGGTTGAGCTAGATGAGAGCACCATGGAGGAGCCTGGAGGGGTTGATCTGGATGAGAGCACCATGGAGGAGCCTGGAGGGGTTGATCTGGATGAGAGCACCATGGAGGAGCCTGGAGGGGTTGAGCTAAATGAGAGTTGTCCAGTTGTAAATGAGAACTTGTTCTCAACTGGCCACCTGGTTAAATAAAGGTGTTCTCAACTGGCCACCTGGTTAAATAAAGGTGTTCTCAACTGGCCACCTGGTTAAATAAAGGTGTTCTCAACTGGCCACCTGGTTAAATAAAGGTGTTCTCAACTGGCCACCTGGTTAAATAAAGGTGTTCTCAACTGGCCACCTGGTTAAATAAAGGTGTTCTCAACTGGCCACCTGGTTAAATAAAGGTGTTCTCAACTGGCCACCTGGTTAAATAAAGGTGTTCTCAACTGACCACCTGGTTAAATAAAGGTGTTCTCAACTGGCCACCTGGTTAAATAAAGGTGTTCTCAACTGGCCACCTGGTTAAATAAAGGTGTTCTCAACTGGCCACCTGGTTAAATAAAGGTGTTCTCAACTGGCCACCTGGTTAAATAAAGGTGTTCTCAACTGGCCACCTGGTTAAATAAAGGTGTTCTCAACTGGCCACCTGGTTAAATAAAGGTGTTCTCAACTGACCACCTGGTTAAATAAAGGTGTTCTCAACTGGCCACCTGGTTAAATAAAGGTGTTCTCAACTGGCCACCTGGTTAAATAAAGGTGTTCTCAACTGGCCACCTGGTTAAATAAAGGTGTTCTCAACTGGCCACCTGGTTAAATAAAGGTGTTCTCAACTGGCCACCTGGTTAAATAAAGGTGTTCTCAACTGGCCACCTGGTTAAATAAAGGTGTTCTCAACTGGCCACCTGGTTAAATAAAGGTGTTCTCAACTGGCCACCTGGTTAAATAAAGGTGTTCTCAACTGGCCACCTGGTTAAATAAAGGTGTTCTCAACTGACCACCTGGTTAAATAAAGGTGTTCTCAACTGGCCACCTGGTTAAATAAAGGTGTTCTCAACTAGCCTACCTGGTTAAATAAAGGTGTTCTCAACTGGCCACCTGGTTAAATAAAGGTGTTCTCAACTGACCACCTGGTTAAATAAAGGTGTTCTCAACTGGCCACCTGGTTAAATAAAGGTGTTCTCAACTGGCCACCTGGTTAAATAAAGGTGTTCTCAACTGGCCACCTGGTTAAATAAAGGTGTTCTCAACTGGCCACCTGGTTAAATAAAGGTGTTCTCAACTGGCCACCTGGTTAAATAAAGGTGTTCTCAACTGGCCACCTGGTTAAATAAAGGTGTTCTCAACTGGCCACCTGGTTAAATAAAGGTGTTCTCAACTGGCCACCTGGTTAAATAAAGGTGTTCTCAACTGGCCACCTGGTTAAATAAAGGTGTTCTCAACTGACCACCTGGTTAAATAAAGGTGTTCTCAACTGGCCACCTGGTTAAATAAAGGTGTTCTCAACTGGCCACCTGGTTAAAGAAAGGTGAAAAAGTGAAGAGAGAAAAATCAAATATAAACATCAAGTGATTCGCGAAGATGACATCATTGGCCAGCATGCATCTCTTCTTAAGACAGTTGAATACATCTGACCAGCTTTGTGCTGCCTGTTGATCAGTGCCCATTCCACAACCGGCGAACAAGTGGAGATTGCCATAACCTTCCACCCGTTGAGGTCCACATCAGATCGAGAGGCACAGCAAGCATCATCTCCGTATTCCTGTCGCAAGACCCACTGGTTGATGCTTATTTATAAAACCTATAAAACCTATTTATAAAGCCTCACTCCCCCATATCTGAGAAATCTACTGCAACCCTCATCCTCCACCCGTTCTGCCAGTCACATTCCGTTAAAGGTTCCCAAAGCACACAGCTCCTCTTTTCAGTTCACTGAAGCAAGCGACTGGAACGAGCTGCAACAAACACTCAAACTGGACAGTTTGATCTCAATCTCTTCATTCAAACACTCAATCATGGACACTCTCACTGACAGTTGTGGCTGCTTTGCGTGATGTATTGTTGTCTCTACCTTCTTGCCCTTTGTGCTGTTATCTGTGCCCAATAATGTTTGTACCATGTTTTGTGCTGCTACCATGTAGTGTTGCCATCATGTTGTTGTGGGTTGTTGGTACCATGCTGTGTTGTCATGTGTTGCTGCATTGCTATGTTGTTGACTTAGGTCTCTCTTTATGTAGTGTTGTGGTGTCTCTCTCTGTATGTAGTGTCTCTCTCTTTATCTAGTGTTGTGGTCTCTCTCTTTATGTAGTGTTGTGGTGTCTCTCTCTCTATGTAGTGTCGCTCTCTTTATGTAGTGTTGTGGCGTCTCTCTATATAGTGTTGTGGCGTCTCTCTCTATGTAGTGTTGTGGCGTCTCTCTCTATGTAGTGTTGTGGCGTCTCTCTATGTAGTGTTGTGGCGTCTCTCTATGTAGTGTTGTGGCGTCTCTCTCTATGTAGTGTTGTGGCGTCTCTCTATGTAGTGTTGTGGCGTCTCTCTATGTAGTGTTGTGGCGTCTCTCTATGTAGTGTTGTGGTGTCTCTCTCTTTATGTAGTGTTGTGGTGTCTCTCTCTTTATGTAGTGTTGGGGTGTCTCTCTCTTTATGTAGTGTTGTGGCGTCTCTCTATGTAGTGTTGTGGCGTCTCTCTCTATGTAGTGTTGTGGCGTCTCTCTCTATGTAGTGTTGTGGCGTCTCTCTCTCTATGTAGTGCTGTGGCGTCTCTCCATGTATGTAGTCTTGTGGCGTCTCTCTCTATGTAGTGTTGTGGCGTCTCTCTCTATGTAGTGTTGTGGCGTCTCTCTCTATGTAGTGTTGTGGCGTCTCTCTCTATGTAGTGTTGTGGCGTCTCTCTCTCTATGTAGTGTTGTGGCGTCTCTCTCTCTATGTAGTGTTGTGGTGTCTCTCTCTCTCTATGTTGTGTTGTGGTGTCTCTCTCTCTCTATGTAGTGTTGTGGTGTCTCTCTCTATGTAGTGTTGTGGTGTCTCTCTCTCTATGTAGTGTTGTGGTGTCTCTCCATTTATGTAGTGTTGTGGTGTCTCTCTCCATTTATGTAGTGTTGTGGTGTCTCTCCATTTATGTAGTGTTGTGGTGTCTCTCCATTTATGTAGTGTTGTGGCGTCTCTCTCTATGTAGTGTTGTGGTGTCTCTCTCCATTTATGTAGTGTTGTGGTGTCTCTCTCTATGTAGTGTTGTGGTGTCTCTCTCTTTATGTAGTGTTGTGGTGTCTCTCTCCATGTAGTGTTGTAGTGTCTCTCTCCATGTAGTGTTGTGGTGTCTCTCCATTTATGTAGTGTTGTGGCGTCTCTCTCCATGTAGTGTTGTAGTGTCTCTCTCTATGTAGTGTTGTGGTGTCTCTCCATTTATGTAGTGTTGTGGCGTCTCTCTCTATGTAGTGTTGTGGTGTCTCTCTCCATTTATGTAGTGTTGTGGTGTCTCTCTCTATGTAGTGTTGTGGTGTCTCTCTCTATGTAGTGTTGTGGTGTCTCTCTCTATGTAGTGTTGTGGTGTCTCTCCATTTATGTAGTGTTGTGGCGTCTCTCTCTATGTAGTGTTGTGGTGTCTCTCTCCATTTATGTAGTGTTGTGGTGTCTCTCTCTATGTAGTGTTGTGGTGTCTCTCTCTTTATGTAGTGTTGTGGTGTCTCTCCATTTATGTAGTGTTGTGGCGTCTCTCTCTATGTAGTGTTGTGGTGTCTCTCTCCATTTATGTAGTGTTGTGGTGTCTCTCTCTATGTAGTGTTGTGGTGTCTCTCTCTTTATGTAGTGTTGTGGTGTCTCTCCATTTATGTAGTGTTGTGGTGTCTCTCTCTATGTAGTGTTGTGGTGTCTCTCTCTTTATGTAGTGTTGTGGTGTCTCTCCATTTATGTAGTGTTGTGGTGTCTCTCTCTATGTAGTGTTGTAGTGTCTCTCTCTTTATGTAGTGTTGTGGTGTCTCTCTCCGTGTATGTAGTGTTGTGGTGTCTCTCTCCATGTAGTGTTGTGGTGTCTCTCTCCATTTATGTAGTGTTGTGGTGTCTCTCTCCATTTATGTAGTGTTGTGGTGTCTCTCTCCATTTATGTAGTGTTGTGGTGTCTCTCCATTTATGTAGTGTTGTGGTGTCTCTCTCTATGTAGTGTTGTGGTGTCTCTCTCTCTATGTAGTGTTGTGGTGTCTCTCTCCATTTATGTAGTGTTGTGGTGTCTCTCTCTATGTAGTGTTGTGGTGTCTCTCTTTATGTAGTGTTGTGGTGTCTCTCTCCATGTAGTGTTGTGGTGTCTCTCTCCATTTATGTAGTGTTGTGGTGTCTCTCTCCATTTATGTAGTGTTGTGGTGTCTCTCTCCATTTATGTAGTGTTGTGGTGTCTCTCCATTTATGTAGTGTTGTGGTGTCTCTCTCTATGTAGTGTTGTGGTGTCTCTCTCCATTTATGTAGTGTTGTGGTGTCTCTCTCCATTTATGTAGTGTTGTGGTGTCTCTCCATTTATGTAGTGTTGTGGTGTCTCTCTCCATTTATGTAGTGTTGTGGTGTCTCTCCATTTATGTAGTGTTGTGGTGTCTCTCTCTATGTAGTGTTGTGGTGTCTCTCTCCATTTATGTAGTGTTGTGGTGTCTCTCTCCATTTATGTAGTGTTGTGGTGTCTCTCCATTTATGTAGTGTTGTGGTGTCTCTCTCTCTATGTAGTGTTGTGGTGTCTCTCTCCATTTATGTAGTGTTGTGGTGTCTCTCTCCATTTATGTAGTGTTGTGGTGTCTCTCCATTTATGTAGTGTTGTGGCGTCTCTCTCCATGTAGCGTTGTGGTGTCTCTCTCCATTTATGTAGTGTTGTGGCGTCTCTCTCTTTATGTAGTGTTGTGGTGTCTCTCTCCATTTATGTAGTGTTGTGGTGTCTCTCTCTTTATGTAGTGTTGTGGTGTCTCTCTCCATTTATGTAGTGTTGTGGTGTCTCTCTCCATTTATGTAGTGTTGTGGTGTCTCTCTCTCTATGTAGTGTTGTGGTGTCTCTCTCCATTTATGTAGTGTTGTGGTGTCTCTCTCCATTTATGTAGTGTTGTGGTGTCTCTCTCCATTTATGTAGTGTTGTGGTGTCTCTCCATTTATGTAGTGTTGTGGTGTCTCTCTCTATGTAGTGTTGTGGTGTCTCTCTCTATGTAGTGTTGTGGTGTCTCTCCATTTATGTAGTGTCTCTCTTTATGTAGTGTTGTGGTGTCTCTCTCCATGTAGCGTTGTGGTGTCTCTCTCCATTTATGTAGTGTTGTGGTGTCTCTCTCTTTATGTAGTGTTGTGGTGTCTCTCTTTATGTAGTGTTGTGGTGTCTCTCTCCATTTATGTAGTGTTGTGGTGTCTCTCTCCATTTATGTAGTGTTGTGGTGTCTCTCTCTCTATGTAGTGTTGTGGTGTCTCTCTCTATGTAGTGTTGTGGTGTCTCTCTCTATGTAGTGTTGTGGTGTCTCTCTCCATTTATGTTGTGTGTCTCTCTTTATGTAGTGTTGTGGCGTCTCTCTCCATGTAGGGTTGTGGTGTCTCTCTCCATTTATGTAGTGTTGTGGTGTCTCTCTCTTTATGTAGTGTTGTGGTGTCTCTCTCCATTTATGTAGTGTTGTGGTGTCTCTCTCCATTTATGTAGTGTTGTGGTGTCTCTCTCTATGTAGTGTTGTGGTGTCTCTCTCTCTATGTAGTGTTGTGGTGTCTCTCTCTATGTAGTGTTGTGGTGTCTCTCTCTATGTAGTGTTGTGGTGTATCTCTCTATGTAGTGTTGTGGTGTCTCTCTCTATGTAGTGTTGTGGTGTCTCTCTCTATGTAGTGTTGTGGTGTCTCTCTCTATGTAGTGTTGTGGTGTCTCTCTCTATGTAGTGTTGTGGTGTCTCTCTCTATGTAGTGTTGTGGTGTCTCTCTCTATGTAGTGTTGTGGTGTCTCTCTCTATGTAGTGTTGTGGTGTCTCTCTCTATGTAGTGTTGTGGTGTCTCTCTTTATGTAGTGCTGTGGTGTCTCTCTCTATGTAGTGCTGTGGTGTCTCTCTATGTAGTGTTGTGGTGTCTCTCTTTATGTAGTGTTGTGGTGTCTCTCTCTTTATGTAGTGTTGTGGCGTCTCTCTCTATGTAGTGTTGTGGTGTCTCTCTCTTTATGTAGTGTTGTTGCGTCTCTCCATTTATGTAGTGCTGTGGCATCTCTCCATTTATGTAGTGTTGTGGTGTCTCTCTCTATGTAGTGTTGTGGTGTCTCTCTCTCTATGTAGTGTTGTGGTGTCTCTCTCTATGTAGTGTTGTGGTGTCTCTCTCTATGTAGTGTTGTGGTGTCTCTCTCTCTATGTAGTGTTGTGGTGTCTCTCTCTCTATGTAGTGTTGTGGTGTCTCTCTCTTTATGTAGTGTTGTGGTGTCTCTCTTTATGTAGTGCTGTGGTGTCTCTCTCTATGTAGTGTTGTGGTGTCTCTCTATGTAGTGTTGTGGTGTCTCTCTCTATGTAGTGTTGTGGTGTCTCTCTATGTAGTGTTGTGGTGTCTCTCTCTATGTAGTGTTGTGGTGTCTCTCTCTTTATGTAGTGTTGTGGTGTCTCTCTCTTTATGTAGTGCTGTGGTGTCTCTCTTTATGTAGTGTTGTGGTGTCTCTCTCTTTATGTAGTGTTGTGGTGTCTCTCTTTATGTAGTGTTGTGGTGTCTCTCTCTTTATGTAGTGTTGTGGTGTCTCTCTCTGTATGTAGTGCTGTAGTGTCTCTCTTTATGTAGTGCTGTGGTGTCTCTCTCTATGTAGTGTTGTATGTCTCTATGTAGTGGTGTGGTGTCTCTCTCTATGTAGTGTTGTGGCGTCTCTCTCTATGTAGTGTTGTGGCTATGTAGTGGTGTCTCTATGTAGTGGTGTGGTGTCTCTATGTAGTGGTGTGGTGTCTCTATGTAGTGGTGTGGTGTCTCTCTCTTTATGTAGTGTTGTGGTGTCTCTCTCTTTATGTAGTGCTGTGGTGTCTCTCTCTTTATGTAGTGCTGTGGTGTCTCTCTCTTTATGTAGTGTTGTGGTGTCTCTCTCTTTATGTAGTGTTGTGGTGTCTCTCCATTTATGTAGTGTGTGGGGGAGAACATCTATAAACAGCTAGAGGAGGCACCATAGGGGGGAGGAGAACATCTATAAACAGCTAGAGGAGGCACCATAGGGGTTAATGAGAACATCTATAAACAGCTATAGGAGGCTGAGGAGGCACCATAGGGGGGAGGAGAACATCTATAAACAGCTAGAGGAGGCTGAGGAGGCACCATAGGGGTTAATGAGAACATCTATAAACAGCTAGAGGAGGCTGAGGAGGCACCATAGGGGGGATGAGAACATCTATAAACAGCTAGAGGTGGCTGAGGAGGCACCATAGGGGTTAATGAGAACATCTATAAACAGCTAGAGGAGGCTGAGGAGGCACCATGGGGGGGATGAGAACATCTATAAACAGCTAGAGGAGGCACCATAGGGGGAGAGGAGAACATCTATAAACAGCTAGAGGAGGCTGAGGAGGCACCATAGGGGGGAGGAGAACATCTATAAACAGCTAGAGGCTGAGGAGGCACCATAGGGGGGATGAGAACATCTATAAACAGCTAGAGGAGGCACCATAGGGGGAGGAGAACATCTATAAACAGCTAGAGGAGGCACCATAGGGGGATGAGAACATCTATAAACAGCTAGAGGAGGCTGAGGAGGCACCATAGGGGGATGAGAACATCTATAAACAGCTAGAGGAGGCACCATAGGGGTTAATGAGAACATCTATAAACAGCTAGAGGAGGCACCATAGGGGGAGGAGAACATCTATAAACAGCTAGAGGAGGCTGTGCAGGCACCATAGGGGTTAATGAGAACATCTATAAACAGCTAGAGGAGGCTGAGGAGGCACCATAGGGGGATGAGAACATCTATAAACAGCTAGAGGAGGCTGAGGAGGCACCATAGGGGGGATGAGAACATCTATAAACGGCTGAGGCACCATGGGGGGGGGGGGCATCTATAAACAGCTAGAGGAGGCTGAAGAGGCACCGTAGGGGGGATGAGAACATCTATAAACAGCTGGAGGAGGCACAATAGGGGGAGAGGAGAACATCTGTAAACAGCTGGAGGAGGCTGAGGAGGCACCATAGGGGGGAGGAGAACATCTATAAACAGCAATTCAGTCCATGAAACTTTTTTTCAATTCATATTAATTGTACAATTAAAACATAGTTACTTCAAAGATTATGAAAAAAATAAAATAACTGATTCACGGTAAGAAATGGTCCTACAACTAGCCTGGTGCTACAACTAGCCAGGTGATACAACTAGCCTGGTCCTACAACTAGCCTGGTCCAACAACTAGCCTGGTCCTACAACTAGCCTGGTGCTACAACTAGCCTGGTCCTACAACTAGCCTGGTCCTACACCTAGCCTGGTGCTACAACTAGCCTGGTCCTACAACTAGCCTGGTGCTACAACTAGCCTGGTCCTACAACTAGCCTGGTGCTACAACTAGCCAGGTGATACAACTAGCCTGGTCCTACAACTAGCCTGGTCCAACAACTAGCCTGGTCCTACAACTAGCCTGGTGCTACAACTAGCCTGGTCCTACAACTAGCCTGGTCCTACACCTAGCCTGGTGCTACAACTAGCCTGGTCCTACAACTAGCCTGGTGCTACAACTAGCCTGGTCCTACAACTAGCCTGGTCCTACAACTAGTCTGGTCCTACAACTAGTCTGGTGATACAACTAGCCTGGTCCTACAACTAGCCTGGTCCTACAACTAGCCTGGTCCTACAACTAGCCTGGTCCTACAACTAGTCTGGTCCTACAACTAGTCTGGTCCTACAACTAGCCTGGTGATACAATTAGCCTGGTCCTACAACTAGCCTGGTCCTACAACTAGCCTGGTCCTACAACTAGCCTAGTGATACAACTAGCCTGGTCCTACAACTAGCCTGGTCCTACAACTAGCCTGGTGATACAACTAGCCAGGTGATACAACTAGCCTGGTGATACAACTAGCCTGGTGATACAACTAGCCTGGTCCTAAAACTCTTTCTGCTCCATTGCAAATTCTACAGTCACTGTTATACCAAACTAAGACAGGACAAAATTACATCTCCTGATCATTAATTTGTAAGTCGCTCTGGATAAGAGCGTCTGCTAAATGACTTAAATGTAATGTAAATGTAAGTGTTGAACAGTTACCTTAGCCTTGACCAGTCTCTTGGCAGTCTTAATCTTGGCCTCACAGAAAGCACCTCTGTACTTGGCGCTGACATCAGTGCCCACTGTCAGGTAGGGCGGCTCCTCCAGAGTCTAGACAGAGAGAAAGGGAGGGAGGGAGGGAGGGAGGGAGGGAGGAGGGAGGGAGGGAGGGAGGGAGGGAGGGAGGGAGGGAGGGAGGGAGGGAGGGAGGGAGGGAGGGACCATGAGTAGAAGTGAGTCAATGATGACATTCAGATTAGTGGAGAGGAACAAGAGATTCAAATGATTCAAGTCAGGACAGAACAGTGAGAGGCGTCAGTGAGTGAATAATACCAGTGAGATCTGCAACTAAATTTAGGGTTATATTCATGAGTGCACAATTTAAAACATTTTGCAACGGAAAACAAGAACAAGCAAGAACAAGCCCGTTCTGTTTGGTTCCTACTCGTGTATACAACCAAGGACTACAAATCAGTAAGTTCTGAGGGGAAGTGAATCCAGCCAGCATTATATTCATCCCCAGGTAGAGTGAATCCAGCCATTACTATATTCATCCCCAGGTAGAGTGAATCCAGCCAGTACTATATTCATCCCCAGGTAGAGTGAATCCAGCCAGCATTATATTCATCCCCAGGTAGAGTGAATCCAGCCAGTACTATATTCATCCCCAGGTAGAGTGAATCCAGCCAGTACTATATTCATCCCCAGGTAGAGTGAATCCAGCCAGCATTATATTCATCCCCAGGTAGAGTGAATCCAGCCATTACTATATTCATCCCCAGGTAGAGTGAATCCAGCCATTACTATATTCATCCCCAGGTAGAGTGAATCCAGCCATTACTATATTCATCCCCAGGTAGAGTGAATCCAGCCATCACTATATTCATCCCCAGGTAGAGTGAATCCAGCCAGTACTATATTCATCCCCAGGTAGAGTGAATCCAGCCAGTACTATATTCATCCCCAGGTAGAGTGAATCCAGCCATTACTATATTCATCCCCAGGTAGAGTGAATCCAGCCAGCATTATATTCATCCCCAGGTAGAGTGAATCCAGCCATTACTATATTCATCCCCAGGTAGAGTGAATCCAGCCAGTACTATATTCATCCCCAGGTAGAGTGAATCCAGCCAGTACTATATTCATCCCCAGGTAGAGTGAATCCAGCCATTACTATATTCATCCCCAGGTAGAGTGAATCCAGCCATTACTATATTCATCCCCGGGTAGAGTGAATCCAGCCATTACTATATTCATCCCCAGGTAGAGTGAATCCAGCCAGTACAATATTCATCCCCAGGTAGAGTGAATCCAGGCAGTACTATATTCATCCCCAGGTAGAGTGAATCCAGCCATTACTATATTCATCCCCAGGTAGAGTGAATCCAGCCATTACTATATTCATCCCCAGGTAGAGTGAATCCAGCCATTACTATATTCATCCCCAGGTAGAGTGAATCCAGCCAGTACTATATTCATCCCCAGGTAGAGTGAATTCAGGAAGTATTCAGACCGCTCCCCTTTTACACATCTGTTACAGCTATATGTTACACATAATACCCCATAATGACATCACAATACCCAATAATGACATCACAATACCGCATAATGACATCACAATACCCCATAATGACACCACAATACCGCATAAAAACAAAGCGAAAACAGGTTTTAGAATTGTTTGCAAATGCACAGTAGATGTATATTTATAACAACTTGCTTTTCATTTGATGGTCCAGTCTGTAGTTGTTATCCCCAAACAAACCATTATGAATGGATTTGCTTTTCATTTGATTTGTAAAGTCCAGCCTTAATTTGTTAATGAAAAAACAAAAAAGGTTTTTGGACATTTTTGCAAATGTTTTATAAATACATTTTAGTATGGTTAGCTGAAAATGCCTAAACTTAACAGCACAAGCCACTATGCAGAATGTGTTTTCATTGAAACAGAATACCTTAAGGCTATACACACACACACACATTGACCAAAAAATAGAAACATGTCAAGTGTTAGCCCCATGTTTCATGAGCTGAAAAAAAAGATCCCAGAAATGTTCCATACGAACAAAAAGTTCATTCTCAAACATGTTTGTTTACATCTGTTAGTGAGCATTTCTCCTCTTCCTACATAATTCATCCAACTGACACGTGTGGCATATCATATTATTCTGTTCAAGAATGACCATTTCACCGAATTGAATGATCCTTTTTCTACCATAAGCCGCCTCCATCATTGTTTTAGAGAATTTGGCAGTACGTCCAACCGGCTTCACAACCGCAGACCACATGTAAACACGCCAACTCAGGACCTCCACATCCCGAGAGACAACAGGAGAGGAAAATGCTGTTTTGATAGACGAGATTAGTGACAGAGGAAATCAGAAAGATACAATAAAAGGCCTTGTGGTTTGTCAAAGTGCATATTGAGTATGTGCTTCAGTATTCAACTGTAGCCTGCTGATAGCAACCACAGCCTCAGGTAGCCTGCTGATAGCAACCACAGCCACAGGTAACCTGCTGATAGCAACCACAGCCACAGGTAGCCTGCTGATAGCAACCACAGCCTCAGGTAGCCTGCTGATAGCAACCACAGCCACAGGTAACCTGCTGATAGCAACCACAGCCACAGGTAACCTGCTGATAGCAACCACAGCCACAGGTAGCCTGCTGATAGCAACCACAGCCACATGTAACCTGCTGATAGCAACCACAGCCACAGGTAACCTGCTGATAGCAACCACAGCCACAGGTAGCCTGCTGATAGCAACCACAGCCACAGGTAACCTGCTGATAGCAACCACAGCCTCAGGTAGCCTGCTGATAGCAACCACAGCCACAGGTAGCCTGCTGATAGCAACCACAGCCTCAGGTAGCCTGCTGATAGCAACCACAGCCTCAGGTAGCCTGCTGATAGCAACCACAGCCTCAGGTAGCCTGCTGATAGCAACCACAGCCTCAGGTAGCCTGCTGATAGCAACCACAGCCTCAGGTAGCCTGCTGATCGCAACCACAGCCTCAGGTAACCTGCTGATAGCAACCACAGCTGAGGTTTGATTTATTATTTTATATTTTTTATTTTTTTATTTCACCTTTATTTAACCAGGTAGGCAAGTTGAGAACAAGTTCTCATTTACAATTGCGACCTGGCCAAGATAAAGCAAAGCAGTTCAACAGAAACAACAACACAGAGTTACACATGGAGTAAAACAAACATACAGTCAATAATACAGTATAAACAAGTCTATATACAATGTGAGCAAATTAGGTGAGATGGGAGGTAAAGGCAAAAAAGGCCATGGTGGCAAAGTAAATACAATATAGCAAGTAAAACACTGGAATGGTAGTTTTGCAATGGAAGAATGTGCAAAGTAGAAATAAAAATAATGGGGTTGCAAAGGAGCAACATAAATAAATTAATTAAATACAGTTGGGAAAGAGGTAGTTGTTTGGGCTAAATTATAGGTGGGCTATGTACAGGTGCAGTAATCTGTAAGATGCTCTGACAGTTGGTGCTTAAAGCTAGTGAGGGAGATAAGTGTTTCCAGTTTCAGAGATTTTTGTAGTTCGTTCCAGTCATTGGCAGCAGAGAACTGGAAGGAGAGGCGGCCAAAGAAATAATTGGTTTTGGGGGTGACTAGAGAGATATACCTGCTGGAGCGTGTGCTACAGGTGGGAGATGCTATGGTGACCAGCGAGCTGAGATAAGGGAGGACATTACCTAGCAGGGTCTTGTAGATGACATGGAGCCAGTGGGTTTGGCGACGAGTATGAAGCGAGGGCCAGCCAACGAGAGCGTACAGGTCGCAATGGTGGGTAGTATATGGGGCTTTGGTGACAAAACGGATTGCACTGTGATAGACTGCATCCAATTTGTTGAGTAGGGTATTGGAGGCTATTTTGTAAATGACATCGCCAAAGTCGAGGATTGGTAGGATGGTCAGTTTTACAAGGGTATGTTTGGCAGCATGAGTGAAGGATGCTTTGTTGCGAAATAGGAAGCCAATTCTAGATTTAACTTTGGATTGGAGATGTTTGATATGGGTCTAGAAGGAGAGTTTACAGTCTAACCAGACACCTAAGTATTTGTAGTTGTCCACATATTCTAAGTCAGAGCCGTCCAGAGTAGTGATGTTGGACAGGCGGGTAGGTGCAGGTAGCGATCGGTTCAAGAGCATGCATTTAGTTTTACTTGTATTTAAGAGCAATTGGAGGCCACGGAAGGAGAGTTATGGCATTGAAGCTTGCCTGGAGGGTTGTTAACACAGTGTCCAAAGAAGGGCCGGAAGTATACAGAATGGTGTTGTCTGCGTAGAGGTGGATCAGGGACTCACCAGCAGCAAGAGCGACCTCATTGATGTACACAGAGAAGAGATAGCAACCACAGCCTCAGGTAGCCTGCTGATAGCAACCACAGCCTCAGGTAGCCTGCTGATAGCAACCACAGCCGCAGGTAGCCTGCTGATAGCAACCACAGCTGAGGTTTGATTTATTATTTTAGATTTACGTTGGCCATAACCATCACG